>NW_024344240.1:14276450-14343079 GCF_902729225.1 Pteropus medius
AGAGAGAGAGAGAGAGAGAGAGACTGAGACTTCATGTAAAGCACAATGAAGCTTTTCATAGGCATGCTATTGTGCCTTAACCTAGTATTCCTTAAAGGAAACAATAGACATTATTAAAATGCAATGGTATTCTAATATTGTTTCTAGGTAAGATCAAGAAAAAGTGACAAAAGTATAATAATGGATTAATATGGAGAGAGATACATCTATATCCACAGAGATAGAAGTGAAAGTGATTTTTTAAATTTTATTTATTTTTTAAGTATAGTTGGTATATTAGTTATATTAGTTTCAGATGTACAATATAGTGATTTAACATTTTTATACCTTACAGTATGATTACCCCACTAAATGTAGTAATCATCTGTCACCATGCAAATTTATCACATTATCATTGGCATTCTCCTTTACTTTTCCACCCATCCCCTATCCTCCTAACCCCATCTTAATTAAATTAGAAACTATATGACTACAACTTAGCTTAGCCTGATTTAATAAATAATAAAGCTAAGATCCTTCTCGTTATCTAAATATTGATCCTTAAACTTATCTGGTTAAAAAACTAATGTTATTTAGTGCATTGTATATAATATCTAACATTATCCTTTAAAAACAATATCCTATGAAGAAAATGGGATTGTTTTCCTATTCATCAACTGAGAAAATCAAGCTTAATTGATATTAGGAAACTTTCTCCATAATATACAACAAATGACAGAACTAAATTTATTAAATATAATACAAAGTCTTTCAAGGAATTTAATAAATTTTAAATAAAATAAGAAATTGTCAATTTGATATAGAAAAGGTTCTGTTGTTTAGAGATTTTTAAATAGAGGCCAAACATTGAGACTGCATTCTTCAATATCTCCTGTCCACTTTGGTCATGAATGGCTTAACTGTTTTAAAACACAAAATGCATACAATTCAACTATTTCAGGCCCTTTATAACTAAAATCTCAAAGGCTAACTTTTTATTATATTAATTTTAGTTCTTGGTTTGTAACAAACAGGATATAACTCTAACTTAAAACAAAAGTTTAAGTTTTGCAAGGATATGAAGAGTTCTCAAAATTTTGGTGGACTTAGACAAGTCAAGAAAGCTCCAGAAGGAACTGTTTTAGACAACAATTTGGTCAAACAACCTCAATGGTAATACGACTTTTACAGTAAATATGACCTTCCAAAATAATAACAAAGAAACGATGACAATAATGATATTTTATTCATTTTAAATTTTATTCAAGGCTCTGTCATAAGTGCTCTACTTAAATTACTTAATTTTATTTTAAAGGAAACTATTGAAATATTATTATTGTTCTCCCATTGCATATGCCACTAAGCTTCTAGGAACTTAAGTTGGGAAAGATGTTCTCTCCCAACTGGTTAGTGGCATATGAAACAATTCATTTCATATAAAAAGAGTATTTTTTCACAACATCAATATAACAGAGGTCAGCACTCTGGCTGTACCAGGCTAGAATGGTAGAAATGATTCTTCTGGTTTTTATTATATGACAGGTCTTGCTTGCTACAAAACACAAAATGGGAAGGTTAAATACTATTAGAAATTAGATTTTGTATAATGAAGAATTATATATGTTTACTAAATTATATATATATGTTTACTAAAACTAATTTTAAATTATTCTGTAATTTTAATGAATAGAACTGTAGAGCAGAAAATAAAGCAAGTATTTTAGTGAACTTTATGTGTTCATTATTGTATTAACAAATATTTATAGAATAATATATAAAGGAGAAAGAAATCCAAGAAACCAAGGTTATAAGGCACCTAATATCTGTACTAGGCACTTAAGCTATTTCTTTCAGCTCTAAACATCATTCTGAGAGATTTCATTATCCAACATTTGGTGATGATTAGAAAGGTTGAAATTAATTTTCTTGCCCAAAGTCACACTAATGGAACAGTTTTGAATCCAGGTAAATAAGACTCCAGGTCTGTATGAAGAAGCATGCCACATAATTTATTACTTCTATGTCTTGAAGACTTCCGGGAATAATAAAATAAACACACGTTATAATAACCATAATATTGAAGTAAATACTTCTTCATATTTTGTGTTCCTTCATTCACACTGAGCAGTCTCATGTTTCAAGAAACTTCCTGTGGTTTTGCACCACCTTATCAAATTACAAACAAATATTTAAAACCTTTATTGTAGAAAGGTATAGGCATACCCTCTAGATCCACCAATCAGATTCAAACACTAGAAACCTTTCATTTGGTTCTGGGATTTATTGAGGGCTTAGACAGAAAACCGTTGCTTTTTTCAGAACTGAATTCCTTTCAATATATGATGCTGTGATTAAAGTTCTTTACAGTGATTATTAGTATGTTAGGATAAATATAAATGGAGAGAGGCAAGAATCACTGAATCCATCTCTATATTTATTATGATGATCCAAGCATGAGACAAGGACAGGTGTAGAGGGATTAAAAATAATCTAATAAAAGGAAAACCCACAGATTTTGTGCTACTGCATATTGGGATAAATAGAGAAGTGCGATTTTATTAAAAGACAGAGAATTTGAAGGAGAAAACCAATTTGTGTGTTGTTGGTACATTTTAATATAGGAATAATATATCAACTTATGCACGCACAGTTTGATATTTTCCATAAACTTATTATTCTCTGTAAGGGCCAAATACATAATTTAAATGACCCACTGCAAAATAAAAATGTGGGGCCCTTTGTTTAAAAATTACTAAGAATTTTCAAGACAGCAACAGCAGAGCGATAAACCAAGAATTGAGTCCTTTTAAGGGTGGGACACTGTTTCACTCCATAGGTCATGCCCATGAAAGCCCATCCTGCTCTGGGAACTGACAGTACAGTTTTAAAAGAACTTTTCTAATTTGACACATTGTCACATGCTAGAGATAGTTTTGCATATTATATAAATATCTGTTCACAAAATAAAATCCTTTAGATTCCAAGTTTCTAGTAGTACTAATTTCATTCATTTATAAAATGAGAAAAAAAGATCAGATTTAAGATTGTAGTATAAGAAACATTTGGAGAATTAAGAGATAACCTAAAACACATTATATATTGAAAACATACCCAAAATTTTTAAAACTTTAAATATTTTGAAATGTATAAGTATAAAATCTACTCTTCTTTACCCTACATCAATAAAATATAATATCCTAACTCAAGAAAACTAAAAGAGTAAAGTAGAAGAAAAAAAATTATTTAATTAAAATGTTAACAAGTTCTTGATCTATGAAGGAAACAATTGATACCTGATCATAAAAAAAAAAATTTTAAATCTTCACAATGTATATAATTAAAAAAAAAACCTCATTAAAACTTAGTAAATTCAATGTTCTAGGCTGTATTATTAGCACAGGATATATGAGTCATTTGGGGGATGTAGGAATCACCTGAGTTGCATTTAACATTTTATAAATTAAGAGCTCACTTGACAAAGCTTTTGTGTCATCTGATGTTATTGTGACTCATGACAAAATTATTTTTAAAAACTGAATTTTTCTATGAGCATTAATCATTAACATTGGGCATAGAGCATAGTGGTTTTTTTCCCCCTTCAGATTTTCAGTTTCTAGCCACAACAAACAAAATTAATTTTGAAGAAAATGTCAATGGAGTATCCTGGTTCTTGCATTCAGGTATCAAGAAGGAAAAGCCCATTGAGTATACACACAAGCTGTAGCTGCCAACTATAAACAATATTTTCCTCTTTTGATTACCTTCCCTAACAGTCTGTATTTTTTTCACAATGCAATACATATTGATCGACAACCATTAAGTCAGAAAATGAAAAGGCACTCTCCCATCATGAGAGTAATAATGAGCCTTGATAAAATTGTTTCATGGAAAGAGATTTTGTTAAGAGGTTAGCAGTGCAACACTTTAGTCCATCTGTAATTGCTAACTATTTATTCTGAAAATCTCTCCAGACCAAATTCGCAATTACTATAAAATTGTTCCAAATATATAAGGACACACACACACACACCACACACTGCCATACATTCGACAGTTCTGTTTCTGTTGAAGATAACAGTGTTGTCATTAATTAATGTATGCTTATGTACAACAGATGTTTTAAATGATGAGCTATTTTTGACTAAATTTAACATAAAGGTAGCTATAAAACTGTACAACTCCCTCTGTGAGTACTGTCGATTTTGATGAATTGGTTGTTTTTTTCCCCTCCCAAATGACAATATGTTCAAACAGCTGTCAAACATTTCAACCAACAAGCATGAGGTTGACCCTATCCTGTGAGGATGTATCATCCTTTTCTGAAAATTTCAATTCATCTTCTTGGCTTATCACATCATAATAAATGCATTTGTTATGGCCAAAGGCTTATAAGAAATAATTTATTAAATCTATTAGTACTTATGAGATTGTGTGTGCGTATGTGTATGCGCGTGTATGCACACACACACACACACACACACTTCTTTGGAAAACTCTATGCTTTAGGAAAGGATAGTTTTATAAAAGTATTGACTGAAGGTATGCAATGGATAATTCTGAAAAGCAAATGCTAATATGCAAACATATATATATTACAGTATGTTTTTTAACTTTGTTCACGTAACATCATGAACATCTTTGAGTTTGTACATATAAATTTAGTTCACTCTTTTTGCATATACAAAGCACTAAATATATGTGCATAACACATACAAACACAAATAAATTTAAATATATATATTCTCCCCTAAAATTTGATAATATAATCCATATTTTTCTATTACTTGATTTTATAACTAGGACATTTTTCACATAAATGTATCATTTTTAAATAACTATATATTATTTCATTATATCAATGTAACTGAATCAGTACTCTATTCTCTTACTCATATAGATTTCTAATTTTATATTACAAAATATGCCTAGGGATCATCAATATAAAACTATATTTTTCTAATTATTCCACAATTTTTTATTGACTATGATTATAAAATGATTTTATAACTTATGCCATGATTTCTTTTAAAAGGTGAAAGCTGGTGGCATCTTCAAGTTCTCATTCTAATATAAATGCTTCTAGTGTTTTAACATTAAGTATGATGTTTGTTTTTGATAGATTCTCTTTATAAGGTTTAGAAAATAAATTTATCCTACTAATTTACTAAGATAACTTTGTTTGAAAATGTTTATTGAATTTTATCAAACATCTTTTGGCATTTACAGAAGTGATTATATCATTTTTATCCTTTAATAAGTCAATATGCTATAATATATGAATATAACTTTTTAAATATTGAAGTACCCTAAATGCCTGGTATAAAACTTACTTAAATTATATATTATTTTTATAACTTTTCTCTACATTTAGCAATCTAGGAGGGCATAGAAATGATGCAAAGAAACACTGTCATAAAATATAACAAAAAAGGATTTCATAAAAGAATGTTTAATATAAACCATAATTTATAAGGATTATGATACCAAAAGATGGTCAAACATCGGGAAACGGAAGCCTGGAAGATATACATAGATAAACAAAGAGGAGAAAAGACATTTTAGTCAAAGATAACACCAGAAAAAATGTCTTATGGTATTCATTCAGTCTGTCAATCATTTAGTTCTTCAGTCATGTTTGCTCATTTATCAATTATTGATTAATTTATTAAGGTATTGAGCACTACTTTGTCAAAGGTATTGTAATTTACCATAATCTATGACAGCAGATGAGAATAAAATATAAGCTAAACAGAAATAAAAATAAAAATCTTTTGACATACACAGTAACTTTAGACAGTTACGGTGGAAGCGAACTGTGGAAGATACATTTAGTGAATACGCATACTAAGTAAGTTGCACCAATACAGGTGAGTCATCACATTGGAGAAATTTTATATATGGAGTAACAGAACTAAATTTCTTTTAGAAAAATAAGCCTTGTAGCCATCCATTAAAAGGAGCAACAGTATCTATTCCAAGTATAGATAAGTCAGGGAATGAAATAAGACAGAGAGAAAACAAAACCAATGGCTTGCTCCTTTGTAATTGATTGATTGATTGATTGATTTGCCTTAGCACAGGTTAGTATTTAATTCTTCTTGTTCCTCATGACTTTTCTGTTTCTATTGGAGGGGGAATTATACCTTGGGGAAGTAGTGTTCCAATGTTCTCAGTGTTAGGTTTGCAGTGTCTACCTCTGCATCTGACACATGTTAAAGGAAATAGGGAGTAAGAAAAGGAAGGAAGGAAGGAAGGAAAGAAGGAAGGAAGGAAGGAAGGAAGGAAGGATAAAGAGAAGGCATCATTTGATTAACTGTTAAAATAGTACAGATATGAGTTAGAATAAGATAGCTGCAAGCAAAAATGAACAAAAAATCGCCAGTATTAAACCTGTTTAACATCAGCTGACATATTTGAGGAATTAGTGTGAAGTTGTAAGAATCCTACCATAAATCACATAAAAAATTGATATCATTACATTAGTCTTATGTTGTTAAATTCTACCATAAATCAAATACAAATATATGTCATTATATTAGATTTAAAATAATATATAATTATTTGTAAACATATCTAAATAGCTACTCTATTTTTAAAAGTATAATAATAATATTAATAACAATAAAGTTTTACTTGATTCAGAGATATTAACTCACACATAAAACCGTTTAAAGAGCTAACCTTGTTCCTTTTTTGGGATATGTATGAACATGACGGCACTGAAGATGTACATGAACTATCATAGAAACATAAAAGTGCAAATCTATTATCAAATCTGCCACATTGCAACATCTCCTGTGTTTATTTACCTAATCAATATTTATTTTACATATATCCAAATAAGTTTTTCCTTTTGCTTTGGAACTATATTATATTTTTTCCTAGATTTGATGTTTTAAATCAACATCAGTTTTAGGCTATTATTTTGGTTCATGAATGCTTTAAGTTTACTAGTAATGACACCTAAATCTCAAAAGAGACAAAACTGGTCTTTTGTAGAACATACTTTCAAATAAGCAGATTTAATGTGTTTCTGATAGAGAAACAGTGAACGAAACTAGGTACTGTGCTCTTGTTTCAATTTATCCACCTGAAGTTAATTGATTCATTTATAATAAATACCTATTGTTTTTGGCAGTTAACAAGATATGTTAGTATAATATATTTTGCTTGTTGCCATTATAAAAATATGTTCTATTGGTTTTCTAAAAGACATGAAATAAACTGCTTTCTAATTGCCAATAACATTTATAAACCATTATTAATCTTCTAGAGAGGTAAGTATAGATATTAAATAGGATGATTTGTACCAAATTAAGTTAGATAAACATGAAAATTAAGTAAGAAACCATTTTGGTAAACAACATGCAATCTAATTGTGCCTTTAGATAGTAACTTCTACCTTTGCTTCATAAGTTAGCTCTGCCTAATATTATCTTTTTGATGCCTTTTATCGGTGTACATGAATCTTTGAAAAGAAATGCAATAAAAAATAAATTATCTCATCTCGTTCAGCATCTTGCTCTTGCAGAAAAGAAGGTAACATTAAAATGAAAATCAGTTATTATAGGGCAACTGTACTGGAAGGCCAGATCTAACCACTTTCACTACCCCTTTACTACCCTAAAAATGAAAGGTATAGACCCACCTAAAAGTTATGAATAGTTTACAAATCAATTTGTATGTCATCGCACTATGTAGAGTTTACAAAAAAGAGAAAAATAGATTTAATCTATTTGAATGCTCTGTGCAATGGATGTCTTATTCTTCTGATAAGTGGTAGCTGTCAACTGATGACAGATATATGCCTTGTAATAGTGACATGTCAATTACCAAGAAAAAGATAATGTCCTGTATATTTGAATGTTAAGTCTAGAATATTATGAGGCACCAGCTTATCTAGACTTCTAGTAGAAACATTATGTTAGTATTGGGAACATGGAGAAATATCTCGCCCATTAAACATGCAGTTAACTTTTTCACCAACTAGCAGTATATACTATACTCTGAGCTATTTTCATTGTTCTGGTGATAGAGTTGCATTGCATAGTCCAATAAAGAAGATGAATTTTCACGAACCCTCTCATGGTTTCTCACTGCTTGTGATAACCAGCATTTGAAGCAGAATTGTTGAAAATAATGGCACAATCACTGACCCCAGAATGAATACAAAATCAATTCATTCACTCTCTTCTTGGCCAATCAATATCCCATGGACTCTTAAACAATTTAAAAAATTACTAATTATAGCTATCACAATAACCGTATCTAGAAAGAAAAGTTTGGGAAAATTTCTAAAAATTACAACGAACTATACAGAGCCCATTTTTAAATGGCTTATGTAAGAATATGGATTGAACAAAAATGAAAAATAGGAATATAATGTCAATAGTTTAAAATATTCATACTGTAGGAGAAAAAAGGGTTCTTATTAAAATCTAATATACCCTCACTCTAAACTCTAAACCCTAAACCTTTTGTTCCTTTTTCATGACTGCAACTGCTGATTAGTGGTTTGTTTTTTTTTTTCTGAATTGTAAGTTGCCATGCAATTATTACCATCAAAATTTGAAGAGGTAGATTATGCTGTCAGAAATACACATCATACCCCATTAGTCTCAATTAGTAATTGCTTTTTTTAGTAATTGTTTCCTGATAAGTATTTTTAAAAGCCCAAAATACTAAATTATAGGGTTATCTAAGGGACAAAACTTATCTCTTAGAAAGCCATTAATTTATAAAAGTGTTTTTATTGAAACAATAGAAAATAACATGAAAAATCAGCTTAAGCATGAAAGGAGAGAAACAAAAGTTCCAGAAACTAAACAATTATTCAAGGTGAACTTCAATAATATTATAACTTAATGGAACTCTAGTTCTATGTATTTACAAGAGTATGGATAGCATGGACATTTTGATGATTTTGAGAAGAGAACATCTAATTTTAGAATATGCTTATTTCAGTCGTGTTTCTACTTCATGGTTTATTAGGAAACTTGATATAATTTCTTGGCTATTTAGGTTATAAAGTTTTATACTCTTTTTATTTCCAGGAATTTTTTATTCTCCTATCATTCTTTCCTTAAATTTATCTAAACCAGAAATTCTCAACCAGGAGTGAATTGACCCCAGGGACATTTGGAGATATCTAGAGACATTTTTGATAGTCACAGCTAGGGGAATTACCTGCCATTGGCATTTAGTGAAAACAGAACAGGAATACTGCTAAACATTCAACAGCACACAGAGAAGCCCCCACAACAAAAATTATCTTGTCCTGAATGTCAAGTGTGTCTTTTTGAGGAATTCTGATCTAAACCATAACGGTCAAATAAACTCTGTAATTGGTTCATTTTTCATATCTTTTCTAAAGGAAAAAAATGCTCTAAATATTTCATAATTCTTATTATCTATCACTGTGTAACAGCCCAAAATAGTAGCTTAAAACAATAGCATCATTAATTTCATTCATGAATTTAGCACTTGAGAGAGCTCAGCTGGTCATTTCTTGTCTGACTTGGGTCTCCCATGCAGTGGCAGTCTGGCAGCAGGAATGGGGTTCTCTTGAAGACTTTATCATTTGCATAGCTGGTACCTGATTTGGAAAGACTGAAACAGCTAGTGCCTGAACAGTTGGGGACTGCTTGGGAAATTTTTCTCATATGTGGTTTATATGGTTTCTCTACCTAATGTCTTCACGTGGTGGCCTCAGCTTTTTTTTTTCTTTTTTTCCAATGGTGGTTAATGATCCTCCAGAGATGTTCCAAAAAAGACTGCCAGAAATTACACAGATTTTATCTGAGGTTACACAATGTGCCTTCTACTACATTCTATTTTACAAGGTAGTCACAATGTCCTGTCTAGGTTCAAGGAGTATGAACACTAATCCCACTTCTTAAACTGATGAGTGTCAAAGAACTTGCAAGCACAGTTCATCTTCTTGCCACAAAGTGTTTACACTTTTTTTTTACATGCAAAACACTTCCTCCCTCCTAAGATCCAAGAATGTCTCATATATTGCAGAATTAGGCTCAGGTCCAAGTTTCAGCATCTTGTCTAAATCAGATCTATGTACACCTGAAGATATTTGTGTGTAGTTCTCCCAGTACAGCTCCTTCATTACTGTTTTCTCTGTCTGAAGACCTGTGAACTGAAGAGACAAGTTATCTTCCTACCATACAGACAACAAAATGGTGGCTCAGGCATGGGATGACTGTTCTATATACTCCCATTTAAAATATATAAAACTAGAGCCAGGGTCAATAATTCATAGTATTTCTGGAATCCATCTGGGTACATGTTGCCAATTTCTTAATCTTCTTGCCTAGGAATGCTTTCCACATCTCTCTGGTCTGCCTTCTTGGTTTTGATTTTGTTTTCTGAGTCATTCTTCCTTTTACATAAGAAATTATTGATATTTGCAGCTGAATGTTTTTTTTAGCCTACTTCCTGCCCATAGAAATTCTGCACTGTCTTTTAATATTATACTGTGTCTATCCTTTCAGTTCCATCTGATTAAATTTCTTAAAACTATATGTTTTATTTGTAATTGACTTCTAATTATTTTATTAGATAAAATGTACAATCACAAATATCTTTTGGGAAAGCTCTTTTCTATGTTGGGCTTCTTTTAAGGCTGCTGTGGGGAAGATCTTTAAAATTCTTTGATATCCTATTGTTTAACAGAGTAGTGTGAGACAGAGTCTTGGCATTCTTTGCAGGCTTTTTGTCTGTGTGAGAGGACCTATAAAACATGACCTTAGATCTTCTTAATTCTTAACAAAGGCCCATCTTGAATTTAATCTGTGACTAGAATCTATATCTTAATTTGGAAATACTTCGAGGTTGGAGAGTCAGGGAATGAGAACCATTTTTTGTTAACTAAGAAAATCCCACTGCTTTATATTTCCTCTAAATTTGGCTTATAATTAAACATTTTCTTTTCCAATTCTTTTGATTTATCTCTATATGGTATTGTCAGGATAGATAGACTTCTTGGTTGCTGAAGCCTCTCAAAGCAAGTGGCTAAGAGAGATCTGCAAAAGCTACATGAACTTCTTAAATCTAGCCTCAGAGAGAATAATGCAACATCACTTTTTCTGCAAACTATTCAATAAAGCAATCACAAAGGCCACCCAGGTTCAAGGGCAGTGGACACAGACTTGACCTGATAAGAGTGTCAAAGAATTTGTGATGTGTTTTAAACTATGAAAGGCTTTATATGTTATCTTTCCTTCGAACTAATACTCTAATTAAGTCCTGCTAATATTAACATTTATATCTTCTATGATTTAATTTTTTTCCCATCATAATCTAGCTTCCAACTCTCTTTTGTCTCGTTTCGAAATCTGATTCGATCATCCATCCAAAAAGAATTAATGATTTATTTGTTTCAGAGCAATAGGAAAAACAAATGGAATAAAATACATTGTTCATGACCATAAGGCAGGGGTCCCCAACCCACAGGCCATGGACTGGTACTGGTCCGTGGTCTGTTAGGAATTGGGCCACACAGCAGGAGGTGAGCGGCCAGTGAGTAGAGAAACTTCATCTGTATTTACAGTCACTTTCGATAGCTAGCATCACTGCCTCTGCTCCACCCCAGATAATCAGGCATTAGTTTCACATAGGAGCACTGGTCCCTGGTGCCAAAAAGATTGGGGACCACTGCTAAGGTACCCATTAGTTAGTTGAAGAAAATTCTAAAATATGAAACACAATTCTAGAATATAAATTAATATAACAACATGTTAAAATAATTTTTGCCAATTCACCAATATAAAAGAAAAGAATTATTTATAGAAATTCAAGCTAATAACTAAAATAAATCCCCTCAGTCACATCAAGGATACAAATGGTAAAGGCTGAAAGACTATTTAAAGAATATTCCTTTGGAGAGAGCTAAATAGTAAGTTGTATACTCTGTCCTTCCCATAATTCCTCATATACACACATTTCTAAAAGTGTAGGGTAAATCTAATCCCAAGTTGGTAAAAGCAACTTTAATAGACCAATCAGGGGATCAGGAATGTGTGACACTGTCAAATTGTTCTTGGTGTATGCTTGACAAACTAACAGAGGAAAAACAGAAAGTTGCAGGTACAAATCATACCACTTGCTGAAGGTGCAAGCTCAAGATACAAGATTCTGATATACCAGGTTTGGGCATAGAAATAGGAACCCTGCCCTGCAATCATTTAAAAATATATCTTATCCAAAAGGATGACACTCTGAGTCCTTAGCTGAGCTGCTGGTATGCACTACATCAGCATTTGAGGTTTAAATAGAAAACCATAATGAAAAGAGGCCCTGCCCATACTGAGGAAGGGGAATAGAAACAAGAGGCCACAGAAATGCTCCATAAGAAAAATTCAAAGTTTGGCAAGAACAATGCGTCTGGTCCAGAGGGAATGAATTCAACTTTAAAATGTTATGTTTCTTCACCTCCCTCTTCTACTTTGATCTTGGAGACTGAAGAGTCCTAGGCTAAAAAGCTGAATGGGGGGAGCTGAGATGGTGGCCTAGGTAAAAGTGAGGTTCACCTCCTCTCAGGATCACATTAAAATTACAACCAAATTATAAAACAATCAACATGGAGAACCACCTGAAGTCTAGCTGATCATCACACATACCTCTGAGGATATAAAGAAAAATCCACATCGAGACCAGTAGGAGGTGTGGAGATGAGAAGTGGGCTAGTACTACACCCACACATGATGGTTGAGCACCAGGAGGGAGAGAGTGGCTGTACAGGCCCCCCTAAAGGAGAGAGGGATCTTAGCACCACACAGGGCCTCAGCCCAGAGTTCCAGTCCCAGGAAGAGGCATTCCCACAAAGTCTGACTGTAAAAATCAGTGGAGATTCTGGCCATTGGGGTGAGACAAAAGGAACCTGAAAACCCAGATGTCCACCTTAAAAGACCTGCACACAGGTACATTCTCTTACAGACACTCACCCTGGGTGTCAGTAGAGGGTCAGCAGCTCAGGAGACACAAGAGACATATAGAGAAAGACTGACTTGTGTGACACTGGGGTAAATACTGGAGGGACAGTCGCCATTGTTTCTTTGTTGAGTCTCCCTGCGAGTCAGTCTACAGACAGGCACCATATTGCTTATGTTGAACTCTCCCTGCTACATAGCCAATTCTGAAGCTGCATTGGTCCAGAGAGATCAGCCTACTTGACCTTGTGTCTCCCTGAGACCTCACCCATCCAATCCACAAATTGCCCAGGGAGGGCCTGCTGCTTGTTAGCCGCCCCAGCCCTGCCCCTTTCCGGACCACGCATTTGTCTCAGGCAATGGGCCTCAGCTCACGCAGCCTGAACATTTCAGGGCAACATTTGGTGATGAACAACTGGTGCGAGTCGAGCTGCAGTGTCTCTTGGATGGATTGCAGGGGTCTGTGGGCCTAACACAGATAACAGATAACAGCAGGCCTCTCTGTGATCTGTGACTTTCGTGGGAGCCCACAGACTCAGCACTAGCAGCAATTCTGATGCTGTACTGGCCTGATGGGATCTGCTTGCTGCACCCTGTGACTCTCTGAGACCCTGTACCACCTACCCCACAATTACCCATGACAAGCCCATTCCCAGGCAGTCAGTCCCATGCTGTGCTTTCGACAACAAATAACAGCACTCAGTCCATTTGGCCCACACACAGCTCATGGGACTTTAGGTGGCAGGCCATAAAACTTGCCTCAAGTTGCAGTATTTATTGAACAGATATCAAGTGTCTATGGGCCCAAGGTGAGCAGTAGATGGCCTTGCTATGATTTGAGACTTTTATAGGAAGCCACAGAGACAGCACTGGTATGAAAACTGACACTACATTGGCTGAAGGAAATCTGCTCACTATATCCCAATGATTCCTGGGTCCCTACACCACCCAATTGTCATACCACCCAAAGGTTCTTCCAGCTGCAGAGTCTTATAAACAGCTGGCAGGCAGCCTCATGCCTTGAGGTATACTGGTCCTTTACTTAAGTCGCCCTAGGTTTGGTATTGGGGGTAACTGAACCACATCTTGCGGCACTGTCTCTCCCACTTGCCTTCAGATACAACATAGGCAAAAATCATTTGTGGATCACTTTGTAGCTACCACCAGATAACACTGAGCAATCAAAGGCAACTGCTGACCCTGGCCTACTTGGGAACCCATCCCAAGGGGCAGCAGAATTAACACATCTGGCGGCTGATGTCAGACCACAACAGAGCACCACATGACTAGCCCCATAATCGGCACACCCAAAGAGTCTCAACAGGCACAGAAGCCTACTGGGGCAAATTCTATTCTGAGATAGTAAGCATAAAAAAGGACATAGAAACAATAAAAAAAAAAAAAAAAACCCACAGAAATGAGGAATACAATAACTGAAATGAAGAATATACTAGATGGAATCAATAGTAGATTAGATGAAGCAGAGGCCTGAATCAGTGAGTCATAAGACAGAGTAGTAGAAAACACCCAATAAGAAAAGCAAAAAAGGAATTTTAAAAAATGAGGAAAATTTAAGAGACCTCTGGGACAACATCAAGCATACTAATATCTGCGTCTTAGAGGTAGCAGAAGGAGAAGAGAGAGAGCAAGGAATTAAGAACCTATATGAAGAAATTATAACAGGAAATTTCTCTAACCTGGCAAAGGAATTAGACATACAAGTCCAGGAAGTGTAAAGAACCCAAAACAAGAGGAACACAGACTCATACCAAAACACATCATAATTAAAATGCCAAAGGTTAAAGACAAAAAGAGAATCTTAAAAGCAGTAAGAGAATACCAGCTAGCTACTTACAAGAGTACTTCCATAAGAATATCAGCAGATTTTTCAACAGAAATTTGGAAGGCCAGAAGACACTGGCAAGAAATATTCAAAGTAATGAAAAACAAGAACAGACAAGCAAGAATATTCAACCCAGCAAGGCTATCAATTAAAATGAAAGATAAGACAAAGAGCTTCCCACACAGAAAAAAGCTAAAGGAATTCATTATCAACAAGCCAGTAATACAAGAAATGTTAAGACGACTTCTATTAGAAAAGGAAGGGAAAACATAAATACAAATAATAAGATGGCAATAACTATTTCCTATCAATAATCGCTTTAAATGTAAATGGATTAAATGCTACAATCAAAAGGCATAGGGTAGCTAAATGGATAAGAAAACATGACCCATACATCTGCTGTCTACTTCAGATCAAATGGCACACATAGATTGAAAGTAAAGTGATGGGAAAAGATATTTAATGCAAATGGAAATTTTAAAAAAGCTGGGGTAGCAATACTTATATCAAAGAAAATAGACTTTAAAACAAAGGCTATAATAAGAAACAAAGAAGGGCATTACATAATGATAAAGGGATCAATACAAGGAGAGGACATAAGTCTAGTAAGGATATATACACACTACGCAGGAGCATCTACATATAAAAAGCAATTATTGACCAACATAAAGGAAAGACAGTGATACACTCATAGTAGATTTCAATACCCCATTGACACCAATGGAAAGATCTTCTAGACAGAAAATCAACAAGGAAACAGCAGCCTTAAATGATACACTAGACCAGATGGATTTAATTGATATTTTCAGAACATTTCACCCCAAAAGAGCAGAATATACTTTTGTCTCAAGTGTACATGGAACATTTTCCAGAATAGACCACAAATTAGGCCAAAACACAAGTATCAATAAATTTAAGAAGATTGAAATCAATATCAAATGTCTTCTCTGGCCACGATGTTGTGAAACTAGATATCAACTAAAAGAAAAAACCTGGAAAGTACACAAATACATGGAGGCTAAATACCATGCTACTAAACAACAAGAGTTAACAATGAAATCAAAGAAGAAACAAAAGATACTAGAGACAAATGAAAATGAAAACACAATGACTGAAAATCTATAGGGCACAATGAAAGCGGTCCTAAGAGAGAAATTTATAACAATACAGGCCTACCTCAGAAAACAAGAGAAATCTCAAATAAACAATCTAACCTTACACTTAAAAGAACTAGAAAAAGAACAGCAAACAAAACCCAAAGGAAGTAGAAGAAAATAACAAAGATCAACGCGGAAGTAAACAAAATAGAATTTAGGAAAACAATGCAAAAGACCAATGAAACCAAAAGCAGATTCTTTGAAAGGATAAACAAAATTGATAAACCTTTAACCAAGCTCTTCATGAAAAAAAGATAGAGGACCCAAATAAATAAACTCCGAAATAAAAGAGGAAAAATAACTATGGACTCTACAAAAATATAAAGATTATAAGAAAATATTATGAGCAAGTATATGCCAACAAATTGGGCAATGTAGAAGAAATGAATATATTCCTAGAAACATACATTCTCCCAAGACTGAGTCAGGGAAAAACAGAAAATATGAACCAACTGCTTACCATCAAAGGAATCAAATCAATAATAAAAAATTCCTAAAAAAAACAAAAGTCTGGGACCAGATGGCTTCATAGGTGAATTTTACCAAACAAAGAGGAATTAATACCTATTCTTCTCAAATTATTCCAAAAAATTTGAAGAGAAGGAAGGTTTCTTAACTCTTTTTATGAGGCCACCATTATCCTAATTCCAAAACCAGATAAAAACATTACAAAAGAAAAAAAAAAAGAAATCTATAGGCCAATATCTCTGAAGAACATTGACACAAAAGTCCTCAACAAAATATTAGCAAATCAAATTAAGCATACATTAAAAATAGCATACACCATGATCAAGTTGGATTTATTTCTGAGATGCAAGTTTGGTTCAATATTTGCAAATCAATTAATGTGATATACCACATTAACAAATTGAAAAATAAAAATTATATGATTGTATCAATAAATGCAGAAAAAGATGCAGAAAAATCCAGCATCCATTTGTGATAAAAACTCTCACCAAAGTGGCAACAGAGGGAATATATTTCAACATAATAAAGGGCACATATTTCAAACCTACTGCTAACATTGTACTATATGGATAAAAGCTAAAAGCATTTTCCTTAAGATTAAGAACAAGACAAGGGTACCCACTTTCACCACTCCAATTCAACATGGTATTGGATGTCCTTGCTACAGCAATCAGTCAAGAGAGAGAAATAAAAGACATCCAAATTAGAAAGAAAGAAGTAAAACTGTCATTATTCGAAGGTGACATAATACTAAAATTAGAGAATCCTTAAGATTCTACCAAAAAACTGTTAGAACTGATCAATGAATTCAGTAAAGTAGCAAGATACAAAATTAATATTCAGATGTCAGTTGTGTTTCTATACACCAATGATGAACTATCAGAAAGAGAAATTAAGAAAACAATCCCATCTGCAATTTCAACAAAAACAATAAAATACCTAGACATCAAATTAACCAAAGAGGTAAAAGACCTGTTCTTGGAAAAATTATGTCATTGAAAAAAAGAAACTGAAGAAGATACAAATTAATGGAAGCATATACTGTGTTCATGGGTAGAAAAAAACAATATTGTTTAAATGGCCATACTACACAAAGCAATCTATAGATTCAATGCAATGTCTATCAAAATACCAGTGGCATTTTCAGAGAAGTAGGAAAATTTATCCAAAAATTTATATGAATCCATAAAAGATCCTGAATAGCCACAGCAATCTAGAGAAAAAAAGAATAAAGTAGGTAATATCACACTACTTGATATCAAACTACACAACAAAGTTATAGTAATCATAATAGCATGATAATGGCATAAATACAAATACATAGATCAATGGAATAGAATAGAGAGCCCAGAAATAAATCCATGCCTATATGGTTATTTAATCTATGACAAAGGAGGCAAAAATATACAATGGGGTAAAGACGGTCTCTTTAACAAATAGTGTTAGGAAAACTGGACAGATACATGCAATTAAATTAAACCGGGCCACCTTCTTACACCAAATACAAGAATAAATTCAAAATAGATTAGAGATTTATGTGTAAGATCCAAACCAAAAAACTCCTAGAATAAAACAAGTAGCAAACTCTCTGATATTGCTATTAGAATTTTTTTATTCCCTAATATATCTCCTCGGGCAAGGAAAAGAAAAGAAAACATAAACAAATGTGACTACATCAAACTAAAAAGTTATTGCACAGCAAAGAAAACCATCAACAAAACAAAAACAAAACCTATTGAATGGGAGAAGATATTCGCTTATGATACATCTGATAAGGGGCTACTATCCAAAATTAATAACGAACTCATACAACTCAACAACAAAAAACAAATAACCCAATTAAAAAATGGGCAGAAAATCTGAATAGGTATTTCTTCAAAGAGGAAATATGGTAGACATGCGAAAAGATATTCAAGATCACTAATCGTCACAGAAATTCAAGTAAAACCACAATGAGATATCATCTCATACCTGTCAGAATGGCTATTATTAATAAATCACAAAACAACAAGTATTGTTGAGTATGCAGAGAAAGGGGAACCCTCATTCACTCTTGGTGGGATTACATATTGATGCAGCCACTATAGAAAACAGTTTGGAGTTTCCTCAAAAAATTAAAAATAGAACTACTTTTTGACCCAGAAATTCCAATTCTGGGTATTTATCCAAAGAAAACCAAAACACTAATTTATAAAGATCTATGCACTCCTATGTTCATGGCAGCGCCACTCAAAATAGTCAAGACTGGAAGCAACCTAAATGCTCATCAACAGACGACTGGATAAAGAAGTTATGGTTTATATATACAATGGAACATTACTCAGCCATTAAAAAAAATGAAATACTACCATTTGCAACAACATGCAGGAACCTAGATGTTATTATGCTGAGTGAAATAAGTCAGAGAAAAGATAAATACCGTATGATTTCACTTAATGTGGAATCTAAAGAACAAAAGGAACAAACTAAGGAAAACAGACTCAGATACAGAGGACAATCTGGCAATTGCCAGAGGGGAGGTAGCTTGGGAGTTGGGTGAAAAAGGTGAAGGGATGAAGAAGTACGAATTAGTAGTTTCAAAATAGTCACCGGGACAGAGTACCGTATAAGGAATATAGTCAGTAGTATTGTAACGGTTATGTGTAGAACCAGATGGGTGCTAGAGTAATCGGGAGTATCACTTTATAAACTATATAAGTGTCTAACGAATATACTCTATACCTGAAACTAATATAAAATAATTTTCTTTAAAAAAAAGCTGAATGTGGATGGGGGAATGCTAGTAGAAAAGAACAAAGAATTACTGCTCTCCCTTACATTACAGGGTCCCCGAAAAGGAAGAGAAAGTATTTCACTTGAAATTAAGATCAGCATTTGAACATTATATGTGGTTAGTCTTTTAAATTTTACTAAATTGTGTTTTTGTCATAAAGTGACCATGAGGCATTTGAACACCTAAGATAGAAAAAAAAAAGACATGGTTCCTCCCAGAGTTTCCAAACTATATCCCAGTTGTGTGAGTCCATTTTACTGGTAATATGCAGCATGTAAACAATTCAATAGCATCTTCTATTGTATATTTTAAAATAGTTGATATTATGACATTTAGTGTGGGTAGAATTATTAGTCTGGATGTTATTAATCTCATATGATTCAATGAAAGAAAGAACTGCAGGTAGTATTTATTTCATGGTGTTTCTAAATCACCCCATATGTTAAGAGCGTAACTCCAAGATTAAGCAAATATCAACATAAATAACAAGGACAGTAAATAGAAGAATCTTATGGCTGAGTGAGCACTTTAGCACTTTCTATTCATCATTTAATAATGGTTCTTTTCTCCTGTCTGTGACTTCAAGAACTAGAGAAATGAGGATGACAGAGGGAAAGCAGTATTAGCTATGCATACCAGGATATAAGCAGGGTGTGAACTGACAGAGAGAGGAATCTAGTGTCACTGCAGGTCTTGTAAGACTACACATGCAACCTCTCCAAAGGTCCTAAAAGACACTGAAAAATAGAGCCAGCGTCCTTAGAACAGTTCAATGTCTGAAGCTGAGGTCCATTCTTTAGATGCCAACAAAAGAGTGAAAACTTATAATTCTGCTATAGGGTCTTTTCTTAGTAATTACTTACACCCTGAAAATTAAACACACACACATATATTATTAAAATATGTATCCAAATGCCTTATTTTCCTCTGCATTACAAATTTTGTGGAAAGTCTAGATCTTGGTCACACAAGATTGGTATTCAGTCTACATATCATTATCAAGGTTACCTCAGAGAATGATCTGGAACTCTCAAATATCATACCTCACTAAGTCAATATCTTTAGTAGACTTGATTCTTGATACTAATCTTGAACTAATACCTTTTTTTAAAAAAGAGTGAATATATTGACAGACATTTCTGAAAAGATTCTAGGTCTCAAACCATTACATAAGGCCTCTGTTTTTATTCATAGCTCAGCTTTGCTTTACTCTGTTCCTTCAGAGTAGCAAAGATCTAACTTGTTTTATTCACATACCCCTAAACCAATCTGTCAGACCAATGATACAGTGACCCTAACTTTATAGACCTGAGTCATATGTTCATCCTCATTCTGGTGTTGTGGGTTATGAAGGGATGGGAGATGGGTTTCCACTAATTAATATACAGCATATGGAAAAACTGGGTTATTTCAATGGGAGAGAGATGATAGTCACATGAAAAACATATGTTTATTATATTCTTATATATGTTAAACCCATGAGTCCTTCTGCACATTATTCCTGCTTCTTGAGAAGAATATGGAAACATATGTGCTGGATTAAAATTGAATTTATGTTCCAAGGTTATATAAGAATTTTATATACTGATAGTCTATCACTTAATGCTTATTCAGTAACTTATACAATTGGCTAAGAAGTTGGCTCTTATTACTCTTTGAATTTTGAGAATATCAAACAACTAATGTTGACAGGTTCATCACTGCGCTTTAGAAATAAATAAATACTTTTCAAAATACTATGATAATCTTTTCAATTCTCTGGAAATTTAATAAAAATAAAATGTAACAACTATAATAAAATTCACTGGTAAATATAGACGAAGTATGTCATTAAATTTCTCATCTGTGAAAATATTTATGAAAGTGTAAATGTCCTAACATTTTACATAACAATGAAAAGAGGAAAGTAAAAGAGAGTCAAAACACTTTATGGTTTGGGAGATGTGAGGCTTCTGTGTTCTATGTAAATTTTTCCTTTATCTGGACATGTATTTGTTCTACAAAATCCACATGCATTGTAAATTTGAATTTTATAACATGCTAAAAAATTCAAACCTGAAGATACATTTTTATAAATTATTACCATTTATATTTTTAAAATATTAAAATTGATTCAAAATGAACACTTTGTTATTAATTGTGATTCAAAATGGTGTGCTGTATACTTGAAACTAATAAAATAAAAATTTAAAAATGATTAAAGGCAAATGAGCAAAGCTACAATCAATCATTTTCTTAAAATCTTGACTTCACAATGGAAATTGTATGACACAATAATCTTTATAACCTTTTCAACATTGCTGTCCTTCCCCTAATTATGAAGATTTGTGCAGTTAAACTTTGGTGGAATTATAAACAGTCCATATACTTTTCTGAAATTAATTTTTATTCATTAATAAATGTTTCAAAACCAGGTAACCCAATACTTTAAGTTTTTTACTTCTAGAGTTATCTTTTTTGGCCTCTATTGTCTTTAGTCTAATATAAGGATTGTTTAAGTAGTAATTTTATACATAGATTGATAATTGAATATGGTCCTTTAGATATTCATCTCAAAATTTTACAGAACCAAGCCAGAAACATCATCTATAACTTGACAAAAAACAGTTTGAGACATCTGAAATTTGAGATCACTCATGATATAATCATACCTTCCTTTTAAAAGTTGTAAACTACATTTATCAAATTAGATCATGAGGAAGTACTCATATTATCTTTATTTTTTATAGCAAAATTTCACTAACTTAAGACATAAAACTATAGAGATAGGTTATCAATATCTAGGCAACGAATCAGATAGAAATAAAAATAAATATATAAATTAGCAATCTAAATAGAATTTCTTCATAAATTTATGGTTGACTATATGATACTATCTAATGCATTTTATGTCTGAATTGCTTCTAGATTCACTGTCATAAAAAATGTCTGTCCACATTAAACTAAAATACTTCATTTCTTTTACAACAAAGAGAACAACAGAATTCAAATCTCTTTTTATGCTATAGATTGTAGAAACACAATCTTGTTTAGAGCTTCCCTGTAATAAATTATATATAATATATAAATATGTATATATTGATATACATACATAAGTATATAAGAAGTAGGTATATATAGATCTACATGTTTTTCTTCTTTTCTTCATGTTTTATTACAACAAAAACTAAAACAGTGTGTTTATACATGTATATATACATATTTTCTTACAATAGTTTTATTGTTTGTGTTTAATACATATAATATGTAACATCAAATAATTTTATTGTTTGTGTTTAATACATATAATATGTAACATCAAATCTGATAGTAATTAAATAAAATATAATAGATACATAAATGGAGAGACAAACACCACCTTGAATTAGAAGTTTTCTCTAATTGTTAATTATTTTAAATTAATTTAAAAATGTAAAAGTATAGTTAAAATGGTATAAAATTCTAAATATCATAACAAAAATATTCCCAAATCAAATCATTTGAGTATTCATGAGACTGCAGCCATCTTACAAGTATATTTTCCATTTGGAGTAAAATATTATGAACTGCCTAGAAAAACTGTAATGTGAGTTATATTTTAACCCACTATGAGTTTAAAATATTGAAAGTTTTTATTCATTACAATCACATCTCTAAATTCATTTTTTTTTCATTTTCACTTCCCTTGAAGCCTTAAACTATCTTCATATTAAAGCCAAGTTTTCCATGTTAGTAGACTAAGTGCCTAAAATAGTCTCAACATATTAAATTCACTCACTGTTTCTTGACTTGTATAGCACTAACCCATTCAAGAAGAATGTAACAGCAGCTGAGAAAATGTCAAGGAGAAAAATGCCAGAAGGATTAATAAATCATATTTCTATAACATGACGATGAGAATTATAAACAGCTATGTAAAAATTAGGTCGCTAGCAGTCAGATGGCTTGGCTTCTTTTAGTGTTGGTAGTAGAGTAGTGTACATTTATCTTCTGTTATGCACTGGTAAGTAGTTGGCAAGCTTGGTATATACAAACATTACTTAAAGATATTATGTTTGGCTTGGAGCCAGAAAATATCTTCTAACATTACCATTAGCTATCGAAGATTTTAAATATTGCTGGAGATGACTGAAGGAGCATGGGAAAGCCAGAAGTCAAAGAATGACAATAATACTAAAATAAAAATTGAGAGGATAATTAGGCATAAAACATATATACTTAATGATATAAGAATGTTAAAACAAATTAATGAAACCTAAATATCCATGTGGTTCATAAGAAAGAGTGATTTAGTACATTAAAACATAAGGAAAAAAAAATCTAAGACAAGGGCTTATGGAATACTATTTTTTGCTTTTTTATTTTTTTAATGTTTCTTATAAATAGACACTAATCTATTTTTTTAAAGAAATAAAACAAAATATCATCAAATTTATGTGGAAGCACAAAAGACTCAGAATAGCTAAAGCTATTCTGAGAATAAAGAACAAGGCTGGAGGTATCACTTCCTGACTTCGAATTATACTACAAGTGACAATAATCAAAACAGCATGATGTTGGCAGAAAAACAGACACACAGACCAATGGAACAGTACTGAGGGCCCAGAAATAAACCTACATATATATGAGCAAATAATTTTCAACAATGGAACCAAAATCATACAATGGAGAAAAGAAAGTCTCTTCAATAAATGATGCTGGGAAGGTTGAAAAACAAAATAAATAAATAAATAAATAAATAAATAAATAAATAAATAAATAAAAATAAATATGAATAAATAAAGAAAAAGAAAGAAAGAAAACTATACTGCTATCTGTCACCATACACCAAAATGTACTCAAAATGTATCAAAGACCTAAATAAAAGAACTGAAACAATAAATTGCATAAAAGAAAACATAGCTACTAAACTCATGGACCTTAGATTTAGAGAGAATTTTATGAATTTGACCTCAAAGTCATGGGAAGTAAAAGCAAAAATAAATAAATGGGTCTATATAAAACTATAAAGCTTCTTCTGCACAGCAAAAGAAACTATCAACAAGACAAAGAGGCAACCAAGTGAATGAGAGAAGATATTTACAAACAACACCTCCAATAAGGGGATAATATTCAAAACATGTAAAGAACTCATACAACTCAACAATGAAAAAAAATCCAATTAAAAATGGATAGAGGACATAAACAGACACCTCTTTTAAGAAAACGCACAAATGGCCATCAGAAATATTAAAAGATGCTCAACTCCACTAGCTATTAGGAAAATGCAAATCAAAATCATGTTGAGATATTATCTCACACCAGTTAGAATGGCAGTCATCAACAGGACAAGTAATAATGAATGTTGGAGAGAATGCAGAAAAAGGAACCCTCACACACTGCTAGTGGGACTGCAAATTGGTACAGCCACTATGGAAAACAGTATGGAGGTTCTGCAAAAAAAGTTAAGAATAGAATTACCATATGAGCAATCCCTCTTCTGGGTATCTACTCCAAAAATTTGAAAACGTTTATTCATAAAGATATATTCACCCCAATATAAATTGCACCATTATTTACAGTGGCCAAGTCATGGAAACTGCCAAAGTGTCCTTTGATAGATGACTGGATACAGCAGCTGTGGTACATATATACAATGCAATATTACTCAGCCATAAGAAAAGATGAAATACTGCCATTTGTGACAACATGGATGGATCTTGAGATTATCACACGAAGAGAAATAAGTCAGACAGTAAAAATTGAGAACCAGATGATTTCACTTACATGTGGGATATATAACTAAAAGCAACAAACGAACAAGACAAACAAAAACTCATAGACACAGATAATAGATTAGTAGTTACCAGAGAAAAAGGGGGAAAAAAGGGAGGAAGAAAAAGGTAAAAGTAGTCAAATATGTGGTGATGTGAGATTTGATTTTGGGTGGTGAACACACAATGCAATATACAGATAATGTATTATTGAATTGTACACTTGAAACTATGTAATTTTATTAACCAACATCACTCTAATAAATTTAATTTAAAAAATCTTCCTAATGCAGTTTCCCTGTTATGTATGAAAGGAAATATACGGTTATTCAATGTCAGTACCTGTTAACCTCTACCTATATAAACAAAAACAATACAAACGCCAGAAGAAAAAAGAAACAAAAAATAAAGTAAAAACAAAAACAAAACCCAACTCACTTAATTGCCAATACCCATGTAATCTACTGGAGAGGTTTTTGAGCAAGTCAAGCAAATAACTTCGTTGTGACGTATTACATTTGGTTTGGTGAATTAATGATGCTCACACAATCGAGATAGTTTTTGATAAATAAATTTTATTGAATTACAAGTTAAATATATTTATAAAATCACATTTCCAAAAAAAAGTCTATGAGGATGAGATATTTTTTGTGTCATAAATGAGAAAGTTTTTGAATTTCAGTCCATTAATATAATTCAATCGTGCATTGCCTAAATTTGTAATTCTTATTCACTGACACATATTTTAAATATAGTCAAGTGAGAAAATTAAGATTGCCTATAATTCTATATCCTGGAGTTAGTCATTGTTAATAGTTGGATCTACATGATTCTGTTCTTTTCCCTATGTTTTATTACAAAAACCAAACTAAACAGGAAATAAAAAATCCTCTCTTGCCCATTATAACATATAAAGATATAAGGAATGAATGTTCACTATAATTTCACTCAAGAAATGAATAATATTGAGTTTGCTTCAGATTATGCCAGATTTTTTTCTGTGTACATAACAATGTGTTTTAATATTTTCTAATGTACAAATATATTTATACACATGGCTATATTATAAAAACAGTATTTTCTAACTCACTTGTTTGTCTTAATACTGTATATTAGATAACTTTCAATTCAACACATAACAAGAACTATCAAATATTTCATTTTTATAGTTAAATAAGACCAAATTGGTTTTGCAGGAAAACAAAGAGGAATAACCAGAAGAATTTCTGTCAGGTGCAATTTGCAATGATAGATATTATCATTAAGAAAATAAAATTGTGTAAGTAAGGAATCCAGGGACTACTCAGCAGAAGGCAATTCTAATAGGTTTGGTTCTGAAGAGAGTACAGCTGAAAAGTGAGTTTTAAGAGATTAATTCTAAAGTAGATTTTCCACAATGATGCTACAAGAAGTTTTTTGCCAAAATTGAGAGTCATGGCATTTAAAACATAGAAGCTATTCCAACATCGTTGAAATTTCATTTCAACTAATTTATTTTTGTCAAGTTTATTACCGAGATAACCAAAATCTATATGAAAGTTATTGTTAGAAGGATTCAATGGTAACATGAATTTGAAAAATAAAAGCTTAATCTCATAATAAAAGCCCTGAAAAGATATTATAGATCACTTTTATCTCTCTAACATTCATGAAATCATTCCCCAAAATGGCAGTAGAGTATCTGTATTAGTATCTCTTCAAGCGTTGCCTTTTGGTATTTTTTGAAATTTAAAATAGTCTCTCTATACAAACTTCAATAGCTGTTGTGCTAATGTTGTTTCTAATAGTATTTTTAGACATGACACATTTTTGATATTTAACCAAAATTTGTAAAAATAAATGACCTCTCAATTTTTTTTAAAGATTAATCATGGTATAGTTGTTTCGTAAAATCTTAGGTGATTGAAAAATAAATCACACGTGCTGTAAATATCTTTTGAACCACAAGCATTATAAATTGACATTACAGTGTGGATTTTTCATCTTGACAGCTTATTGTGGGAGCCAAATTGCTCCAGATTTTTTTAAAGAACAGGATAAATCTGGTCAAACAGAAAGACTAGAATGAAATACTTGTTTATTGCTGTAAACAAATAAACTAATGGATCAGATTCTATATGAGATTAATTCCAACTGCTGTTAGATAGATTGAAATTTTAAACCATAAAAATTAGCAGTTATTTTGCTCTTTTCAAAGAGTCAAGATAAAGGAAACAATAAAACAATTGCACTCCACTTGTTTGAAAGGAAGAAAAAATAAAACAGAAAAAAATCATATATAGTCATTTCAGGGCAGAGATAAAAACTTATTTGTCAATGTTGTTTGATTTACAGTGAAGACTTCCACTAACAAAAATCTAAATGCTATAATTTATACTTGTTAATATAGTATTAAGATGAAAGGAATCATCGTAAAATATCTGAAAATGCTTATCTCAAGATATAATGTAATCATGCAAATACGTGATATATCCTCATAAAAAGGTAAGATGGGCAATTTTATTCTCTTATGACTGTATATAAAGAGTTAGAGAGTCAAGGACCTCCTGCCGATACAGAATACATATATTCCAGTAAAGGTAAACATCAGTAAAATAGTATTTTATTTTGGAAGTAGGAATTAGGCTCTGGATGTGTTGTAGTTATAAAATGTCTATGGACAGTTGGTTAAAGAGCATATCAAAGTAAATATAGGAAAAGTGAGGCAGATGCTAAATTAGGGATTGTGATAATGATCCTCCTTTCCCTTTGTAAAAATACTTTTATATTAGATAATATTTAATAAACTATTGTTTTATAATAGGTGCTATGCTTATTCTTCATATGTGATAATTTTATTTAATCCTCCACAACAATCTTATGAAGTAGTTTTTACTAAGTTTACTCTAGATATGAGAAAAATGAGGCATGGAGGGCCTTAAAAATTTGCTTTTGGTCCACTAGCTACTGTCAATCAGAAGTGAACTGAGACTATTTGTCACTAGTAGCAGTGCTTTTGATTCCTGGATAGTCATAATAATTCATTTACATAGAACTTTTAGAGTTCTTAAAGAATTTTTATGCCTGTGATCTCATTTTCCCCTTATAACTATTATATTCAATTAGTGGGATGGTTGATGTTCTGTATAATAGACAGATATACCAAAAATATGTCTGTTTTTGTGTTGTAATTTTAGAAGTGATTAGGTCCAGAGTTTATAATAAAATCAGCTGAGGCTCTTGTTGCAACTGCATCTCCCTTGCCTCCTACCCAATCAGGCTTTTCTGACTGCCCCTACAGGTGCTTGTTTATTTGTTTTTGTTTTGTTTTGCTCTGTTCTCTTTTCATAAGAACACATTCAAATAAACTTCCTGCATGCAAATATATATCTCAGAGTCTGTTTCCAAGGACCCTGATCTAAAACAATAGTTTCAATATCAAATCATTCTTTTGAGTCTTTTGTCAAGTCTCTTTAATATTCTATTGCTGTTTCTTTTTCTCAGTACTTTATTTATGCAACTTATAAAGTATATTTATTTTATATATTCAGTTTTGTTATTCTGTCTCTTACTTCTGGATACTCTAGCTTGTAGTGCCTTATTTCTTTGGGTGTTTTATAATTTTTATTATAAACTTATATTTCTTAAAATTTTACTTGTGGGAATTTTTTGTAGCTTAGACTAAAGAGAGATTCTTCTAGAAAAAATGTGCAATTTTTTCTGCCAGGCGACTGGGGACTAAACCAACCTAGCACCACTTTAAATGGATGTATTACATTGACAGTTTTACATCACGTAAGCAGAATAAATTCAGGCTATAATCCAAAATAAGGGTTGTTTTTAGCTAGAAGGATAATTTTTCCCCATCATTCAGCACAAGAATTCCAGATAGAAATATCTTCTTGTAAAACCCTCAGTGAATGTATATTTACATTTATTTTACACTTACATAGAAGAGCTAACCAATTTGGTGGACCCAGTTTTATGATGAAATTATATTCTTTCAGGCTTTCTAACTTAAGCAACTACTGAAATTATCTCCCTGTTCTCTATCCTTTGCAAATCTATGAAAACTAAAAATCAAGTTCACTAGAATTTGCAAATGCTCTCAAAGGAGAAGCTAGTATCAGCATTCTGCTTATCACTTTTCATTTTCTCCTTTCATTAAGTTTTGCCTCAAAGTATTCGTTACTTTTTATTTAGCTCATCAATACAATAAATGCTAATTTATTCAATATTTATTATTTTTCCCCCAGCCAAAGAGATGGGCAGATTATCCAATCTGCCATACTGCAAAAATGTATGCCTCTCCCTCTAATACTTATTGTAATGGGAAGATATCAAATATCTTCACCTTTAACAGGTGGTCCTTTTTTCCCAGCCCAGACAGCTGGATGAAGTGAAAATAGAGACCTAAAGGCAGAGGTGCTCAGTCTTTGGTTTTTATTTTAATGAAAGTTATGTTACTGATATAATAGGTAAAAAATTGGAAGAATAAAAAAATTAAATCACCCTCTCTTTATTAGAAGAAAAAGGATGATTACTCCCATTGGTACAGAGAAAGGTGGAACAATATATTGGAGGGAATCATTCTGGGATCTCAGAAAAGGTTCTATGCATTGCCTTTCTACAGTTAAAATAAAGGAAATTAAAAGGGATATTAATAGGGACTATAGAACAATTTGGGGATCCAAGAAAAAAGGATGAATTTGCCCTTAATCTTTTTTGAAATGATGTGAATAATTATTCCTTTAGAATTATCTAGTAACCCAATGAAATGGTAGCAAATGGGGTGAGATATCTTTATTGCTGCTAGAGAGGGAGAAGATACATGCAGCCACAGCAAATATCCTGCGATCCCTAGGTAATAAGAGAAAGCAACAAGATTTCCTTTTGCCTCTGATAACAAGACAGTTGACTGAGAGAGAAAAAGCAGGCAGATGTAGAAGGGATCTGTGGTCATAATGAGAGGAAATTATAACAAAGAGCAGTGTAGGATGTATGTCAGGAAACCAGGTGGGAATACAGAAAACTGAACAGATGCCAGTGTGGTAGGGATATGGGACATGATTGTGCACTGCAACAGATGTCAGTGCAGGACAAAGAAAGGCTGAAGCCCAGATGCCTCACTTTCTGATATTGTATTATATAAACTTTCAGAAACTGAACCAAGCCAGGAAGAATGAAGGAGGAGAAAGAGCAATTCTGATTTGAATGAATTAAAACATAAGCCTGAGAATACTTTGAAGCAACTGGGTTTACTTAGATTTGATTCAATTACTTTTTTTTTTTTTTGCACTTCCAAGGAGAATGGAAAATCAGAAGCTAATCCTGGTTATGAGAGAAAATAATAATAATAATGATTACATATTGGCATCACTTGAATTTTAGAGCCTGAGAATATGTAACCACGACATATACTCTTAATCTCTTGTAGAGATCAAGAGGATAGATAGAAAGTTTTGGTCAAATACTGCTGACAACTGAAGTAGGATGAGATGAGAACATGTTGAATTTAGCAAAAAGTTAGTAATTGGTGACCCTGCAAACAGAACTCTAGAATGGCAATGGTGGAAAATCAACTGGAAGGTGAGAAAGTTGAAGTAGTAGTGCATGCTAATAAAAAACAAAATAAATAAACAAACAATACTCCTCTCCCTAAAACCCACTGTCTTGAAAACTGGCTATGAAGGAAAATAGTAAACATAAGACAAAAAATAACAGCTAAGGGGATATACATGGTTAAAGCAAGGCTTGTTTTTTTTTTAAGAGTATAGGTACTAGATCGTATTTGATCAGAGGAAGTATGTGGTGGAAACTCAAGATGATGAAGGTGCAATAGACAATAGCACATGGGAGCAAAGGAGCAGATATGAAGGAATTGGACTTGGGTTGGAGTTGTACTTTTTTTCATTGCAATGGGAAGTGGAGGCAACAAGTCAGTTTTTAGATATGGTAGCAAAAAGTATTTATGCCTGATGTATTCTATCTAGTAAAAATTGAAGCTATACACTGGATCAGTAGAGAAAAGAAGTAGTAAAATATTTAAGTGGACTGGAGAAGACGTGATTTAATTGTGGAAATAGGCAGAGCAAACTTTCTGGAGAAACATTATTTCTTGAATGCATTTTGGAAAGCCCACCTGAGTTTGGTGAAAATGAACTCTAGTGTCTCCCAAACTACTGTTTGATGCTTAGATGTTAAGGTACTAGCACAGAGAGGGGTTTGTCTAGAATTGCACTGATAGCAGATGTGCATGAGATTAAAATGAGGGAGTCAAGAATATTTTTTCAAGAGTAAGACTAAACATGATACAAATAGAACTAGAAACTGGGTGTGAAGAAAGAATGTGAATGTAGAAGGCAGATGATCAGCAGTGAGACAATGGGGACCAAGGAATTGGATACCTCCTCACTGAAGTTGCTAGTAATGATGGTAGCTCTTAGGGTGGTCAGTTGATGAAATTACCCATGACTCAAAACAAGTAAGTAGAGGGTTTGTAAATAGCCAGTCTCAGAAAGGGAAGTGGGAAAGGAGCAGGTGGACCGAAGAATTTGAATCTAATGATCAAAAGAGAGAGTGGAGGTTATCTGGGAGCAAGCAACAGGAAGCAAGGGAGAATCTTAATTATAAAGGAATCTGTGCTATACAAATTTTATTTGATTTACGGGCAAATGGAACTACTTTGGAATATAGAAAAATGTCTCATTTTTTTCAATGGCTGCCTTGTAAGGAGCCAGTCACAGGAATTATTCGAATAGAGGCTGGATAAGTATTAGTCATATTATGAAGAGTCTTCAAGATATAAACAATTAGGCTATATTATCTGTGAAGTCTCTTTCTACTCCAAGATCTCTTCTGAACCTAAATGTTTATTAATCCACCATCCATATTTTCTTTTTCTCTCAAGTTCAGTCAGCGAAACTAACTATATCTTCAATATCTCCTCTGAATGTCTCTCCCACTGTCTTCTCAAACTTGAACCTGATTCTTCTTGACAATACTGCTTCTTCTGCAGACTTGATAAGTCTGGGCCTCAAAGTATTTTCTGTATTCATCATTCTATTCCAGACAATTATATCTCCTTCCTAAGATCCCCCATGTTACTTCTCTTTAATCTTTGATATTGTTAGCTCCTAGCTCACTAGAACTATTTCCAACACTACTTTTGTAGTAGTAAATTCAAAGTCCAATATCTAGCTTCTCCATTCTTTCCAATCATCTTCGTCTCCACTCTAACTCTAAAACTCAATTCTATGATCACTCCCATGACTTTATTGTTACTAATTGCCACTACTGTCCCTGAACCTCAATTTCAAACATGTCTGATTGCAATTTTCTGTCTTTCTAACTCAGTCCCTCTAAGAATTTAACTCCAATAATGGTTCGAGACCATTGAGATCTTCACATATTTCCTTATCTCTCTCCCCTCGACCAACGCCCATCCTTTTATTATTAAGCTTAAATATCATTACTAATCATTATAAAATCACTCATTAAATGCAACATCAACTCCTTTGCTTTCTATAATATTTGTTTACTCTCTTAGCCAAACCATAGCCATGGTTAAATGCAACTCTCCATCTATGGCATACCTGCACTTCTACCACCGTACCAGCCTGAAGGAAACCCCAAACCATCTGGATTGGCATACCTTTATATTCATGAGAACTAACTCATACTATATTTTCCTAATTCATTTATTTTTTTCCTGTAATATAGGACTATTTTATACTATGTCCTTTTGCCTCAAACTTCTCTCACTCTCAGCTTGTGACTGTTCTTCCTATTTCACTAAATAAAAAAGCAGCAAAGAGAAAAAGTCTATTCACCACCTGCCCTTTTGCATCTATTTTCAGGCGTTTGTGTTTGAACATTCAAACTTCTATTATCAGACTGCATTCCAAGAAAATAATCCTTCCATTGTTCACTGGATCCCATCCCTTTTTCTTTCCCGAGGATGTTGCTCTAGTGATTTTTTCTTCTCTCTCTTTAATTATCAAATATTCCTCATAAATTGGATCATATCCAAAATATCAGTTATATTGCTCACCTCATAAAAATAAAATATCTTGACCCCACTTCCTTTTCCAGCTTTCACTTGATTTTTCTTCTGAGAATAAAGTAAAATTCCTTAAAATAGCCATCTATGCTTGATTCTTTGAATATTTTTCTACCTTTTTTCTCTCAATCACACTATCACCAAATTTTTTATCACCAGAACTCCACTAAAACTGATGAGTTTGTTGTCACTATTCATCTCCATATTACTAAGTCTAATGACGAATTCTCAGTCCTTGCCTTTTTTGACCTAACAGAAGCAATTGGCATCATTGATCATTCTCTCCAACTTACAGTGCTTTTTTCGCTTGGCCTCTTTCCTAATAACATAACACAGAGGCTTGTTTTCTTTCTTCTTTGCTGGCTATTATACATGTTTACAGTTGTTTTGTTTTGTTTTGTCAATCATCTGACAAAAACTTAAATAGTAAGCAGCCCTAAAATTTAGTTTTTGAACCATATATCTGTATCGATTCCTTTAGGTGATTTCTACCAGTTTTAAAGACTTAAATTCAATGTCAATTTTGATAACTTTCAATATTCTATCTCCAGCTTATAACTCTTTCTAAACTTCAGATTTATTTATCCTACTGAATAATCTAGGCATATCAAATCTAATGTGTCAAAAACTAAGCTCTTACATCCTCCCTTAAATCTGCTCCTTCTATGTCTTCACCAACATAATGACTTCCAGTTGCCTACTTACAAAAATAATGAATCTTCCTTTAGTCTTTTTTTCTCTCACAGCACTCACCAATCATTTTCAATCCAATCTACATTTCTTTCAAAATATACTTCATCAATTCTTGCTTTTGCCTTAGTCCAAGCTATCATCATCTCTTGCTTAGATTTTAGAAAAAGCGTTATCTGTTTTCCGGCTTCTTCCTTTCTCCTTGCACTTTTCAGGCTATTTTAAATAAGCCAGAATGAAAAACCTTACCCTCCTCTTTTGTCATCTCCTATTTTTCCTCCATAATTTTTAAACCTGCCAACTACACACCTACCTTAATGTCTTTGTCCTTATTGTTCCCTTTACCTGAGAGGCTCTTCCTACACACTTCTGCATTTCCTTTAGATTTTTATTTTTAAAAATTACATTTTCAGTGAAACATTCCAGCCTACTCTAACTAGAACTTTTTTACCATCTCCTACACTTATTGTCCCCTTACATTGTCTTTTTCTTTCTTCAGCACTTACCATTATTTAATATAAGGCATATTTTACATATTTATTGTTTATATTCTATTTCTTCACTAGAATAAATGTCTTCATGCAGGCAGACATTTTTGCCTGTTTTGTTGACTAATGGATAGCCTATACACATTCTGGATACTCAATAAATATTTGTTGAATGAATAAATGAATAATATCACTTGTTCCATTTTATAATCAGTTCCATTTTAAAATTCAGTTTAATCAAACTCCTATAAAAAGCGTATTATGTATAAAGTATCAGGGGCAATATCTGGTGACTAGTAAACATTTAATAAATGTCAGTTATTACTGTCATCAGGATAGTCACTTTCATTTATTGTTATCTGTCTTTCATTTATTATTTGTCTTATTACTCTCATTAAGGTTGATAAAAATGATTTTAAATTTAACTATGTTCCCTGCATAGAAAGAAAATAAAGCCTATATTATTATTCAGATAAAAAAAATTTCCTAGAATTCAAGTAACATATAAATGGTATAAATTTAAGTACAAAGAAAACATTTACAAATTGTTGTACTCTTTTTCAAAATATGATAGTATAAATACAAGTATATACTTATCCTTGGTTAAAGAGTAAACTTCCAAATTAAAATACATATTTTTTATTCAAATTTAAATTAAAAATTATATTTTCAGATGAAAAAGTTTTTAAACATTTATGCTTTTAATAACGTTCAAATTGCATAAATTTTATTCTTAGGTATAATAGTAACATATGCATATATATTTCCTTAAATTGAAAATCTATAACATAGTATTCCTTATGAACTATTCAGAGGTCAAAGACTTCTCTAAGAAGCACCATTTTTATCCTAAATCTAAAATTGCTGATTCACAATAATTATTTTTGAAATTACAAAGGTATTTGAAGCAAAATTTTTATTTTAATTTTAGTAAGAGCTCTTTATTATTTCAGTCCTTTTCAAATCTTTCCATACAATGTTGAAAACTATGTTCTTTTATAAGGACAATAGATTTAATTTTATTTCTCATTATTATAGAAACATGTGGAATTTTTTATTCTTAGTTTTTTCCTTTGAGAAAAAAATACTACTTTTGTGGTACTCAAAAGCTATGAAATAATCATGATTATGAAGGTAGGATTCATTATATACATATAATGCTTTTTGATTTCTATTGTAGATTTTATCCAGAAGTTATTTTCTATTTCTTTTAATTTATATTCAGCTTTACTGAGGTATAACTGACAGGTAAAATTGTAATATACTTAAAATGTACAATGTGATAATTTGATATACTAATATTATGAAATCATTCTCAAAAACAGATTAACACATCCATCATCTCACGTAGTACTCTTTTTTTGGGTGGGGGGGATGAGAACACTTAAGATATAATCTCTTATCAAATTTCAAGTATACAATATAGTACAATTAACTATAGAAACTATGCCATGCCCTATGATTCAGCAATTCCACTTCTGGGTATACATTTAAAAAATCACTATCTTGAAAAGATATGTGCATTCGCATGTGCACTGTAGCATTATTTACGACACCCATATGTGGAAACAATCTAAGTTTTAGTTGCTGGATGAAAGGATAAAGAAAATATCATATTTATATACAATAAAATATTACTTAGCTTCAATAAAGAAGGAAATCCTGCTACTTCTGACAACATGGATAAACCCGGAGGGCATTATACTAAGTGAAATAAACCAGAGAAAGAAAAAAATTGTATGGTATTACTTATATGTGGAATCAAAAAAAGTCCAATTTATAGGAACAGAGAGTAGAATGGTGGTTGCCAGGGGCTACAACGAGGGAAAATGGGGAGAGATAGATAAAAGAATACAAAAGTGTACAAGCTTCCAGTAGAAAACTTTAAAATCTAATCAAAGAAGGGATTCCATAAAAATGACTTTATAATTCTGAAAAAAATAAATTGAAAGACTAAATATAAGCTTTTATTAACCGAGAAGAAAATAGATGATGCACTTATTAGAATAGTATTAAATGAAAACAAAAAACAAAACTGTAAATTTTGAAATTTTAATACCTCCTGCCCAAGTTTCTAGTTTATGTGCATGAAGTATATCTGCACAGTGTAACTCGTAGAGTATTTTGCCTATCCAATAGAATGTTAATGCGTGTTTCATTAACATTTCTATATTGGGCTTCTCAGCTTTCAGAAGTTTTCACAAAAACCTTAAAGTTTTGATTGGCTTCAAAAGAGCAACTTTCCTTTGAAAAGCAGTACCAATCTGTTTTATTCTCAATTGTATTAATTTGAAACAAACAATTTTGGCACATATGCTTTGGATTTGTTATTTGGATTCATACCGTACTTGAGCAAAGATCATTGCTTCTAAAAAACACTTAGTATACATGATATTTAAAGTTGTTTTGAATTTACTTTTGTTTTTTCTAAATTATCACAAAAATTTTATGAAAATGCATGACTTTTTTGTCCTTTTAAGTTTTAAAACAATCTTTTTTATGATAAAAATAACATCAAATGCAATAATTTTCTGACTTTTTTACAAAAAAAAATAATAATAACTAAAGAAAACAAATATTTAATGGTTAAAAAAAAAAAAACCTCTTGCAATGAGTTTCCCAAGGGTATAACTGTCAAACTTCTGTCTTGGCCTTAAGCGATGTCTTAGAAACGTTAATACCTGGCAAACCAATGTGCTTTATTTAGTGCCATTTAAAATATCTAGAGTAAACAATGCTTAAACATTGTGTTATATAATTGGCAAAAGGCAAAATTTAACTTACTTTTAACTCAGAATACAAAATAATTACCCAGGGACAGTTCCTGAACCCATGCATAGAAAGTATCTCTGAAAATTTCAGAAATTTAAAACAAGAATGGTTTTGCTTGAGCACAATGCTTCATCTTGCTTTTATTTCTATGTAACTGCCTAAGTTTCTTATGTTATTTAAAAGCTTTTCCAAGCTTGAGTTCCACTTTTCAATAGAATGTCCTTTTAGATTACTAAATATGATAGAGAACCAATCATGAATAGAATTAGCTTCTTTCATAGTTTTTTAAGTATGTATTTAAAAGTAAACCAGTATAACAGTTTCCAATTTTTTTCTGATATTTCATTTAAACAAAATAATCCTCACATCTTTGAATATTTATCTTCTTTGTAAGTTTTATCCATTTATTTAAGCATCGATCATTAATAAAGAACAATTAATCTATGGTTCACAGACATTTTATGTACTTATCTTGAATTCATTATCTGTGTTGTGTACTTGTGTTTTCTTCTAGACTTAAAGTTATTAAAGATTCATGTATTATTTCACATTGTACACTCCCTTTTACAAATTTTCTGAATTGTAGAAAGGCTTAATACTGGTCAATTAACTAAAATCAACTGAGAATACATGTCTCTTTGCAGGCCCTATTGGCAGATTGTTTTATTTGCCAATAAATTCTTCCTTTCTTCCAAGTGCCTGCCAAGGCTCAGTATTTGTAGAGTATACTTTAATAAATAATTAATGGTAGACATGGCCATGTGACTTGATTTAACCTATAGAAAAGTGATAGAGTGCTATTTCTGAGTTGACAACTTTACAGCACAATATTATGTGTTTCTGCTTCCACCTTGTTCCCAGAGTACACTATACCACAGTTAGCCACTGCTGCCTCAGCCAGAGTACATAGTAAAAACACATAGACCAAAACCAGGTGGTCTAGTTTAGCTCAGAGTACCCCAGTTGAGATTAACTGACCTATAGACTGCTGAGCTGTAAATAAAATAATTGTTGTTTTAAGCTATAGAGATTGAAGGGGGAGGGGGTCAATTGTTATGCAGCCTTATCCTATCAGAAAATTAATACTTCTGGCAGAGAAAATGAATATGTATTCAGTCTTTAGTACAACTATAAAAAATTATAGTCTACAGCCATACTACCCTGAACAAGCCCAATCTCATCTAATCTCAGAAGTTAAGCAGGCTCAGGCCTGATTAGTACTTGGATGGGAGACCACCTAGGAAGACTAGGTACTATAGGCGTAAAAAATAAGAGATCGTAAGCTGACAAAGTCCTTGCAATCTGTGAGGTCAACCAAGGGTCGTCTCGCCTAAAATAAAAATAAAAATAAAAATAAAAATATAGAAAGATAGAAACCACTTTAGAAGGTTATTGATAATAAATACAGCAACATATATTAAATCTTGCACCTTAACTAACTAGCATTCACAGGTGATGAATTATTCTCAAAATCATAACTGTAAAACACTAATGACATTTAAAGAATATCTCAAAGACTGAAAGGTATAACATTTTACCTATAGATATATAGATTACCACCTAAGGAAAGAACTCAATCATACCAAGAAATAAAAATAAATAAATAAATGTAATAAATGTACATTTACATATAAACTATATAAATATAAATACAAATATATACATATATATGAAATTCAGTTGTCATTCTCAGATTACTTTTGACTTCCATTCAGAAACCGTGAGTACTATACAGTTAATACAAGTATTTCTTCACAAAGAAAGAGAAAAATAGCCATACTGTATAATTATTTTTTAATTTTAATATTAGAGATGTGTTATATACAAAGAAAACACATATTCAATTATCTATTGCCTAAAATTGTAAAACATATTTTAGTGATTTAATAATTTGTTACATGTACACAGTTTTATTTGAAGAGTTAATATGTCTCAGGGGAAGATGACCTTTCCTTTGAAAAGATTATTTTACATTTGATGTAAATGGTTGGAAAGTATTGGCACAAAATAAAACATTTCAATTTCAGCTTTCACATAAATTTTCTGGCTATGATAAATTTCTTGGTCCCTTAAGTTTTTGCTTTCCTAATTCATTCTATAGTATAAAATAAGGCTCACAGGAATGGAAGCAATAACCAATACATTTTTAAAATTTTATGGATTGTTTAATGAAGCCCAGAATTTTTCAAGTTCATAAAATTCATTAAACCTCCAAGTCAAATACCCATCCTAGATATCTTTTTACACTTTCTTTCCTGTAGGAATACTAGTCAGCCATTTAACTTCTGGGATACTAGTCAGACATCTGAAATTTGACAGGCCTAAAATTGAATTCACTTCTACTTTTCCTATCTAAGTGCAGTCCTCTTTTATTATTTACTCTGTTAAATAGTTGTTAAGTATTGAATACTATAAACATCAGTATCAGCAAGGATCATGAGAAAAGATAGCACACTCAAATGTAGTAATTTAGGATAATTTAATTCCTGGACAGTTAATAAATATGAGAGCAGATTCAAAGGAGGCCAAGAAGGCATGTTTAAGCATCCTGAGCGTAAGAACAACAGGGAGTGAGGGAGTTATCAACATCTCTTGGCCTGAAAAGGAAGGGAAAAGAAGAACTTCTGAGACATAGAGAGGGCCGAAGCTGGTCTGTAGATAAAACTATAAGAGAGTAGTGCTCAATAGGAATTGTGGACTTTGGTAGAGAAACTCAAAGAAGGGCAATTCATGACAAGGCAGGGAGATGACCATAGAACTAAATAACATCAACTTCACTCTGTCCCTACTGTATTCTTTCCCATGAAGGCTTTCATTAACCAGATCCAACAGTAACCCAAGGAGCAAAAAAGTTCATTGATGACATCAGTAAGGGTTGGTTTTCTGGTGCCAGGGTAGGTTGAAGAGGGTAAAAATAAAATTGGAGAGATAAAAAGAGTCTATCTAACATACTTATCCAGTCTAAAGGCAGAGACTAGAGAATCTTTCTAAATCTCTCTCCTTTACCCCATCCAGATTAAAAGAACATTTTTGTTCATCTAAAACCCAAATGGAATTCTGCCTCTCCATAGAATGGTATAATGGACTGAAGCAATAACTGGTGGTGAATAACCCACCAGCTCTCAGTATTTCCTAAAATAAGGAGAAAAGTCATAAGTGATTTAGACATTTTATCATTTATTTTTGATGATTTTGAGTAATTTTATTATGAAACCCAGGATATTCTGAGCATAAAAAAACCAGAGTTATTAATCTGTAAGTATAGATGACAGTGTGCTTTCATAGGAACCCTCTGAGACTCTATGTGTGAAAACTTTCTTCCACTTGTGTCACTAAGAACAAAGTAACTATGTCAGGGGACCACTTCTGAGGCCCCTCTACCAGTATATATACAATTACATCACAGTGACTGGAATTCCTCATTAAAAAGAAAAGACACTTAGCTTCACATGTGCATAAGGGTTGAGGAAAGGGTTAAAGTGACTCATAGAACTGTGATACAAGCCCATTCTGTTTGCATCAGACTGTACTTTCCTTAACAACTCTTGGGCAGTGAAGAGAATGCATCTGCAGGTAATTACTGAGCTGGAGAAACAGTAAGGCTGTTCACCCAACCTTCTCTTCCCTAGAGGGTAGTTAGAGCTACACCCTATGGGGCAGAGAGGAAAGGGTGTACCACCTGTGTGACACCTGTGTAAAATAAAAATGTTTTTAAAGAGACTCTTCACCACCTACTGAAGACATTCCATCTTTTAAAATGGCACAGAAGGTTTAGAATAACTAAATTATAGAAAGAAAGGTATATATACTCGGATTCAAAATTGTCATTGTAAATAAAGCAGTTTGCATCTGGAGAATGAAAATAGTTGTGATTTCTGTGTAATCAAAGTATTTTGAAAGAGTTATTTGATAAAAACAAAGTATAATTTCAAAAGATATTCGCATACTTCTATGAATGTTATTTATGCTTTCCATTTCTACTTTTAATTTTGGAGTCCAAACTTCACACTATAGTAGGCATGGGTCCTTAAAGAGTGGTTCAGTTTCAAAGGAAGTGTGAACAACAAAATGATACAATTATCCTTGGAAATATGTAGGAAAAATATGTGAATTCCAGAATATTTGCCTATAAGACCAACATTTGAGCAGCATTTTTTTTTCTATTTATAGGTTAATCAATACCTGCAATGCATATTTTTTCGAATAATGATGAGTAAATGGATGCCTTCATCCATGGATGAATGAATAAGTTAATAAAGTTGGCTTCATGGAAGCATCTTCTTTTTCATGAAACTACTAAAATATAAACGGACTCTGATAATGTATCAGAATTAATATATGCCATGACTAAATATCTCCATATGAATCAATCAAAATATCTTCCATTTGCAGAAATAGGCCTCTAACTTCAAAAACTTAAATATTTGATTTTTTTTTTTTTTTTTCTAATGAGACAGCATTGTAGAGTTATCAGGCTGGAGAGGAGAGCATAACCATTCTCTGCAGGGCCTTTTGTGCTAGCCTCCTGTAGGGAATATTGTTGGGGTTTGTTCTCTAGCCCAAATCACTCCCTCTTATTCAATCTGCTCAATGGAGGCTAACAACCACGTTTTCTAGTGAGAGATTCAAGGCAGTGAAATTCTCTCAGTGTTAGCCAAATGTCTCTTGCTCTCTTAAACTTGACTGTTCTAAACTGGATTATCCACTGTTGTTAATGTCTATTTACATACACTTTAACTCACATTCCACAAGGTAACAAGATGAATCTTTTTAAAGTAGTAACTTTATCATGCCCACACTTTGCCTAAAACACTTTACTGGCCCAGAACAAGATTGTTAACGATTGTTATCTGTGTTTCTCAGGAGACCACAATTATTGTTTTAGAAAATTATCCATGGTACTGGACTGGCCCTGCAACGAAATCTTCCACACCTACTAGATATTGGTAATGCTGCTCCTCAGTCCTTCTGACATACGAAAACATCTCCAGAAATTTTTAAATGTCCATGGGAAGGCTGGAGAACCACTTCAGATTAGACTGTTTCTCGCTGAAATACTAAACTTCGATCACAGCAAATTATTCACTGTTTGCTTAGTACTTGTTCTCTTTTACCTTAGATATGTCTACATGCTCCTCACTCTTCTAGAAAAGTCCTTCACCTCTATATCTGACTAATTGCAGGATCAACGAATATTTTAGATTTTTCTCTGTGCCCCCTTCAAAATATAGATTATATCTCCTTCCTAGGTCCTACCAAGACATTTTATACCTACCCAGGATATGATATTTTTAAAATATCACATGACCTAAATACTTATTTGTCTCACTTGCTACATTCAAAGCTACTTAAAAATATTGACCTACTTAGAATGAGGCCTTTGTTCTCAACCTATGATGTACTTACCAGGTATTGGCATATAGTAGGTACTTAAAAAGTGAATTAATGAGTGGCACTAACATTGAAACTAGAGGACCTGATTTTGAATCTGTGCTCCAATACCATGATGTAATCATTGTCAGACTGCTAATAAATTCACAGCATCTTCTGATGCTCACTATCTTGGGGGATTTCAGTAAGGATTAAGTGAGATAATATATATAAAATCTCTTTAAATACTTACAGCTATAATCATTTTAAATTCAAACTGTAATTTTCTAAATGTTAGTAGAAATTCTGTTGAGCCATAAAGTTCATTTTCTTAAATGGCTTAAAAACTTTCTGGACTATGTAGCTTGTTAGAGAATTTAAATAGCTGTCTAACTCGACATATATTTAAAAACAGTCAATTTAACTATTTAATCAGTCTATTTGTGTGCAGGTTAATTCATATCAAAGTAGCTATCCATGATGTTCACAGCTACCAATTTCACAATTATTTCTCCTTGCACTACATTTTTTCCAAGTCCTCTAATTTTTTTTAATTGGACAAAATATGGCTAAACTATGAAAAATGCAATAACTTGTGGATAGCTGAATGTTAATAAAGGTTTGGGGGCAATACATTTTTTTTTCCTCTCTCAGAGTGAATTTTGTTATAGTTTTCTTTTAATTTTAATATAATTGATAACAGTTATAGAGATATCTGGCATTTTAATCATGCAGATATGTCTTTTACTGTCTAAAGTAAAATTAAAAACTGCCAGCAGTCTTTTACTTCCAGTGGTAACTGGAAAGGAAATTAAAATAGAGCTAGTAATAAATGGCTGATATGTTCAATTTGAAAGATCATATACCGGGGTCACTCACATGGGGAAGGGAGGCAACAAAATACTGTGACGAATGCATTAGAAAAACTGTTACTCACACAATTGGGAATTCCGAAGTCTTTAATAATAAGCTCTGTAACACATAAGTTAGCCATTAAAATTAAGGCCAAGATTTTTAATTTGACTAGCATCAATTCTCGTGTGTATTTAAGAGGACTCAATCCCTGTTTTATTCACTATTGCATTTATCAATTTAACAGCGGATATTTGTTTAAGGGGAACTAAATATATACAAAATCCCTTTGACTATGCATTTGGTAGCTCATAATAAGAGGGTTAAACTTTTTGATCTACTAATATGCTAAACAGTAATACTAGCCTGATGACTGCCAGGCACACTCTTCTGGACATTGTCATCAGCTCACTTTCAATTAATACAGCCAGTTAGAAATGTTACAAACAGTTCTAATTGTAGAATTGCCTTAGACATGGGCTATATGGCCTCTGGGTAATATCAAGAATTTAGCACTATAGAAACTAGAAGATGACAAAGAGCCAGGAATTTTACATTTTATTTCCAGGTTTATATTCCTCAATGAAAGAGCTGAATCACTGAGGATTTCAGTTCATTTTCCTAACATGCCAATCTCTTTAAACATAATTGGCTTTAACATTTGGGAATCATACGAGTGAAGATACTTGATGAGGCTATGACTGAATGAGCATAACAAGGAGTAATGTATAGAAAAGAGAGGAGTCTTGAGATTAGGACTAAAGGAAATGTCTATTTTTGAATGTCAGAATAGAAGGAATAGTAGGGGTCAGAAATATATTGTATAATTTCACGTAAACCAGAGAATATCAAAGGGAATTATAATCAACAAGTGAGTGTCTATAGACTTCAAGGAGTATAAAATGGGAACTTTAATGTGTTACTAGGGTCAAATATTTTTTCTTAACATTTACAAAACCATATCTTACAAAATAATCAAGAATTGGAGGAAATTAAAACTTCTGAGGATATCAGTAGAAAATTTAGCTAAAGAAAGCTATCAGTTGTTCGCATTAGTTTATTAATAATTAAAATTGTTGAGTGTTTAGTTATAAATTTTAAGTTGAAGAAAATATGTTTTCCTTCAACCTTTTCTTCTTTGATTACATTCAAGTTCTTCTGAAAGTAGTTGACAATTTTTGCTTTCTTTTCTTTCTACCTACTCATTCTGATACTCATCCAATCTGGCTTGCACATCATAAATCTGTCTTAATTCTCTCAATTCAGATGATCAGCAAAAGTAGATACAAACAAACATATTTAAGGTAACATCAAGAGCAATCAGATGTCTTTAAATTGGCAGCTTTTCTCAATATTTAGATATTCTCTCCTCTAAATAATATAGTTGTGTTATATTTTATTCAGTATTTAATGTTATACAGAAATAACCTAAGACAAGGTATAATCTCTTGGGTACTTTAACAAATTATCACTCTTTTATCGCATTAATTTTATTTTTTATTGTATTACTTTCATAAACTACATAGAAGCATTCACTTTGGTAAGGTTTCTAATGTGCAATCTATATCTTTATTTATTTTACAAAGAAATAGTAGCTGTCATTGATTTAAAGTATTAGTTCTTCCTCTGATGTGATTTTTTTTTCCTTTTTAAAGGTAAATTGTTATCCTAAAAGGATCATAAAATTGATAAAAAGAACAAATAAAAATAGGATAATGTTTCAGATTTTAAAAATACTTCCTGATTTTAAAAAGAAGTAGTAGCCTTAAATATTTTTTAATCAACAAAATAATGCAAAACAAGCAAGACATCTATATTAAAAACCTTGGTTAAGTAGGCTGGGGAAACTGTCACATGGCAAAGAATATTATGTCACTTTCAGAGATTACATGGTGTGAAACTCAAATCTCATGGCCTTTTCTACATGAAATCAAAGGTGTCTACTTGTTTGAGATTTACTTCAGTAATTAGAGTTCCATTTAGTTGGAGCAGAGATTCAAAATGAAGTCAGTCCCATTATATCATAAATATGAAGAGCCACTGAGAATATAAATTTACCTGGGTTAAATGGTAATGATTAAGTTTTATTCAATTTGATTACAGGAACAACTTTGGTCATCTTGAACCGTATAAAGTACCGAGCATACAGTTTGAGCATAGGAATCACCAAATTTGTTGGATTGTTGATTTTATCTCCCTGGTTCTCCTGTAAGTAATTTGAGATGGAGTGTGTATTGTCAAAAATTGACAAATGGGAAGTGGCATCTTTAAGACATGTCTACTGAAAGATAAGAATACTTTGGTTTACGTAGGGGTCTAGTAACTCTATACAAGTGCAGTCAATCTTTATACGAGAGCAGAAGCAGAGTCTTATAAAATAGGGACATATTTCTCAAGAAACTAAGATCTCAGTTAAAAAGGTTTGAAAATTGGAGGACTACTATGAGAACTTGGTTATAATATTCCAGTTACAACACATTAAATCAATCCCCTAAACCACAAAATCTGTAAGCCACATGGTGATAGTAATATTCATGTAATCTACCTTTTCCTTAATTTGTTGTGGCTATTATCTCATGAGAAGGTTCTCATACTTTTAAGGAATATTAACCAGCTAAGTGTACAGAGGTTCTTGTGGAAGAGATCCAATATTATAAGATGTAAAATTAGAACAAAATCAAAGAGAAATAGGAATAGCTGGAAACTATTGAACATTTAGCTTTGCCTACCCATTCCACCAACCTCACCTCCACTCTAAACTAGAGTAATTTTGAGCATCTCCAGGCAGAACAGTTTTCAGTTCCAAAATGACTTTTTATTTTCTGAGGGTTTTTTGTTTTTTGTTTTTTTCCTGTCATTCTAATTAATAGCTTTAGGGTAACTACTATTTCCTCTGAATTTCTTTATAGCAATCCAGATTACAGATTTTGATGTCTTTCAAAATTCAAGACATATTGCCTAACTTACTGATGATTTGAGGTAAATCATGTCATATCAATGGACAAATTAAAGCATAATGAAAGAAAAAAATAAAACCAAAAGCCTATCTTCCTTCCTAGCTGTTTAAATGTAGACTGCCGAAAGTAGAACGCAATTATAAAGAGAAAGTAGAAGAATATATTACAAAATTAGGCTTATGAAATGTCAAACATTTTATTTTCAGGATCAAACTTGCCTCAGAACTTAACTGAGAGAAACCATGTACTTAATAATGTGTTAAACATTTTTAGCATAAATATAATTTGCATTATTTTCATGTAATATAATGCACATGAAGAAAAAACTTTGTGTTTACTAAATATAATGAAAAAATAAAAAAGAATGAGATAATTAAAGTGTAATGATTACCACATAAGTCTGTAGATGTTTCATACAGAAAAGTGTGTAAATTTAGTTGCTATAAGAAGTTATATTGCAGAATTAAAGATATCCTGAATCTAGCCCACATTCTTGAAATCAGATAGACTCCTCCAACTTTTCTCTTTTTCAAATTTGCTTTGGCTATTCTAGGTATTTTGGATTTTCATATTAGTCCTAGAATTAGTTTGTCAATTTCTACAAATATCCTTGCTAGGGTTTCAATTTGAATTGCATGAATTTATAGGTTGAGTTCATGTGAATATCTTAATAGTCAATACCATTAACACAGTATATATCTCCATTTATTTAGCTCTTTTTAATTTTTTTTTCAGTAGTCAAGATAGTTAAATAGTTAAAACAGGTCAATAGAAAAAGAGAACAGAATAGAGAGTCTAGAAGACACACGCATAGCTGGACAATTGATTTCTGATAAATGTATAAAGGCAGTTTATTGGAAACTAATAGCCTTTTCAACAAACATTGCTGGAAAATTTGCCTATCTATATGAAAATATAAAATTCATTTTATACTTCCCATAATATATAAAAATTGACTCAAAATGTATCACATACCTAAATGTAAAACCTAAAACAATAAAACTTCTAGAAATAAAAATAGGAGAAAATGTGCAAGAACTTAAGTTAGGCAAAGATTTCTTAGATATAATACTATAAGCATGATCCACAAAGGACAAACTGATAAACTAGACTTCCCCAATGTTAAAGTTACTACCTTACCAAAGACACTGTTAAGAGAATGAAAAGTCACAGAATGGAAGACACTATTTAAAAAGCATATATCTGATTAAAGGCTTGTATAGTATACCCGTGCGTGCGCGTGCACGCACACACACACACACACACACATGTACATGTGTGTATATGCATATATATATATATATATATATATATATATATATATATATATATATATAAATGTTTCTCAAAATTCAATAAGAAAACAAATAGCCTAGTTTAAAAAGTGGGCAAAAGGTTTGAACACATATTTCACAAAGATACATGAATAGCAAATAAGCATATGAATAGATGGTTGATTTCATTAGTCTTAGGGAAATACTAATTAAACTAAATACTAATATAGTAAGATAGCACTACACATTTATTAGAACGTCAAACATTTACAAAGATTGGACATACCAAGTTGCTATGGACTGCATGTCCTCCCAAATTCATATGTTGAAATCCTAACATCCTGTGCGATGGTATTAGTAAGTGATTTCGTTGAGATGTGATTAGGTCATTGGACCAGAGCCCTCATGGAGTTTGTACCCTTGAGAACTTACTTGCCCTTTCTGTCATAAGGACATAGTGAGAAGACAGCCATCTATGAACCAGAAAGTGGACTCTCTCCAGAAACCAAATCTTCTAGTGCTTTCACCTTGGACTTCCCAGCCTTCTGAACAGTAAGAAATAAATTTCTGTTTTTTATAAGCCACCTAGTCTTTGATATTCTATGACAGTAGCCTAAATGGATTAAGATACATGTGTTGCTGAAAATGGGGAACAACTGGAGCTCTCATATATTGTCACAGATGTGAAAAGGCACAACAGCTTTGGTAAACAATTCAACCATTTCTTAAAAAAACAAAAACAAATATATACCTAGTACACGATTTAGCTATTTTGCCCGCTAAACGTTCACTCCAGAAATATGAAAGCATATTTATATATAAAACTGGTATATAAATGTTTGTAGGGGCTCTATTTTTAATAGTCCCAGACAGAAAATGACCATCAACAAGAGAATGGATAAAGAATTTGTGGTATATTTTTGCAATGAAATTTCGACTAAGCAATAAAAGGAAATGAATTCTTGTTACATACAACACATAGATGAATGTCAAAATAATTTTACTGAGTCAAAGAAAAATCTAAAAGTGTACATTCTATTTATATAATAGCATTTATATAAAACTCCAGAAAACGCAAACTCATATTTAGACAGACAGCAGATTAGCAGTTGCCAGGGGAAAGGCGAGATGGGAGGAAAGGATAACAAAGGGGCATGAGGAAACCTTTGGGAGTGAGATACATATTCATTATCTTGATTGTGATATTAATTTTATGGGCATACATATATAGCAAAACATCAAATTGTAAACTTTAAATATATATAGTCTATTTTATGTCAATTATACTTCGATAAAACTGAAAAATACAATCAGAATAGCAATTTTGTAAAATACATAAAAAATAAAATAATCACGTGGATTTGAGCCTGAGAATCAAATATTTTCTCCTCTACACAATCTACTTAGAAAGCCAAATTACTGTAGTTATGGATCACTTAACAATGGGGAAACATTTTGAAATACATGTTGTTAGGCAATTTCATTGTTGTGTGAACATCATAGAATACACTTACACAGACTTGGATGGTACTATACACCCAGACTAAATAGAATAGCCTATTGTTCCTAAGCTACAAACATATAGCATGTTACTGTACTGAATATTGTAGGCAATTGTAACACAATGGTAAGTAGCTGTGTATCTAAACACATCTAGACATAGAAAAAAGTATAGTAAAAATATGGTATAAAGATAAAAAAAATGGTACACTTGTATAGGGCACTTACCATAAATGGAGCTTGCAGGACTGGAAATTGCTCTCAATGAGTCAGTAAGCGAGTGATGAGTGAATGTGAAGGCCCAGGACCTTACTGTACACCACTGTAGACATTAAAAACACTGCTTAACAAGCTCCTCTCCTGTTTCCTTTTGACAGGGTCAGAAAGAGAACATCAAAGCTGTCAGTGCTGCTCCAAGAATAGGAATATGGTCTGAACGGAATGGAAATATCGAGGAGAAACTGGTTGAGTAAGGCACAGATCACTGTAATAGTGACTGTAAGAAGGGAGTAAAAGGTGGCCTAGGGACCAGTGGGAATAAGAAATCAAGATGGAAAGATAAAGGAGCATAGGGGATTGTCATGACAATGTTTTTTGGGTGTTGCATGTTAGGATAGTGGTCAAATTAAAAAACTTTATGGTATGCAAAAAAAAAAGTGTTTAACATGGAGAGGGTATAGAACTATGGATTTAGCATTTTGACTTTGGAAATTTGTTTTTGGTTCTATTGACTCTACCTGGCACAAAGAGCTCTCTCTGGCATTGAATTGATAAAATAAATAAAATGTATCTATGCTTTGCATCATTATAATGTGAACATATTTCCAAAGTACAGGGACAGTCTGGCTTCACAATACCACAGAAAGTTTTTACTAAAGTAGCAGTAGCACTTCATACTTTTTAAGGTAGCTTCTGTGGATCTGTTTCCTTGTACAAGATCTTTAGTCCTCAACAAAGAATTTACAGCAATATAATCTAGATTTGGAAGACCACCAAGCCAGATCTGGAGGGCAGGGATGTAGCACCTATGAATATGTAGTGCTGGGGGTCCAGACGTCTCTGTGCTGAAAGAGGTGAGTGGTTGACTCACTGGGATGTAATCTATACACTCAAAATTGAGAAGCTATGAGTGAGAGGGAATCTATTGTCAAGCCCCACAGTTGTTGCTCTTATCAGAGGAAAAAAAATCTTACTGAACCACATATCTTTCCATTTCTCACAGGAAGTTCAGCTTCATTATAATCTTATGGGATCCCTATTGTGTGGTCCATCATTGAATGAAAGGTCATTTTGTAATTCATGACTATATTTATTGGTAAGAACTTAGAGCAGGAGAGATAGGCAAATCATTTCACTATTTAATTGAATTAAACAATATGAGCCTGATATATCATTTCTATTTTAATTTTAGGTACACTTTCGTAAAGAGGATTTAAAAATTAGTGGTCTTTTGTTCAAACTCCCTCTCCCCTATACAGTGCTGAAAAGAGTATTGTTAATGTATTCTGTGACTCACCTTCTTTGCTTCCATGTTATTATGAACAACAATTGGCACATTTTTTTCTTTAGCTACATTAATGTATCCAATCAGACATTAATCAAGCCCTTCATTTATGTTATGTCTCTTTAAAGAGATTTTATACAATACTGTAATGGTTAATCACATGATTCAACTTGGTAAAGTTATTGTACCTAGTTATTTAATCAAACACAAATCCGCATATTACTGTGAAGGTATTTTGTAGATGGTTTAATAACCATAACTAGCTGACTTTAAGTTGGATTCGGTAACAAAGATTACCCTTGATATGTGAATTGGTCTTGTCCAACCAATCGAAAGCCTTAAAAGTGAAAACTGGGGCTTCTCAGAGAAGTAATTCTTTCTCAAGACTGCAACATCATCAACTCTCCAAGGCTCCTGTCAGCTGGCCTGCCTTACTAATTTTAGAGTGGTCAGCCCCTTCCCACCCCCAACCATCACTCAAGCTAATGCATTAAAATAAATCTCTTAATATCTATATCTATCATATCGATTTTAGTTTTCTGGAGAATGCTGATTTATATCATTATAAATATAATATGCACTGTTTTATAGTCTTACTATGAGGAAAAATGTTATATGTGATTTCAAGTATTTGTGGAATTATTATTTTTTTCACCCCAAAGCTTATAACATGTACCTCAAAATTTTATAAATTATTTTCAAGATAAATTTTTAGATAATAATCATTATTATCAGTCTAATATTTAAACTGATTTATAATATTTAAAGTGTTTTTTAAATCTATTTTTGATTTAATCTCAAAATATATATATTAGTCAGTTTAGTCTACTGAAATGTACCATAGATTGGGTGTCTAAATATTAAAATTATTTCTCCTAGTTCTGAAGGCTAGGTAGCCCAGGATAAAGTGCCAGCTGATTAGGTTCCCAGTGAGTGCTCTTTTCCTGAGGTACAGAAGGCTCCCTTCTTGCTACATGGCTACATGGACCTTCCTCAGCATATGCACCCAGAGACAACAAAAGCAAGGTCTTTGGTGTCTTTTCTTATAAGGGTACCAATCCCATTATGATGGTCCCACCCTAGATGGTCTCATCTAAACCTAATTGGACCTCCTTAGATGGTCCCATCTAAACCTAATTACTTCCCAAATGCCCCATCTCCAAATACCAACATATTGGGAGTTCAACATATGAATTTTAGGGAAGACGCAATTCAGATCATAGCAATACAGAAGTGCTTTTCTTTAAATCATGCTAATGACATTTTCTTTGGAATTTTAAATTCTTTCAAATATTATCATATACTTTTTTAATTTGATTTTAACAGCCACTATACCAAGATACAAATTAAGTAGCATATCATAATATTTCATGAAAAGTTAAAAAAAAAAGAAACAAAGCTAACACTAAAAAAGCTAAATGACTTGCCAGCATGAAACACTGCCATAACAGAAATGAGTACTATTTCATTCTACTTTATTATACTATTCTTATTTTGCTACACCAAACTTTCAAAATATCTTCAAATTCATAAAAGAAAGAGCTATATATTGGTATAGAATACAGAGTATGGGAACAGTTACAATAAAAAAAAATCCAAGGTTCTCGCATATGTACAGACCTATCTTTCAGATAACTGTTCTAAAAACTAAGAAGTAATTAAGTTCCCAGTGAACCACATTGCTAGCTTCATTTCAATTTTATAATGATGTAATCATAATAGGTCTTTTCCAAGTTGAATTAAACTATATTAAAATTGATGTTGATTGATTTATCTAAAAGTTATGATCAGAATAGTTTTCAAAAACTCTGCATGAAGTATACACAAAAAATAGCCTAAAACGTACTTGTGCATTGTATCAATTTATATGTTTCTCACCTGAGAGGGAAAACGATGTAAAACAGCAACTAAAACTTAAACATTATTTTTAAAATAAACACTTACAATGAAATCTGGTAGGTTAAACAGATTGAAGGGGTTCATCTAATTTAAGTGGTGTGTGCATGTGTGTAAGTGCAGGCATCTGGATTTGCATCTACTGCTTTCCTTCCTCCCAGGAGCCTATCATCAGAACTCTTTGTCCCTTCTTGCTAGAATGATTTGAAAATGCTGGTTTCAGATGATACCTGCATACAGTATATATTTAATATGTGGATTATTGTTCCTCTTAGAATTTTTTGCTTAAGAATGTAAGGGATAGTCATAAATGGAACTGTACACTTGCTGCAAAAGAGACAGCTCCCTACAATATACGACAACCCTCGGATTCTTGCCTTCCCACTGACTTTAACCTCAAGACACTAAAAATACCTATTCTGTCTAACAGTAAGTAGTAATTCAGTTTCCAAGTCAGCTAAAACCATAGCCTCACCCCGATTTTAACAGCTGAAATTCCTATGTCCTTTATGGGTCATATTAGGTCGTTTTTAAAACCTCTTAAATTCAGTTACTATGGAATCAATGGATATCACATACAGTATCCCCAGGGTAAACGGAAAAGTGAGAAAATGTCTTGCTCTAACAGCTTCTTTTCAAAATTGTCTAAAGAACATTTTATATTGGACGCAATTTATGGGGTACTTTACATTTTTCTATGCTTGGTGGCAGAGCTCTTGATTGGAATTTTACATCATGAGATTCTACTGAAATTCAACAAACTTCATTTTAATTATCCAAGGTTCCTTTGGTCCTTTCTTCAATGTCACAAAAATAAATTGCTATAAAACTTTGCAATCATATACCACTGAAGGTTTTTCTAGACCAAGTTGGGAGGTTTTTGCAGAAATACATATTTGGATAAAAGGTGAATCAAAGGAATTTTGAAAGGCCACAAGACCTTAGCGAAAAAAGCTAGTATATTTTTTTCATTTCCAAGTGCTTAAAAAAAAAAAAAAAACTTTTACTTAGCACAATTCTTAAGTATAATTTTTTACTTTTTTACTAACTCATTGAATTCTTATATAACTTTTTGAGATAAATAAATTTATTAACCTTCTCTCCCCTTTACAGATAAGGAAACTAAGGCATAAGAGACTTAGCAAGTTTTAAATTTTTTCAGATAGTTGCTAAATTAAGATTCAGAGGCACTCTGGGTCTGGAGATTTCTGCATGTAAACATATTCACATACCACTAAAAATTTCAAATTCAAATGAATGCAGTGGGTCGAATACAAAAAAATTGAATCATATTTAAATTAATAAATGGTAGTTTTATTAGATAAAATTGGTACCCCTAAGGATCGCATGATAAACTTCTTCAAGAGTTCACTTTCTTTGCATTGCCTTTATGTTTCTAATGCCATGGCCTAGGTTTTTCTGAACACAAACATGAACAGAGCACTATACTGGTGACAGATTTAGAATAAAATAGAAGAATTTATTTATCTCTCTTAGCTTGTAGCTGAAAAGGTAAGCATATCCTTAAAATAGCCAATGGCAAGCATAAAGTAAGTGATTCAAGCAATAATTCTATGGGAATTTAGAACTGTTTGGGATTTCCATTTCTATCTAAGATGGAGTAATAAAGATTCTCCTACCTGAAATAACCACAAGAAAAAAAAATCTACACCAAATATATGACAGTTTTCAAGACACTGAATCAGGTGAGAAAAGACAGTGATCCCAGAAAAATAAGAAACAAAATGAGTCCCACACAGCCCTAGCTTACTGAGAGTATGTCCAGGCCATTTAAAAGAAAGGGGGTTCCAGATAGAACACCAAAGATTTCCTAAACTGAGGATATTTTGCTGAAAGTATTTATAGCTTAAGGGAGAGAATTGCAATGTAGGAACATAGATGAATCTCAAAGTAATTATGTGGAGTAAAAGAAGCCAGATGCCCTCCCCCACCAAAAAAAATTACTGTGTAATTCTACTTATATAAAACTTTGGAAAATGAAGACTAATTTATATTGACAGTAAATCTGTGATTACCTAGGGAGGTTTGGTGTTGAGAAGATTTGTAGAGAAAGAGTACACAAGGGCATGAAGCAACTCTTGGGGGTGATGCATATGTTCACTATTTTAATATCAGTGATATTTTCACAAGGTGTATAAATATGTCAAAACTTATCAAATTGTATGCTTAGAATATAGTCGTTCCCCCTTTATCCACAGTTTTGTTTTCCGGATTTTTAGTTATCCATGGTCAACTGTAGCCTGAGGAATTAGATATGCAAGTCAAGCCTCTGGAATAGCTGCCCTAGCTCTGTGTTAAAGTGACTTTAAAATAGAAGGTGGAGGGAGAGGTAGACAGGGGTAAAAGGGGTTAAATATTTGGTGATGGAAGGAAATCTAACTTCGGATGGTGAACACACAATGCAATATATATGTATGACATACTGTTCAAATGTACACTTGAAACATTTGATTTTATTAACCATTAAGAATAAATAAAATTAAGTGAGTTTACTATTTTAACTCTTCATAGTATGTACAGGAAAAAAATATAGTATATTATAGGGTTTAGTACTATTCATGGTTTCTGGCATCTACGGGATGATAAGGCAGGACTACTGTATGTATAATTTATTGTATTCAATTATCTCTCAATACAATATAAAAATTTTGTTTCGGGCATAACATTTTAGGAAAGTTGGGTTTTAGGATTGGTCTTTGTTATAGACATCATGTTCGTGTCCCCTCAAAATTCTTATGTTGAAACCCCTAACCCCTAATAAATTTGTATTTGGATGTGGAGACTTTGAGAGATAATTAGATCATGATGATAAACCTCCATGATGGGGTAGTATCTTTATACAAAAAGAAAGAGAACTAGTTCTGCCTCTCTCTCTTCTATAGGATACAACCAGAAGAAGACCGTTTGTAAACCAGGAAGAAGGCCTTCACCAGAATCTGACTATATTGGCACCCTGATCTTGAACTTTCAGCATCTAGAGCTGCAAAAAATAAATATTTGTTATTTAATTCACTCAGTCTATAGTAATTTGTTATAACTTCTGAACTGATTAAGACAGTCTTCACAGAATGATAGCATTTAATAAAAAAAAAAGGAAAGGTTATGCTCTGCTTGGTGAATGATTCAAACAAAGTAGCAGTATATTGTTTACAGAGGTCTATAACTTGAAGACTTTAGCTTAAATATTCATTTTTTTTTTTTTGTCATATGAGATGGAGTACATAGGTAGTTGGGGATTAAATATTGATTTGGACAATTTCTATTACCAACAAAGACATTGTATTTGTTTTCTATTGCTGCATAACAATTACTACAAGTCTAGTGGCTTATAACAATGCAAATTTACTTTCACAGTTTCCATGGATCAAGAGTCACATAAGTGTATTAGTTTCTTATTATCACTATAATAAATTACCACAAACTTCATTGCTTGAAACAACACAAATTTATTGTTATATTTATGGAGATTGGAAACCTGAAATCAAATTCACTAAACTGAAGCTGAGATGTCAAGTATCGTCAAGGCTGGTTCCTTCTGGCTGCTCTCTGGGAAGAGTCCATCGCCCTGCCATTTTTCAGCTTCTAGTGATCACCTATATTCCTTGGTTTGTGGCTTCTTCCTCTATTTTCAAAGTGCATCACTTCGAATCTCTGCTTCTATTTTCACATAGGCTTCTACTCTCTTGATTTTCTTGTCCCTCTCTTACAAGGACATTTATGATTGCATCTACTGTCCACCCAGCTAATTCAGGCTAATCTCCCCTTTTACAATCCTTAACTAAATCATATCTGCAAAGTCTCTTTGATGTTTAAGGTGATATTCATAGGGCCAAGGATTAAGATGTGGATATCTTTTGTTATTCAAAAGACATTTTGAATATCTTTTGAAATATTCAGCTATTATTCAGCCTACTACAATGGATTAGCTGGATCCTATGCTCAGGCCTCAGTAGGCTGAAATCATGGTGATGACTAGGGCTGTACTCTCCAACCTAAGTCCTTTTCCAACCTCATTCAGGTTGTTAGCAGAATTGAGACTGTAGAATTTCTTACTGGTTGCTGGCTAACGAAGTCACTATCAGCTGCTAGAGGCCATGCTCAGGATCTAGTCACACATGTCTCATATCATGCAGCTCCCTTTTTCAAACCAACAAGAGAAAATTTCTCCTGTTATGATGGTTGGTGTCTTATATAACCTTAGTTTTGTGTTATTCAGCATTTTCCTCCAGTTACATAAGTTAAAATAATCATTGAGTGTTTTCATTATACATTTTAGGAAAAAGCAGAAGGGTTTGATACAGTACTTTTGACATTTAAATATATTTTGTCCTTTTTTGAAGGCTCTACCTGCCACATATTGCCGAATAAACAATGAACATATTTTCAAAGTAGAAAAATATGTCACCATAAAGCAGTAGCAGGTTCAAAGCAGACCAAAAAAAAAAAAAAAAGTCATGTTGATTATGCTCAGTGCTCTTTTTCTGCCATTCTTAAATGAAAAGCAAATAGAAAAAATTCTAGTCTGCAGATGTTCAAAATAAATCATATACTGAGTTACGACATATTTCTTGTCTCTATGGAATTTATGCTTCTTCAAGACATTTTGTTACATTTTGTTCAAGACATTTATTGAATTTTATGATACTTAGAGAATGGAACAAAATATGACAAAATAAGCATATCTTAAGCCTTTGTCATTATTTTAAAAAGAACATAATGAAGTACATCCTCTTGTTCGTGTTTGATTTCAGTGAGACCATGAAGAGAAATTATCAAGAGAAAAATATTAAATGTGATTCGAAGCATACATTTGTATTTAAATGACATGGGAGAAAAAAGACAAAAGTGAGATCTATCTCTCTGGTTTCTAAACAAAATTATAAGTCTCTTCTACCATTCTTAATTAACTTTTGCCTTTAAAAGGGTTTATTGAAATCTAAGGAGGTTAATACCTCTACAGTCTGCTACTTTCAGAGTTGCATTCATATGTAGTATTTTTCATTTTATCACAACCATCCCTAAATCTATACTGATTGAATACAGTGCTAATATGATATCCCATTAATATGCTCTACTGGATTTTTATTAATATTTTGTATATATATTACATGTCAAAGTAAATTGTAAATCAAAGGGCAGAAATTATTGCGTATTTCTTTTTTTACTAGTGTCCAAATCTGTTTTAAATATTACCAAAAATAATTTATAGTGATTCTGTAGATAATTTCAGTACATCTGATTTACATTATTTTACACAATTTTAAACATTTTGTAATCTAATAAATCTTCACTGATAGAGGAATAGACATACCAACTTGCCCTCCATAATATGTGTGTATACGGTATATCTACAAAAAGCCTGACTCATAGTATTTGATCTGTAACAGATAACTATAATTATGTCAACTCACCTAGAATTTAGTTAAGATTTCTATATCTAGAATACAGTTAAAAATAATGGTATTATTAGCTCTATATTATTAGAAATTGTGTGACTTAGATTGTAGCATTTGGTGTTAATGTTTATTATCTAATGAGAAGCATGCATTTATCCTATATGCAGGAACAGATAAAATTTTGCAAAGAACATTGGTCTTCCATAAGCAAGTAGAGAAAAAAACAAAGTTTTTATTATAAATAACTCATGATTATAACAACATTGTGAACAATGAGCAGTAACTACATACTGCTCAATAAGTAATTATATACTTATTATACCAAATTTCTATCAAGAGTTTAAACTCTGAGAATTTATGGTTTACAATAATTAATCATTTTATTTCCCAATATTAGTACAATTCTGAATAATAATGTCTTATATATCTATACTAATTAATGCCGTTTTCTTGTTATTTTGTTGACTATTCAAGTTCTTGGAGACATGTTCTATAATGATTCCCTATAACTTTAGCTTTAGATTTAATTTTAAGCATCTCAAAACCATGTCAAAAAATTGCATGTGATGCATAGAACTGGAATTGCAGAAGTAATCTAAAAAGCATTTTAAAAGTAACTTGTTGGTTTTGTTTTTACATAGAACATAGCATTGATCCAGAGAGAATTATTTTAGAGACTTAAAATATAGTGTAATTTGCCCTAAGAGTTTGGGACTTGTTTGAGACTCTTAGACCCTTTTTACCTTTTGGTTTCTCCCATCTGAAGTAAAAATGTCTATCTTATCTCTGATATACCATCAGATTTTGATAACATATATCTTACCTGGTTTATCAGGATTATAGCTGGACAGGGAGTCTTTCCCTTAGAATAATCATGCCTCAAGTCTCACTCATACTTGATGTAGAGGATATTTACAGAATCTGGACTTAGATTTGTTGCTGGTATAGGTTAAGACTTTAGGGTCTATTGGAATGGGATAAATGTGTTTTGAACAGGAGAAGGACATGACTGTTTAGGGAGCCCAAGGGTGGAATGTTGTGTCCTTCCCAAATGCATATGTTGAAGTCCCAACACCTAGTACTTCAAAATGTGACCATATTTGGAGATTATTTTTACAAGGGTAATTAAGGTAATATGAGGTCATTGTGGTATGTCCTAATCCTGTATGACTAGTGTCTTTATTTAAAGAAGAAATTTGGACAAAGATATGTACAGAAACAAGATGACATGAAGACATGGAGAAGACAGCCATCTATAAGCCAAGAAGAGAAGCCTAGAATAAACCCTTCCCTTATGCCTCTCAGAAGGAACCAATCCAATTGACACTTTGATCTTAGATTTATAATCTCCAGAACTGTGAAAAAATATATTTCTGTTGTTTAATACACTCAGTCTGATGAATTTTGTTATGACAGCACCAGCAAACTAATAGAGAAGACAACCGACTAAAACACTTCTGAAAAATTTCCTATTATTAACTAGGAAAATAAATAGAAAAATTGATCATTTACAGGCATCATGGGCCTTATGATTCAACTGTATAATAAATCTAATAATTTCTATTCACATCTTTTAACTACTTGTTTATAAAGGAAATGGTATATACGTATGTCTGTGTGTACACACATATATACACAATATATCATTATATGCTGATTTTAAGCTCCTTCATTTATGTTTATATATAATATAACATATTGTCTAATGCATTCATAGTATTTTTAAAGTTTGAATAACATAAGTATATATAGATTATTTCATTTATATTAGAAGGTTTACTCTACTTACCCAAAGCATAGCAGTTTTACATATCCAAATTAAATAAAGGTAAATTCTAAAGTGCTTTTGTAAAACTCTTATCCACATAACTAACTAAATGTAAGTGCAAGGAGACAAGCAAATGTGGGTGAATTTGATATATTTCTTTGAAAAGATTTTCTTCACTGTTGGGCTTGGCTATACTGTCAAATGATTATAATTATGATATTTTCATATTTCTCTCTTTTAAAAAAAAATCATGTTTACGTCAGTTTAGTCTGTAGATAATATAATGCACTAACTACATTTATCAATTTAATTCCAATTAGCTTTCCTTAATCTAAAAATATCATTCTTTATTACTACAAAATATTTTAATTTCCCATTCTACAGGGTTTTAAATATTTTAAGAACCATTTTCAAGAAAGCAACTATCCAAACTGTTTCATACTTTATCTTAGAAACACTAATTTAATGATTGAAAATAGAGTTGGATCTATAATAAGGTCTCATGAGTATTTTATTACATAATAAAGTAACACCCCAAATACAGCCGATTCTGGGAAATAGAACTACTGATGAGGGAAAAGAAATCAATATAATAAATTACCTATATGTAAAGTAAACTTAAACAGAAATGATTCTTTATGATTAAATTTTATACATATACTACAGCTTTGTTTTTTAAAAATTCTGACATTTTATTATGAAAGGCAAAAGACCTTTAGTAATAAATATTTCCATTTAATGGAAAGAGTCATGAAATAGGCATTGCAAATTATTCTCTAAAATGTTTTGTACAGATACAAACTCTCTCCTGCAATGAGAACCTGATCAGTCACCTCTCTGTTTCTTTAGCTGGGAAATGTTTAGAACAAACTTACTATTCTACTGAACATAGTGTAAAGTTCTATAGCTTAACATAAAGCTATGTGAATAAAGTTAAGTATATCCATTCATTTTTATTCATATACATAGTTAACAGATATAATTATAAATATTATATAAGTAATGCATATGATATATAGCAATATATAATAAGATTAATCTAGCATATTTATAAATTTATATATAAAATTAACAACTTAACATAATTTCAGAGGGCAGAAATAGAGGTTTTTAAAAAATTTAATTTTGGATATACTGCATTTAAGTAGATGTGTATAAAAATTATACTGATTTAATGTTACTAAAAGTTATGGATGTTATTATAAGAACACTTATAATAATTCATTTTTATTTTGAGCCTAAATTCAGTTAAGTATTTTCAGATATGAGATTTTTTTATTAGTTGATATGAATGATATATGTAAGATGTCATCTCGCCCCTCAGGTGGTTCAACATAACAAAGAAGGAAACTCATTCAAAAATAACTAAATACCTTTTCTAAATAGTCATTTAAATTGGTATCATTATCAGAGCCTTACATGGGCTGGTAGAGAATTCAAACTGCTAAAGAATAATATCCACTTGCTAACTTGTGATCATGTACATTTAGAAACCTCTGTTTTACCATCTATAAAATATAGATAATATTTTCCTGAGTTGTTTTAAGGACAAATAAGCTAAAATATATGGAACTACTTAGTACAGTGTTTTACACATTAGATTACTTCCTTCCCACTCCTTTTATGTGCCTAAATCAAGTGAGATCCATGAATAACACATTTTTAAAAGGATGATTATTAAGACACATTCAAGAATATCAATTATGAAAAGATTCAGTTTCTTTCAAACTGGCCATTATCCATATACAAAAATATATTTTTTAAAAATGCCCTTCTTGACTAAAAAAATATAGCCAATTATAATTGCATCTGGGCTCTAGTTAGGGCTTTACAAATAATTTTAGAGGACTAACTTATCTAATTCAGTAAGATCAATGTATGAAATTCAATGGCGAATTGCCAAATCACAGTGTTGTATTATGCTTAGTGATGTGGCCCAGTCATTCTTATTAAATCCAAATATAAGTTTAGTATAATTCTGTAAAAATAGTTTAGTACATTTACCATGGTTACAAAAATGATATATTCCGACAATGAAACAGCTTGTAAATTCTGTCATCTCTGCTTAGTTACAGTATAGACACTTGTTTGCTAGAAGAATATCAAATTTTTTTGCAGATAATTTATCAGAATTAGACTGGTTTACCTCTTTCACAAGTTTCTTTGAAGATCAAAGAGTGTCCTAGCTGGTCAGTGTTTGGCTTGAGTCATTGATGGCTATGTAGGAGGTAATCAATTATAGGCAGCCAAAGCCTGTGAATCTGTGGTTGGAAAAGTTCCAAGATGTCTTTGGCGCAGATTTCCTCTTATTCAGGTTGTTAGTTTTGGAAAGCTAGGGATCTGGGATTGAGGAACGTGAGAAATGAAATATATAGCAAAGAAAGCTCGTGCCTGTTAATCTAGGAGTAAATACGAGAATTCTAGTTGACTCTGGAATTCTCCCTACTGCTGGATTCCTTCAGAGTTTCTTTGAAATATATTTTAAAATAATTTCTGTATATGTGGAATAGGAAGACAACCTTAAATCATAAAAGAAAAACATCAAATCAGGAAAAATAGCTATACACAAAATGCTAGTCTCCTATATATTTTTAAATTAATTATTTATATGGAATTCCAAATTTTAAATTTTGAATAAATGCCTAACATCTCTTTCTTCCTTAACCATAAGTTTTGTTTTAGGTAACCAACTGAGAAGCTTTATTCACTTTTTTTTTTAAATAAAAGTAGGATAAAATTATATTCACCCTAATCATTTCGTGAAAAAAAAATTAATAACTTATGAAATTCAACTACTATGTTAATGTAAAGACAATCGATTTAGTCTTCAAACTGGCTAGGAATAAATTAGTAGTACTGACTGACAAATTCTTTTGGATATTAAGTTCTTTTAAATATTCTAAGGGTGGAAAATTTTATCAACATTCCTTCTAATATAGAAGGAGATATTTCAAGGCCTTGAAGTATTCCTTGAGATGATTCTGTGCTTATCAAATTTGAAGACAATCTGGTGATATGGTGACAGTCAACAAGTATACTTAAGGTCTTGATTTTTGTCTCAACTTTTACTTCATTTCTCATATTCATGTGCAAGATTTCTTATAGTGCCTAACGCCTAAATAGAATATTTATTGCAACTAAATGATGCTGTAGTCCACCCAGTAGGAAGTTAGAAAGAGTTATGCTGCAGTAACTTTTCCTACCAGCTAATAACCCAGGACCTGTCTCTAGAGAAGTCTGGATCAGAAGTTGCAAGAGAAAATTTTTGTGACTGGATTAGAAACATTCTCTCATAACCAGCAAAAAAGAGCACATGGAACCCAAATGATTTACTCATCCTTTCATTATTCTTAAAAATATACCTTAAGTTTGGATTAATAATTGGTCTCAGCATAGAGAATTCAAAATTGGTAAGCCAAAGAGATGCTATGCCCAATTTCATAAAGTTTGTAGTCTAACCAGGAAGAAAAAAAGAATTGATCACATACCTCCAAATATCAGTGAAATTGCAGCTATAAGAACATTTATGACAGAGGCAACAGCATGAGCAAAAAACTTTCATTAAATATAAATGAGTGAATGGATGAATGTTACAGTGGATAAAAGAGGTCGAAAGACTACTCCAGTTCCAGCAGAAAGTGGCCTTGCAGAAGGCTACTAGAGGAAGTAGAGATGGGTTTTTTTCTCATGTAGAGTCTTGCTAATTTTAACCTTAGAAAAAAGTGTAGTGTCTGTGCCCACACACTTAAACTGTAAGGGTTAGAAAAGAGGAAATATAAAACGTGTGTTTTGAAAAGATAATTCACGCAGCATTGTAGAGAAGGGAAAATGTAGAGCGTCTTGAGTGGATATGTGAAAACAGTTATTAAACGCTTGGAATTAGACACATCTGGGCTTTCTACTTAGTGCATGATATGAATTTGAAAGAATGGATGTTTGTTAACTGCTAAAATAATTCTTCTTTATACCTTTCTTCTTCTGGAATATAGCATTAGCTGCCAGAAATAACTTTATATAGTAGCTAAATTATACAGCTATTTCATGCACTATTTATCATTCAAATATAAAAAAAAAACTAAGCTATCATAAATGTCTATTTGCTGGAAAAATGAATGTGGTATAGTGATTCTAAGATAATGAACAGCAATATTCCCTACTCTGACACTGAAATAGCTATTCTTAATTTTTGCACATGTTCTTTATTACTAAATAACTACTAAAATAAATGAGAAACATTGCATTATTTCAAAAAGTAAAATCTATGAAAAATATTAACTGCTATGAACTGATTGTTTGTGTCCTCCTAAAATTCATATGTGGAAGCCCTAATCCCCAATGCAATTGTATTTGGAAATGGGGCCTTTGGGGGTGATTAGGTCATAAATTTGGAGCCTTCCAGATGAGTTTAGTATTCTTGTAGGAAGAGACAGAAAAGAGCTCACATGCTCTGTCTTGCTCTCGTGCGCTCACTTGCTCGCTCTCGCTCTCGCTCTCTGACAGGTATAGATATGAAATAGCCTTTTACAAACCAGGGAGAGGGGCTTCACCAGACACTGGACCTGCTGATACCTAGAACTGTGAAAAATTAATGTTTCTTGCCTAAGCCACTCAGTCTATGGTATATTTCTTATAGCAGCCCATAACTGTTTGATTAAGACAACATGTAAGTATCCATAATCAATGTCTACAAACTGCATATATAAAAATAAAATAAATACTTTAAAGAATCAATTTCTATCTTGAGGAGAAATCTTATTCCATGCAGAAATGTGTAGATGTTATAAAAATTATACAGAGGTCAGATTAGTCACATAAACACAGTTTCTAGAATATGGAGTATCAAATGTTAAACTCATTGAGATAATTTACTTTTATGTTTTAGTGGAAATAATACCTGGTATTCAATAAAAAATGACAGAGGTGACATAAAATACATAACTTCACTGTAATATAAACTAAAAGTGTCATTATAGTACTTTGATACTAAAGTTATCTACTAAGACAAAAAAATATAATTTAATTTTATATTACCATGATATACTATAGCTCTGAAAAAAGATTAGACTATTTTGGATATTCTTTTTTGGTATTTCCTCTTTTTCTCTGGAGATTTAAAGTATATTATAAAATGACTAAGGAGTGTTAATATTTCAAGTAAACAGCCAGTATGCAACTTAAATTATTTTTTTATCAGCCTTCTCAGGTCATTTAGTCAAAGTCCTCCAGCATGTGACACGACTTTGCTCCTTTGCTTGCTCTGTTTATAGTGCTACAATTCCCTCTTACAGCTCTTTAAGTTCACATTTGCTATGTGGCAATCGAATGTTGCATGTTATGGGAAATAAAGATGAATGAAACATTATTCCTTCATTTTAAAAATTTAGAAAAGCAGCAAGTGAAAGCTAGAAGGCAAACAGTTGACTAACTTCAGTGTACTAAATACTATGAAAAATTATATATAAAGTGCTATGAACACAGATAAGGGAGTGACTGATTTTATAGGAAATTCACTATATGGTCAAAATGGCTTCTAACAAAAGAAATACATAAGAATTTGGCTTTGATATTAAATAACTTTGTTCGCATTCATTTAATTATTTTTTGTTTCAGGAAATAACAAGAATAAGTCAAAGATCCCAGTGAACTAAATAAATTGGTGTGATTGTAACAAACGTTCCAATTGGTCAAGGGTTTCATTTTTCACAGAATACACCAGATTTTCTTTAATCTCCAACCCTCTGCACAAACTTTTTTTTTTTGAAATACTACTTATTATCATTAAAAAAAATTGGTCCAAATTCAAACCACAATGGCTAGAAATATGTGTTGGCCTGATGTCCTTTCAAAGATATCTTCTCCTTTTTTGCACTCCATTACCCTCTCCATCTTGAATTTCTAACCAATAGTTCTCTGGGTTACTTATATTAGCCCTGTTCACATGCTGCTGAGCTTGTTCTCTGTCTTAGCTGCCTAATTAATCAGTAAATATTTCAGCAACAAATTTCCTCTGATGATTTTTAAAAAATATTATCTTTAATGCTATGCACAGAGACGCTCTAAATAAATATTTGCTTTATTTAATGGAATTCAGTCATTTTCCTTTTGTACATAAGCTGTAGGCTGACCTTAGACTTATGCTCCTGAACTTCAGACCTACCAAACGATGCAATTTTCTAAAGGCGTCACTCTCATGCCCCATATCTTGGCACATATTCCTGTTCTGGCCTTGAATATCTTTACCTCTAGTAGTCTAACATATTCCTAGGAGTTTATAAAAAAAAAAATAAACTTATACATTGTTTCTTTCTGGAAACCTCCTCTATTCCCTGACATCTATCAGCTATCACTCTTCAATGTTTATGAAATGTGTTAATAACATAATTCTCTCAGGATGCTTAAGATCTCACATTATAATTCTCACCTTAATTTCTTGCCTCTCAAACTGTGGAAAGAGACTGAGGTTATTCATCTTTACATCTCTAAATGCTAGGTCGTAGTGATACTTAAACTTTGACTTAAAAAAAGGAATAAATTATAAATTTAAGAAAGTCTTTAAAGCACTTGGGTATGATTTGAACATGCTGATTTGTAAGCTATTCTAGAAACAGGAAACAACAACATATGGTTGGAAATGTAGGAAAATCTGGTTTATAATAGGGGAGAGAAAGCAGTTCTACTATGTCGAAAGTAGGCTTAATAAAAGAAAATAGATAAGAAATAAGTAAAAGAATTTACGAATGAATACTTTGTTGAATTAGTCAATGAATAAATAGGGACAGACATTCAGGCCATGGTTAAATCAGGGATTCTAAAAATGTATGCAATTAAAATCAATAAGCAAGAGGAAGATGACAAAATTATGAGAAGTGTATTCATATGTTTAGTAAAGGCTACAGTGTGGAGAATTTATGGGCCTAGAGACTAAAAGCAGATTATTAATTAAAAGAGAAATAATAACAGAACCTGAACCAATAAGATAGGACTGGGAAATCACAGAAGACAGATATAGGATGAACTGTAAAGGACGACTTCCCAGAATTTGGCAAATATTATTTCAACCATGAATCTACTACTCATTCAATGCTGTATTTGTTCTAAGCACCATTCACTATAAAATTATATATATATAATATGTATATATATGTGTGCGTATATATATGTGTATATATGTGTGTGTGTATATAAACATGTATATGTGTGTATGTGT
>NW_024344240.1:14343624-14698140 GCF_902729225.1 Pteropus medius
TAAACATGGATCCTGCCCTCAAGGTCTTTATATTTAAGTAAGGATGGAGGAAGAATTCTGAAGAAGAAGGAATGAAGGAATTAGGGCTAGAACTTGATAGGAAGAATTTCAATAGATCATGTGGCTCATTCAAAGGAGAGAAAAATCCTGTAACAGTCACCTAAGTTAGAAAGGTGAGGACTGTATTCAGAAGAAAGGTCTGTGGTTTGGCTAGAGAATATGTCATGAATAGATAAATAAAACAAGATGAGGCTTAAATGAAAAATTAGGGTTATGAAGGAAAGAGATTTGAATATCAAGCTGAAGAGTTTAGGTTAAATATTAGAGGGGGTGTCTCTTATTTTTAGTCATCTTGCATTTTTTATCTGCTTTTATTTATTTTTATCCTTGTTTATTTATCTTGTGTTAAAACAGCCAGCATTATCTTTGGGAAATTTTCATTTCACTAAGGCCCATTTTGACCCTCTCTCCCAGGAATTTGAATCTCAATAACTGACACGGGGAGAGACAATGGGAGGAGCTGAAGCACACCAATTGCAGCATCACAGACAGATGTCTCTTTTTTTTTTCCTGAAAGTTTCCCTGTGTCTTGTCCTTTGCAAAAGCTGGTTGTTTGGTTTTTCCTTTTGAGGTATGAATCACCATGAATCCTGTCAATAAATTCCTTTTGTTTCGCTTAAGTAAACTAGAATTTATATCTGTTGCTTAAAACCAAAGTATCATTATTCAGAAACCAACAGAATTACATTAGATAACAATTTTACATAGATGGTAGCAGTCAGAATAAAACAATATTTTGTTTCACCTGTGTAGTTTTCAAAGAAGGAATGAAAAATCAAAAGATCTGTCCAGCAAGAGTTATTGTAGTACAGATGTTATTCTAAGACATCATTTATAGAAAATGCTGTGCTACCTTTTGGAGGCAATCATAAATCAATGTACAAAATAACTGTGACTTAGAATGGGTTCTTGAAAAACATAAGTTCTCCATGCTTTTATAGCCAGTTCATAAAGTCAATAATTTATACTGAAAAAAAAACAAAACAATAATTGTTATTCTTGGAGAGCTTAAAGAAGATATTTTCAATCACTTGAAAATATATAGCTGGCAAGAAATGTATTCATGCTTAAGTAATATTTGTGTAAAGAGTAAAATGTTAAGAGTAAGCTAAAAGGACAGACTCAGGATAAAAACAATATAAAGCAAGAAATTAATTTTCATAATTTAAAATGTCATCTGATTTATATGTCAGGTATTTAAAAAATCTTCTTAACATTAAACAACACCTTTTGCTACTAACAGCTGAAAAGTATTTAGAACTAACTGGCAGAGTCTATCCTGAACACTATGTAGAATATCTCACTTAAGCTTCACAAGACCGCTACAGAACACACTCTCTAATTCTTAGATTCGATGATACAAGAACAGAAAACTGAACACACATTTGCTTAACCAAATAAGATACGTGTTGACTCACATAAATTTTCTAGAAGAAGGTTTTCTTGAAGGGCAGCTTAATGGGTTTAACACTATAAACAAAATTTATAGTTTCAGCTTCTCACTTTGAATCTCTCTTTCGTGAGTTGTCATTATCTAACCCCCTCATGATCATAGAAGGGCAGCATACATCCAATTTTGCCAACTCAAACTCCAGAGGAATGCAACATGTTGAAGTCCTGGCTTGATTCTCCTTGTCTAAATTGAATAGCACTCATTTATGACAACATAAGGATGACATATGTTGATGGACTTGCACTAGTTGTAACAAAAATCCGTGTGTATAGTAGTAATAAGGATCATAATCATAATAATATCAGTGACCATCTATAGTACTTTCAGAATTCTAAGAACTTGGAATAGACTAATGTATAGAACTTCAAAATAACCATAATACATAATACACTATTACTATTCACATTATATAAATAAGAAAACTGAAGCACAGAGAAGTTAATTTACTTAACAACATTCACACAGATCTCAAGTGGAAGAGTTGGAGTTTGATTAGAAGTTGTCTAGCTCTAAGGTCTACAGAAATAACCATTATACTATATTGTCATTTATTCTTTGAGCAGTTAATAAGAACATTCCCTTGCAAACCACATGGGCTGAAAGTAGATATAACAGAAAATATGAGACTCTATTTCCCAGAAGATAAGGAAACTAAGGCACAAAGAAATTAAATTACTACTCTAAAGTAATTAGTCAGTAAATGGTTGAGGTAGAATTCATACTAGGCCTATCTGATGGCAGAGTTAGAAGTTCTAATTACTGGAATATGTGAATACATGCAATGACTGTTATTGTATATATTTGTAGACAGACAGGGTGACCAGAATTACATTTAGAGTGTATTACCTTGATGAATTTTCCTTTCTCCCAATAACGAAGTTTCATGATAGTCTAAGATATATCATAAGTCTTAGATTTTGTCCTATAATTTTGAAGAGATATTTCTGGAATCACTAATTCTGATTCACGGGAAAGAAGTTGCATATGATGTAGAAAAAAACTATAGCAAAGGGAAAGAGGTAACAGCAAACCCAAGACTTTGTCAATACAAAGGCCCTGCTGCAGACTAATTAAATTCAATCTCTGGTAATGGGGTCTAGGCACCCATATTTTTAAACAGTTACCAAGTGTTTTTTTGTTTGTTTGTTTGTTTGTTTTAATGTTCAATCAGTGTTGAAAAACACTGCTCTAGAAAAAAACATACTGCATAACCAATTCTCACATCATGTAGATAATAACATCACTGGGCTATTGGGGAGTTTCCAGGGAGATGAATCTAAAGTAGCTCTTCTAACTCTCTCTAGACTCAACAAAGCCTATGATGAGCCCAGAAGTTCCTCTATGCTCTAGTTAGGGAACATGTAGGTTCTAAGAAGGCTAAAGGATAAGGCAAGGGTTGGGGTTAGGACTGAGTCTCCTGTTTTGGGGTGTTTTGTAAGTTAGAAAAATGACCACAATCATAGACACCAGCAACAGGTGCTGAAAAATCTCTTTGAAAAGCCAAAGAGGACAAGTCTCCTCCCAAGGTCACCAGTCCAGGCCCAAGAGCAGAAAAGTTACTTCAGAACAAATATCCAGAATATCATATGCATCTGAGATCCAATGCAATCTTGAAAGGAACAGAGAATCTTTTTTTATTTCCCCTGCACTTTTCACTTTTTCTTTCCCCATTCAGTTAACAATTTCTATGTGTCCTTGTCTGTGGATAGATTTGTAACAGGAAAGAAAGCATAGTTGCCAACAAAACATCCCTTTCTCAGCTATTATTTCCAGAAGTCTGAACCCGCTGAAGAAATTTTACAAAGTGCCTCTAAGGAAATTATAAAGAGAGAGAAACACATTTGAAAGAAACATCGAAACGGGGATAATTTATCTAATAGATGGAGAGGAGCCCAATCTCCTGGCTAGGTAAAACAGAGTGGACTGTAAGCTCAGCAGCCAGGGAAAATGAAAGAGAAATGAGATCTTTGCACAGAAAGATGAGTCAATATACATTAGTCTTTATGAGGTAACGGGCTGCTATTATGGATTTCATTAGAAAAGAGTAAATCTTCTGGTATATCCACATAAACATATATTCCCCCTAATATATCTACAGCTAGAATTCAAGCCATTGAGAGGATACTAAGCCCCAATTAAAATATACATATACTAAGCAAATATGTGGACTCATACAAAGTACTATGTGTTTGTGCATGTTGGAACACTTTCTTCTGGCTAAAATTTAATTACTCAGAAAATCTAATTAATAAGGGTATTCTAAGGACATTCAATTTCTTCAACTTTGAAGTTACTCTAGGTCTTACAACATTCTATTAATCTGATAGAAAATAATATCTTATCCCCATATTTGTCTTCGAACTTTGGAATCTGACATATTTAATTCCCTAGTGAATACTGGAGTTGATTAACACTTGTTTTAAAGATAATTATACCAGAGTCCATTTTTTAGTTTATCCTGCTTAGTGTTATCTAAAGATGCTACTGCTGTTCAGAAGAAGTGTCTCATTACTCAAAAAGAAAGTGATTTATTGAGTAATTAAGGCAAACGAAATCTACACCAACTCAGTGAAAATTATAAGTTAATTTTAACTTGGTCTAAACTCTCTACTCTTTTACAAATGTAAAATACTACTTATATAGTTGCTATTAGTACTTTAATACAGTTGAGTTTTAGTAATATTTTATGTTTAGTTTTAATTTTATGTTAGTTTTCTAAGAAAAATTAAAGATACTAAAAATGAATATAGGCATTTTTACTGACATTAGGCATAGTGACAGAAGAAAGCATGGATGATTTTAAAACTATGAAGAAAATAATGATTTAAAATCACAACGAACTAATTTACTTTCAGTTAATCATTTCTGAATATACTTTTATGTACCAGGCAATGTTTTCCATAAATATGTAATAGTAAATTTGATTTGATATGGCACACATTTTAAGAATGAATACAAATAAATAACTATAGAAATTATGCCATTATGGTGGAATAATAAAATGAATATACTTGAAATAGTAATAAATTAATATTTATTTGAATATTTAGTTAAAATTTTGTGCAAATATAGTATTCTCAGACATCAAAACACTTAAGTGTTTATGTTGAATGTGACAGTCGAATGTCCTCTTTGACATTTTACATAGAAATTGACATTTTAATATGCTTTAAATATCTTACACAAATAAACTAGGTATTTTATGTATTCATTTTTATCAGCAGAAATTTTAATAAAATTAAGTTTTACGAATAGTGTATTTATGTTTATTTTCTATGAAAAAGTGAAAGAGATTAAATTAACTTCTTGCTACAACTTGCTTTATTGTTCAGTTACAATCAACTTTCTAAAAATGGGAATTTGATCTAATATTAACATTCAATCAGCAGTTAATACCTAGAATACATTTCTACAATAATGACAATTTTGATTCCCCTTTAAAATACTACTTTTTAAATCATGACTAATGTTAATGTTTCCTTATAGAAAATAGCACCAAAAGAATTAATATTTTTAAATGAAAAATTCCTCTAAAATGTGTGCTTACAAGAACACTGAGGGAACTCTGAAATTTTCTTTCATTGTTCTGAAGCCTAATAAGTTAATTTGAATAAGTTAAAGTAAAATTAACCGAGCACCCAAATCAAAGATTTGCTTTGGTTTGATATGATAAAATGTAGCATCAGAATTATAAAGTTTTGTTGTGGTTGGAGCTATGTTTTTGTGATAGAAAAGCCAACACCATTGTGAATATTAGAAATATTCAATAAAATTGGAACCACTCATCATGTTGCTGTGAGCTCCTGCTTCAAGGATATATTTGACCTAATATTGATTCTATAGTAATTACAGACACAAATTTAAAATAAATCTGTTATAAGTATGATGCTTAACTTAAAAATGCATTTATTAATTTTCATGGATAACAGCATTAAATTTATTACTAAATTTTTGAAAATATACAAACCACTCATTTTTTTGTGTTTTCCTTTATAATTAGAGAATTATTTTCTACTAGAAACTCCACACTGATTATTTTCTAATTATAATTATAATATTCTGGTTCTAATTTAATTATGAAAATAGTAATGAATTTGTTCTGTGTCATAACTAAGAAAAGCTGGAGAAGAAATAATATGGTATGCCATTAACAGTTGAACTTGTACTACACTTAAATTTGTGAAATTCTGATATAATTGTACTCAATGACATTCTAGTACTTCCACCACAAAAACAACTCTAGTGGAATCTAAAATATCAGGTATTTTAAAAAAAATTATTTCACCTATTCTTTAGTATTGTGCTAACCTCCACCACTGATTTAAGATTTTTTTTAATTCAACTTAATTTTTTTTTTTTAATTCGTAGACCCAAGCTTAAATATAGCAATGAGTACATGGATTTAGGAATTCAGGATGTGCGAGATATGGAGAGATAACTATAAAAAGGGACGTAGGGAGAGAGAATGAATATAACTGAGTCATCTCTGATTATTTTCAATTATTGCTTGATATAAGCCAACGTCTATCCCTTCACTGACTCACAAGCCTTTCCCTGAAATTTCTGCCTTTGTGTAGAAAAATCGGATGCCACTTGCTCTGAATCTTTTGGCTGTACAGAGTGGCACAGGTGTTCCTAGCTTAGCAGATTTTAAATACCACTCTCTGCTGGAAATCTTTACACGAAGCCTCCAAACCTCCTCAAAAATCAGGTTTGAAAGCAGAATCATACATTGCCATATGGAAAATTATAAAGAGAATCATGAAAAACCTGGTGATTTTTAAGAGTATTGAAAAATAGATTTCATGTGAACTTTGAAAAAAATTTACATGCTGGCTTAAGTATTGTTTGCTGATCCTGAGGATAGGGGAATAAAATGTAAATGTGCAGTTGAATTATTTGGCCACAAGTACAATCATTCCAATATAGGAAAAAGTCTCTGGCAACAAACCTGGCCTTTAAGATCTCCAACCTGCATTTTTTTCCACCTCCATGGTCTCATACTCGGTGTGCTACCAGCCACATCAAATTATACTTCATGTCCTAGTAACTCTGTCATCCTATGCTTTATTGTCTTTCCTTCTTCTTTTCTCCTCCTTCACTAATGCTTATTGAGCATCTACTAAGTGCCAGACCTGGTACTCATGACACAGAGAGAAACAGGCATGCAATATTCTCTCATAGTGTTTGCAGAAATACGATTTGTGGCCTAATCGTGAAGAATATGGAAAAGAAACACTCTGGTTATGGGCAGGTGTGAAGATTTCTCTTTATGACCAATAAAGTGAGTGAAAATTCCAATGCTGAATTGGCATCATTACTTGATTTTCCTCTACTTATACAAAAGGAATAAAATGCAGCTTGAAAGAAAAAAAATCACAGCTATTAAAAACCATTGCTTCCCCTTCTCCATCAGTCATCTCATTTCTACTTTGCCTTTGTCTCCTCCCTTCTATGCATTTGTTTCTTCCATTTATTAGCTTTTCCCCATAGGCCCTGAGCATTCTCAAGTGCTTTCCATAATGAAAAAAAATGAAAGTAAAAATCTGCCTCTATGATCCTCAACCCCTATATCTATTACACAATCTTTCCCTTCTATTTTTCTCATAATTTTTTGTTTGTTTGTTTCTTACTGTTTCCACTTCTCTATACTCAATTCTCACTTTGCTACCTATGTCTTCTATATTGATCACATAATTATATGTATGCATATGAAAGTCAACAACTGCCAAAAGCAAAAGATATTTTTTTCAGTTGAACTTATTAAATATCCCAGATACATTTGTTGTGTTTTCTATATATTTTTTGTATACCCATTACAACCATGGGCACTACAGGCTCTTATCATTTCCTATTCTATCTTCTTCTCTTTAAATATTTCTTATCTTTAACCAACATAACATGTAAATATGTCCTATAATTCTATTTTAACTCTAGATATTTTAAACTGTTCTCTTGTTTTTAATTAATGGAACAAGCCTGTAACATATCTTTAAATGACATGAAGCACTTTATTGACAAAATGTTCAAGTCTGAAGTCCTTTTTCCTTATGAAATCTTTCTCCTCTGAAATTCTTTATTGTAGTTACTGACATCAAGTCACCCAACATTGAAGAATCAAGACTCTTCAATCTTACAACCACATACATTTATCTCTTATATACTCAAATAGATTTCTTCAACATTATTACCATGTCATTTATTTATATTTTCTTTATCATCTGTGTATACTTGTTTACATTTCTTACTCATAACTATCTATAACTATCTCTCCAATTGCTGCCAAGGTATAAATCATCTTATATCTGTCTTAGTCCATTCAGGCTACTATAATAAACTACCATAGACCGGGTGACTTATTAACAATAGAAATTTGTTTCTTACATTTTTGGAGACTGGAAGTTCGAGATCAGAGTGCCAGCATGGTCAGGGGAGGGCCATCTTACATATTTCAGACTTCTATTATATCTTAACATGATGGAAAGGGTAAAGGATCTCTGTGGAGGGCCTCTTATAAGAACACTAAATTCACTCATCAGGGTTCCACTCTCATATGCACTTCCCAAAGGCCCTATCTCCTAATATCATCACACTGGACATTAGGATTTCAACATATATATACTTGAGGAAACACAAACATTTGGACCATAGAAACATCCTTCTCATATATAATAGCAATTTAGTGGCTTCCTCTGGTGATCAGAATAACTGACTAGATCCTTTCCATGACATTTAAAGCTATCACAGGCAGCATACTGATGAAGCCAGCCCTGATAACACGTTATGATCAAATACAAAACTGCTTATATTAACCATGATTCACAGCTTACATTTAATCTTTTTAGCTTTTATTCATAATTCTCATTGTATCCCATCTCTTCTTAGCCTGTGTTTTCTCTGCCAGCAATATTCTTCCCAACTTTCTTAATGTGCATACTTTCTACTTAATGTTCTAGATTAATATCTGGTTAGGTGCCATTGCCAAGGAACAATTTCATGCCCCCACTTTCCACCACTCCCCGCCCCCCACTCAACACACACACAAACTGAATAAACCTAGATATTCACCAGGCTTAATAACTAGCATTTCTCTTTTTTATTAACTTCTAAATCTTATAACATAATTTTATATGAAAATCTTTCCTGGTATACTCTGAACTCCCTTAGTGATTTAATATTATTTATTGTTACCTTTTCTCTGCATAGTATTTTACTGGTGCTCAATATATACAGGGCTCCTAAATCTAAGCAATATGAGTAGGAATGCAGGCAAACTGTTTTTCTTTTCTTTAGAGAAAGTGAAAGAATGAATGAAATATACTATTGTAATAAAGGCTGAGTGGTGGGTGCTTAGAACACTGACTGTTCATTGGCATTTAAAAAATGTATTCATTATTTCTACTTCAGCTGGTCATCATATTATCACTTGGTTATCATGAATGCAAAGTATTGAAGAAATGCCAAGGTGAATTAAATAGAATATTTTGCAAAAGTTATTTTATTAATTTAAATATACCAACGTTTTATTTTTTAATGTATGTGAACCAAGTGATCTAAGTCTTGCAACAGTTTGAACACAAGTTTCATTCAGGAGTAGCACAAGCTACTAAACCAGAGTCACTTAATAGGAAGGACTTCTGCCAGCAGAATGTGCACACCGATTAAAAGAACCAGTGACTAATTAACAAAGTCTGAAGTATATTAAGGAGAAGTTCAGAATGTGAAATCAATAGGGAAAGAAAACTTTGATTTGGTTTTTATAAATGCAGCTTAGATATTTGGGATAATTATCTATTTATGACCCTGAAACCTCCCTATCTTCTTTTGTTCTCACCAACACAATTACCATGACTCTTGCTTTTTTATATATTTTTCTAGACATTTCTGCTTGTTATAATCTGCATATAATTATTGCATCATGTAAGTTATCTGAATTCAAATTTGAATATAACATTAGCAACGATTTAGGAAATGTCTGTTATATTGTTTGATACAAACTTTTATTTTATTTTTTTACAATTTCATGATGGAATCTAGCATACAGTTTCTTTTATTCTGTTTTGTTTTGTTTTGTTTTTCCTGTTTACAAAAGTAACCTATGCTTGAGATGAAATAAAATTACACAATGCCAAGAGTGATTACACAGTGTCGAGACTGAACCCCAAGCAGAAGTCAGAGCCAAGTCTACTGACCCATCAAGGTTACGCCTGCAGTTGTCAGAGTGATGGGGCCTCATTGGGCCCCACGATGGATTCCTCCCCACCTGCTATGGGTCTAGGGGCAGGCCACCCTGCCAACTTTTAAAAAGATTGCTTTGCCGAGTCTCTGCAATTTTAGATAATTTAAATCAAAAGAGATCATGCTGGAAATTAAGTTTAAATATAGTAATTTTCATAAGATCCTTAACACATATATCTACATTATGGACAAACATGAAAAGCTGTAGAAAAGATCACATAGTACAATTTATGACGCATGCTAAACTCTTACATAGTTTCTAATATTGTACTCTCATCTGAGATACTCTTCTCGAAAGCTGTATCTGCATCATAAATAACGGTTTAAAAGAAAACTAAAAGAATGATAGCTTAAAGAACAGTTTTGAGATGACAAGCATTTTTTAGCTAAAACCTCTGCAATTCCTACATAGGAAATATATTTCAGAGAATATGCTAAGACTGAGGTTTTTAAGCACTATTTAAATCTGAACAATTTTTTTATTATTGTTCAAAACAGTTTTCAATATGAGACCCAGAGAAATTAGAGTGTCCCCCATCTCCATATTTCCTGATTTACTTATTGAATTTTATTATATTTCATTTACATTTGGTGCATGATTTAATATTATATTGGAAGTAAATATGTCCCATAAGGGTTCAATTTGTTTCTTTTTTCTCTTAGATTACAATATTTAAATTGCCAGCATGATGTCTTTAGCTTTAGATTATCTCATATTGTAGAGAATCAACAAAGCAATCTTTTTAAAAGATTGTATCAAACATAGCAGACATTTCCCAAACTGCTGCTAATGTTATAGTCAAATATTAATTCATATAACTTTATGATACAATTATGAAGATTATTACTATTCTTTCTGTGGCATACAGAGAGAGAGAACTCAGTCAATAAGAGAAGCAAGAATAAAAAGGGAAAGTGAATCATTTACTTACTCAATGAATATTCACTCAACAACTAACTAGTATTGGGTGTTTTCTGAGAATACACCAGTGGCAAAAGAAAAAAAAATTAAAAAATGAGGATACTTAAAGGGGCCACCATACATCGAGCGTATCACCATTTGCGTCATAGAGGGACAATAAGGAGAAGAGAGAGATCAAGAAATTAAAAACCTATTTGAAGAAATAATAACAGAAAATTTCCCTAGCCTGGTAAAGAAAATAGACATACAAGCCCAGGAAGCACAGAGTCCCAAACAAGATGAATCCAAATTGTCTCACACCAAGACACATCATAATTAAAATGCCAAAGGTTAAAGACAAAGAGAGAATCTTAAAAGCAGCAAGAGAAAAACAATGAGTTACCTACAAGGAAGCTCTCATAATACTGTCAGCTGATTTCTCAACAGAAACTTTACAGGCCAGAAAGGATTGGCAGGAAATTTCAAAATGATGCAAAGCAAGGTCCTACAACTAAGATTACCCAAACAAAGCTATAGTTTAGATTCCAAAGGCAGATAAAGAGCTTCTCAGACAAAGAAAAGCTAAAGGAGTTCATCAACAACAAACTAGTATTACAAGAAATGTTGGAGCAAGGGAAGAAGGAAGGGAAGGGGGGGTGGATTAAAAATAGGAATAATAAAATGACAATAACTACGTCTATCAACAATTATTTTGAATGTAAATGGATTAATAGCTCCAATCAAAAGATAGGGTGGTTGAATGGATAAAAAATAAACAACACCCTTACTTATGCTGCCTACAGGAGATACACTTCAGATCGAAAGACACGCAGACTGAAAGCAAAGAGATGGAAAAAGATATTTCATAAAAATAGAAACAATAAACAAAAGCTGTAGTAGCAATATTTATACCAAATAGACTTTAATACAAAAGTTATAACAAGAGACAAAGAAGGACCCAGTGATCTCACTTCTGGGTATTTATCCAAAGAATATCAAAACACTACTTCAAATACACATGTGAATCCATATGTTCATTGCAGCATTATTTACAGTAGCCAAGATATGGAGGCAAATGGATAAAGAAGAGGTGGTATACATACACACACACACACACAAAATAGAGTATTATTAAGCCGTAGAAATGAAATCTTGCCCTCTGCTACAACATGGATGGACCGAAAGGATACTGTGCAGAGTGGAGTAAGTCAAACAGAGAAAGACAAATGCCATATGATTTCACTTATATGTGGAATCTAAAGAAAATAAACAAACAAACAAAACAGAAACAAGCCTATAGACATAGAGAACATTTTGATGGTTGCTAGATAGGAGGGGGGTCAAGGGAGTGGGTGAAAAAGAGGACAGAATTAAGAAATACAGATTGGTAGTTACAAAATAGCCATGGGGATGTAAAGGATAGCATGAGGAATATAGTCAATCATATTGTAATAACTATGTATGTGTCAGATGGGTACTAGATTTATCGAGGTCATCACTTTGTAAGTTATATAAATGTCTAATTATTGTATTGTTTACCTGAAACTAATATAATATTGTATGCTTAGTGTAATTGAAAAATAAAATACATATATATATACATATATATATATATTAAAAAAGATAACATTACGAAAACTAAGATACGATCATACTTGACATTTGAGCAACATAAAATAAATATAGCTGGAGAGGCATGAAGGACATGAAAGTAGGAAAGAAGAAAATAATTGTTCTACATTTAAAAAGCAGCACTTGGCTACTATAGACCAAACACTTAAACATGGAGCAGTAAGAGATTATACAATATGAGAAGCTTATTATGTAGCAGGTATTTTATAATCCACTAAACCCTAAGGCTAGACATAAGAATGAGCAATTTATCATCAAAAGGAAATGGTATATGTTGGGTAAATGACATCTGTTGCCTGTCACCAGGAAAAGAAGTCCCAACACTTCTGCCCACTGCAGCTTGGTATCCAAGTCACCAAAAAAAGTATGGCATAGTCAAGCACTGGATAGAACACTTTACTCACATAGAGAAGAGACAGGGCAAAATTAATCAGAAGCAGGTGTAGGTTCCCCATAGCCAGTGTTCATAGAGATGTAGGTCTCTGGCTGCTGACAAAGGATAATTGTCCTGCACGCACCCCTCTCCTTCAGGACAATGAAGGACCTCGTCCCTGATCCTCAGAGGAAAGATGTAGTAGTGGGGTTAGTCAGGTACCATATGACATACATGCTTAAGTAGAACAAAGGAATATATATCGGGTAGTCATTGCCGATCCCCCTCCCCCACACACATTGCTTCCTACTATTTATTACAAGATAGTTGATCTTACACGATGTGTTTTACACATTCTCATATCAACTGACTTATGGCTGTGTTCAACCAATGAATGTATGATAAAAGAAAAAAACATGGTATTTCTCCTTTTCTTTTTAGCTTCGGGTTATATTTAATAGTAATAGTTTACATCTTCAGCTCTCACTCTACAGACCCACCATGGAATCAGCTTCCATTGGTTGATTCTTGCTACTGACCTCTAGTAACTCAGCCTTCTTTTTTCTTAAATTTATTGGGGTGTCATTGATTAATAAGGTTATATAAGTTTTAAGTGTATAATTTTTATAATGCATCATACATATACTGTATGAGGTCACCACCCAAAGTTAAGTCTTGGTCCGTCACCATATATTTGACTCTCTAACACAGTCTTTTTCCTTTTGTTCCCTCCACACTAGTAGTCCTTCCTATTGCTGATAATCACCGGGTTGTTTAAAAAATATCCTGCTTGCCTTCTCCATCACTTTATAACCAGTGTCCATCTAGTTTAAATGCCAAAGTAGATTATGTTAACCTATTGGACTCTGATAGATATAGGAACCACAAGATACTAAGATGTAGGTCTTTGTGGTGCAGAAGAACTATTAGAGTCAGGTATCAGAGGAAGTAAACCAGAAAAGAGGATGTGATGATCAGACTGGGGAAGATTGAAATTGGGATTAGGGGAAGTCGTTATTGATAATAACTATCAAGTTTAAGCATAGAAATTAGTTTTAGAGATACTTGGAGAAAAGTATCATTATGGGAAAAGAGAAATCATAACTGAGAAGTCAGGGTACTAAAAAGAACCTTTGGGGTGATAGTGAAATCACTAAGAATTTTGACAGAAGTCATGTTGGTGAGAATGCATAAAATCCTCAAGGGATGATGACCAGACACATGGGCGACTTCAATTTAAATGGGTAGGTGGTTCAGTTTAAGGCTGGATTTAAGGCTGGGGAGGTAGTTGTTTGGGAAGAGAGAGGAAGAATCGTCTAGAAGCAGTCATGGAGAGCACTGAAGACAGCTCTTCTCCTCCAAACTCATTAGTAACAGAAACATGAGAAGGCAAAAACTAGCACTTGAGAAATCTGCTAGAAAAGCAGTGTCTTCAAGGGAGAGCAAGATTTTAATTAAAGAAAGAGGGTGAAGAAAATGTCAGAAAGCATGTTGAAAATATGTGCGATTCTACTGATGTATTTACTATGAGTTCCAAAGGACTCAGTGGAAGGGTTTCAGAATTGGTGAACAGTGAGAAATGTGGGTCAGAAAAGCAGATGTATTGACTCATACAGGAAAGATGATCCAAGGTTTGGGAGACTGATGGAAGTTTTATGTTTTTTGAGGGGAGTTGGTTAGATGGGGTAAAGGAATTTTTATTTGTTGGTCACAAAGCAGATGGTAGAGTTATGACAGTTGATGTTGTTGATGGAGGACAGGGTGAAGGTGACTGTAAAGTGGCGGTTGATACTATCTCTTCAGTTCTCCTAGTGAAAGTATGGAAATTGAGAGAGATGATTCTAAACCAAATGTATAGAATTCCTTTATCCTGCCATTAATCCTGTTTATGGAGTTAGGGTGAATGACTTCTGCCTCCCAATTTCCTGGTATTACCTTTGCTGTGATCTGATATATATTACCTTCTGAGTGAGTCTTTTCCAATTCCCGCAGATGAACAATTTCTTAGTATTTATGAGTTACCCAGAAAAACTGGAAATGTTCACAATATTTATCCTAATACTTTCAGAAATAAGTAATGCAAGATATTGAAGGAAAAAAAAATAAATCTAATGGAGTGTCTGATTTTAGTTGTTTACTGTTGAAATTTTAAGAGTTGTGTTAATGTCATATTGGCCTCTTGTTTTTCACCATTCACTAACTTCATTTATTTCCTGATCTCTTTTTACTCCTAGATACTGCCAGACTTGTCATCATGAAATCCAGGTAGACCAGAACAATAAGCCATTCACTAAAATATTATGATTGACAACATCATGATTGACACCTATGTAAACCTATAATTAGTCTCATTTCCACCAAGATGACTTCCCACCATATGTTTAGAATTGCTGAAAGATAACCGCGGGGATAGGCATTTTATAAACTTTATATTGGACAGTCTTCTGCTAGCACCTGAAAAAGCAAAGTATCTATAGATTTGCTACTCTGCTATGTTTTTGTTTGATTCATTTTATTCAATGTATGATTATTGAATGTATATTTTGCTAGGTACTTGGGATACAAAGATGAATTCAACCTTTAAAAGTATTTTAATAATGGCTCTTGAAACTTTTAAAATGCTATCCACATTATTAGTGCCACAGATTGCTTGTTCGAAGAAAAGCATTCATTAACTCATTCATTAATTCTTTCAAGTACCATACATTCTTAGTAATGTGCCAGAATATATAAAGACATTAGGAATAAGAATACATTATACTATGTCTTAAAAACCTATTTTTCAATTTATAACTTTTTGACTGGTTCTCATTATGTGGTACTATATTGTAATTAAAATGAAATTTGACATGAATGACAAACAAAATATAGTACCTCATATCCACAAATACATTGTTATTGGCCTAGTACCTTGAAGCATAAATGAGTGCATTTATTGAATAAACAATGTTTATTTCAACTACATACATTTACAGTTACTTTATAGGTCAATTAGTAAAGCAAATGGCAGGTTTCTATATCATACGAGCCATAAGAGAAATCTTCCCCAACAATTCAACTGCTTCACATGTATAAAAAGACATATAACTTATTGTACAGTTTTAAAGAAAGATTTTGTGAATAAATTTATCATTTTAACTTCTGTAAGAAAACCGATGCTTGCAGAACTTTGGTAAGTAATTCAGAAGCTAGTATCTTGGGCATTTGGATATGATATAAATTTTGGTCAATAATTTAATTAGTTGGATGTGAATCAAATTTACATTTGCAGAAGTGAGATTATCAAATTGTATGATGTACACATTTCGACACTCATAGTGTTTGCCAAATTTCTCTGCAAAGTGATTATTACCAATTATATTGTTATCAGGAATATGTTTTCCTTTTCCTGTATCCATACTAATACTTTTATTGACTGTTGTTTTCTCCCCAATTGTGGGATATAAGATTATATCATTTTGATTTTCTTGATTGCTAAGGAGGTTGGACAATTTTTCCTATGTTCATTAGGAATCCTGATTTCTTCCCCTTATTATCTTTAAAAATATTTTTGTAAAAATTGACCATGGATTTCTTTTTCCTATTAAATTTGTGTTCTTATCCATATATATATATATATTTTTTTTTTTCCCTACTAATTCCTTGTTGTTAGTTATATGGGTCACAAATATCATTTCTCAGATTGTAGATTGCATTTTTTCTTTATATATTCTGTGTCTAACAGAAATTTTTATTGATGTAATTGTGGCTTTATATGCAATTATAAAAAATAATACAGAAAAGTCCTATGTACACTTTACCCAGTTTTGCACAATGGTAATATTTTGCAAAACTATAGTATATCGAAAACAAGATATTGAAAGTGATACAATTCACAGCTCTTATTCAATATTCTTTAGTGTTACTTATACTTGTGTTTATATAACTTTATATAATTTTATCACACGTGTAAGTTCTTATATTCATCAACAAAGTCAAAATACTGAACAGTGCCATCACTGATTCACTGTTAATTACATTCAAAAGCACAAAAAAAGAGAATTAAATTTCTCAAGACTGATAATAGAACCATAATAACCAAAACCACAGAAAACGTGTTTTATAAATAAGCAAAGTTGTAAAATAACAAATCAAAACAAACATTACAAATATTTAAGTATTATAAGAAAATAAGAAGGAAGATTTAAAAATAAACAAGTAAAGCCAAGTTTAGAGCAGCTTGAAAAAATAATTATTGAACTAAATAATTGTGAAAAAGTATAGAGGGATAAAAAATGAGAATAGATAACAAGATATGTATAAGAGAAAAATGGAGCATGGTGATTTCAATGTAGATAATGATTGTGATATGCCAGAATTGATCATATTTTTTCTCAATTCACGTTAAAGAAACACATCTCTTGAGTAGAATGAATCTACATTTTGACATAGATGGGAAAAAACAAAACCGAAACAAAAAATGTAAAGCTCCTGAAGAGAAATGCAAAATACTATATCTGAAAGATCAGCAACAATTGGATTTTCAGAAGTCATAGTAAATGCTAGAATCAAAATTAGAAACAGATGAACTAATTATCTTAAGGAGTTGAATAACTCTAAGACGCAATCTAAAATTTAAATCCTAAATTATTATTGAAGAAAAAGAGCAAAATATAACTGAGAAAAATATTAGCAAAATACATATCTCATAAAGGACTTAAATCTAGAATATATAATGAACATTTAAACACAATAATGAAAATAATATGAATTCAAATAACACTCTTAAAAATGGACACAATATTTGAACACTTTGCCAAAATAATTATATGAATGGCAAATAAACATATGAATAAATGCTGAGAAAATGCAAATTAACACCAGAGTTAGGTCCAAACACACATGCACTAGAATGGTTGAAGCTAAAAAGTCTGAAAATAAAGTATTGGCAAGAATGTGTTGAAACTGTAAATCCTAGACATTGCTGGTGCAAATGGAAAGTGGTATGATTGCTTTGGAAAACTGCAGACTAAGATGAACACAATTATCCTTTTTTAATAGATGAGGAAAATGCATGTTTTGTATTTTAGTCTCGTAAGACAGTGAGATAGATTTACACAAAAGGCCTCAAATATTTATTATCTCAATATAATAAATATCTTATTGCCACCACCAACTGCTATTAAAAAGGGGAAATAAAAACACTACAGCTAAAATAATTTATCCAGGTCCTTACAGCTAGGTAAGTGGTGCAGACATAATATAAACTCCCATTTTTCTCTAAATTGTGGTGTGGTGTAGAATGTTATATCTAATCAAATTTTCAACAGTTGCATAATGTTTTTTAGCCTTCAATAACAGAAAACCCACTACACTACAAATTATGCTTAATAATTTGGTAAGGTAAACAGCATAAAAGATATTTCTTTATTTCAAGATTTTCAAAACTTATTTTGTGTCAATGAATGCACTAAGAAACATATAGTAGGTAGCAACACTTATTTGTATTTTAGTACAAAGAATACAGTTTTTATGAACCTCTTTGCAGGACTAACGGGGTTAATTTAGACTATCTTCAATATTTTGCTGTAAAATATAATTATAATAAAAATCAATTAAATTTTCAATGTTAAAGCTTAGGATTGAAGAAGTTATTTAACATATAACAGAATGTTTCTAGTTCTCCAGCATGGAAAATAGTGTTTAATAACAGTGTTTTAAAAATATAAGTAGAACCCTTTACAGTTTTATTTCACACACACACACACACACACACACACACAAGCATTATTTGAGCATTATTTTTGTGTTGTGAAAATTAGACTATACTGGGATAATTTGGCATGTGCTACAGAACCACCTGAGAAAAGATTTTTTTCATTCCTTACTTTTCAGGTTTTGTTTACAACTTAGAAAAGCAATTACTAGGAAGTATAAAGAGACCTTTAAGCAAAGCTTATTCTAGCAAGATTTTAAGAGTAAATCCAAACTATAAGAAACTGAATTCTTTATGTCTCTAATTCAATATAAAAATATTTTTCACTTCTTTTTCCTACTGTATTGTAATGGGCAAGGTTATAGTTCCATAATAAAGAACGCAAAGTTTGGATCAATATTTCAAAGGTTATTTCTTATATGTCCACTGGGGGTTAGCAGGAGGCCCCAATTTTAATGAACATTCAGGGAGGCAGGAGGACAAAAGCTTCATCTTTACACATTCACAATTTCTGCAGCAAGGAAAGTTGAAATATGACACTATCAATCAATTCTTCCTCCTTCGACTGATATCTGAGACTTTATGTCTGATTTCCTTCATCAAAGCAAACCTAGTGGCTATGACTATCTTTAAGTGATAGGAAATTGCAGTCTAATCATTTGCCTGGGAGGAGAACCAGAAGATAATGTGAACGCCCCTAATGACTGTGATCAACAGCTCTTTAAACTATCTGAAAAGAGTTTTAAAATGTTATTCCAGATTTAATTTTTCAAAAAATTTAATAACAAAATGATGTAAATATTTCCCAAAAGTTTCACCATAGATTGGTTTGTGAAGGTACATAAAAGAAATAAACCTTAAATTTAAAAAAGTTGGTTTCTGATTTGAAAATGGAGAATGTATCTAAGAAAATAGATATATACTGCTGAAAATTTTAATATTAGGTCACCGTGGAATGCTTTGGTGACAACTTTTAAGAAATTATTTTAAATGATGCACCATTTTCCACGTGTGGAACTTTAAATAGAGCTCAATCATGTTTGGTGCAATGGATAAATATATTGAAAGTATCCAATGATCAAATATGCTCAAATATGTTAGTACCTTACACAAGAAATAAGAAACGATTCTCAGAACATATGGGAAATCTTTATTTAAGGCATGTATTCTCTTTGGCAAATCTTAACTAATATTAAATATGAAGAAATAAAACATTTGAGAAAAACATTATTTAACTTAGTCATAAAAAGAAATGAATTTGTATGTAATACATGTAAATAAATTTTAAATGGTAAGAAAAGTCTAAATGAAATATCATCCTTCAGAGAGCTGGAATTTGTTCTTATGTAGTGATGTAGTTCCAGCAAGTATAAAAGTGCCTGGCTAGGCACTTTATAAATGTATATAGCTTATGCTGATGAATGAATGAAAGAATGGGTAAATCACTGAGGACAAAATAAAGTAACATTTTTTTGATGCGGTAGAAGAGATTTCAGTATAGATTAAGGTTATTTTTGTTTGCAACAGTTGAGAAAAAAATGAAATATTAGCAAGTGGTTGGAGTCATTGGACATTTAGGACTAGGGGTGCCTAATCAATATTTGATAAGACTTACAAAGAAGCTTTGAAAAAAGTTTTAAATTGCTGTCTTTTTGTGTTTTAAAATGTAATGAAGACAACTAATACATGCTTGCAATTATATTATCTACTCATTACTTAAGCTGTCATAGATAAAAACAAAGAGAATAAACTATGAGTGTGTATGAGGCAAAGAGTTAAATGCCAGTAAAAATAAAGTCTTCATTATTTTTAATGGCACACATGGAAAAAAGCAATCAGAAAAATGAAAATGGCTCTGAAATTCACCCACCTGATTGAATTATATATATATTATTTTTCACCATGGGGTACCTGGCTCAGTCAATGTTATTTTCAAGGCTCGGAAAATTTTTATGATGATGCTCAAAGTCTTGGGAAGGTTAGGCATTTGTGGTAGGATCAAATTAAGCTCTAAACAAAAATCAAGGTGTTAGCCTGTATATGTAATGTTACAGGAAGAGACAGACCTCTGCCTAGGAAACAGAATTAATTGTAGGATAACTTAAGCTCTAGATTATCAAAATCTATCTTCCTTCTCTTTTTTCATAACTTGTCTGTTCCCCCTCACTCATACAGCTCAGTGCTCTGCTTATTTTAAACATAAAAAATTATATTTGTTAAATAAGTATTTATTAAAAGAATGTGTGGAGTGATCTGTCTGTAAACTCACATTTTGCCAAGCAGAAAGAGCTTATACTTTCTGGTATTTTCCATACATATTCCTTAAGATTTATACAGAATCCTGTGGTATTTTCCTTCCTATAAAACTTTTCTCATATAGTTTTATCTAAAGTTTCTTAGAGTGCTAAAATTTGATAAAAGCAATTTTACAGGAAAAACAAAATTTCAACTATAGTTTATAAATTATGTGAAGAGATAAAGAGAAAATTAAAAAAAAAAGCTGAATAGATCAAGTATTGAGTGGGAATATATACTGATAGAACTTTGGAGTAAATAGTAAATTGAAAAAGTATGTTCCTTATGCTTACTAATGTAATTCCAAGTATACGTCTCAGAAGAACATTTTTGGAAACTAAGAAACGTGTCAAAATGACAAAAGGAAATTGAATGAAGCACCGTCTACAATAATGAAAAAGAAGATATAACCTAAATGTTCATAGAGGAAGAGATAATGATTACAAAGAACACTTACTGGCTAAAAAATTCTATAGCAATTAAAGGAACTAAATATAAATGTAATAATGTTAAAGAATCTCTGAAAAATTACTAAGTAGGAAAAAAAAGTAATATAATATAGTCCATGTCTCATAATGCCATTTAAGTAAAACTAGGAAAATATAAAAATAAACCCATAAAGTAATACTAAATAAGATCTACTGCTGTTCCTGAATAAATATAAATGTTTAAAAATTGACTAGATGTCTACATATTAATCCTATATCCGGAAAAGTGAAAAAGGACCTAACTGCGTCTTATATACATTGGATAATTCAGTTTCTTGAATAATTTGGACATTTTAAGGAAATACATATTCATGTACCATCGATACAATATAAATGCATACACAGGAAAAAGGAAAAAAATATGTCAAAACATTAATAATGGAGAATTCTGGGAAACTGGAATGAGTATTTTTATTTTTATAAGTTTTCATATTTTTCAAAATTTCTAAAATAAAATTGGAGAGGGTAAAGGAATTATTACTGAAATTACTTTATAACCTCCCTCATCTGCCTTCTAAAGATTTATTGAGATCAGACTGGTAAAAAAAAAAAAATGACTTCCATATTGAGTTAATGGTATTTTAAAAAGAAAACAAAAATAGGAAGATAGAGAAGAAGAAAAAATAAAAGTCCATGCTCTTAGAATTTGTAAGAATGTGCAACACTTTTGAGTAAATAATGAGAATATATCTTAGAAAATATTAAATTTATATTATTGCAAACACTCTTCTAGGTACCGCTAAGTAATGCCAAATAGGTAAGTAGAGTAAAATAAGGCAATGCGTAACACGTACAATAAAGATAATTATTATAAAAAATGAGGACCAATAATGTTTGTTATACATGGAGTTTCCTAACTCAGTCTGATATATGGAGGGAGACAGGAACATCAACAAACACTGTAATCATAAGGTGATGCTAGAGCTGAGACTAGAAGAGCAAATTAGGAATTAGCCAGGTGATCCTGAAATGTAGCAGAAGGTATAAAGTGACTGAAGAAAATCTGAGTTCCTTGAGAAAAAGAACTGAGTCCTATTGATTTTTTTATGCCACAGCCCCAAACCTAGCAGAATAGGAACAATTTGTGTTTTATGAATAAATCAAAGAACTAGATGGCCACATCTTATAGCTCGTTTTCTATTTACAAAATGAAAATAACATAGTTTGTGTAAACCAAATGAACGTTTAAGAGTGACAAAATTAGGTATTTCTTAGAGTAAAAGGAATATCCTATTTCAAATTTAACATACTGTATATAAATTTTTAATTGTCCCTTCACTGATAGAAATTCCAATGCTTTGAATATAGCCACTCAAAATTTATACTTATATTTGCCTTGAATGTTCTTCGATACAATTTACCATTAAGTGAATTTCAAGGCATTTTGATATTTGTTATTTTAATAATATGGAGTAATTTCTAAAATACTATTAAACTACAATATATCATGTTCATTTGCATGAAGTTTCGCAACTACAAAATGATGTGGAAGATCACAAAATAGACGTGAATGGTATTCATATTTTAAAAATGAATTGTTTATAATGAGAAAATTGAATTACTTATCGTAAAATATTAGAACTTTACTATTTGATTATTTAAATATCCAGTGTTTTCAATCATTTTGGCAATGTTAATTCCTATTCTGGTAGTGCTGCCAATGAAATTCTGTGTTTAAAAAATCATTATTATTCTTCATATACAAATTATTAAAATTAAAAAAAGTTTTTTCTTCATTGAATTTACCTGCAACAATCAGCAAGGATTTTAAAAGTCTTTAAAGTAATTTAATTACTAGGAAGGAGTTAGATAATGCTATAATTGTCTTTTTAAGAGATCTGTTATTCTTATGTATTTTATTTATTTTTATTTTTTGTGAGCTCTTTTTTCTGAAAATTATTTATTTATTTTTTAACATTTTATTTTTTAATTTTTCCCCCTTCCTCCTCCCCTCTGGTAACCACTAGTCCACTGTCCATGTCCATGAGTCTGTTTATCCTGTTCATTTGTTGCTTTTAGATTTATATCCCACATATAAGTGATATCACGTGATTTTCAACCTTTTCTGTCTCACAAAATATAACAAAATAACTTAGATCTGTAAGTGTTAGAATCATTACAAATACACTTGGACCATAGAAAGGTTGTGAGATATCATAAAGCTCCAGTGATTCTCTGGCATATACCTGAGATGAAGGTACCACATCCTGAGGAGATTTTAACTGTTCTACCTAGCAGACATGAAGCAAGAATTAAGTAAAAAAGTAGTAACAATATATTTGTGGATCACTATAATTTCTCTATATAATTTTTAGTATTGAAGTCTACCCTACTTAGAGAAATACAGATACAATTGAATCTCTTGTAATATATTCATAAGATCTTTTTATCCTTTGCCTTTCTTGAAACTTTTATATCTCAGCCAAAGCTGAATTTGTCCCCCTAGTATTCATGTGGAAACCCTAACACCCAATATGATGGTATTTGAAAGTGAGGCTTGGGAGGAAATTAGCTTTAGATGACATGGGGATGGGGCCTTCATGATGGGATTTGTCCCTTTACAAAAAGAACTTTGCTAGAGTCTTGCACTCTCTCCCTCTCTTTCCCATGTGAGGACACAGTGAGAAGGCAGCCATCTGCAAGCCAGGAAAGGAGCTCCCACCAGAACCCAACCATGCTGGCATTCTGATTTTAGACATCTAACTACCAAACTGTGAGAAATAAGTTTTAAAAGAATTATAAGGAGCTAAAAAGAGTTATGAAAAATGATAAATGAAAAACATAAAGAGAATATGAGAATATAGATAATAGAAAATAGGAAAAACAAATGTAAATTTTTTAGGCTTAACAAGGATTATGGAGAAAACAGTAGATATGAAAGATAGATAAGGACATCCAATATTTGTAGAAGTTGATTCCATCGAACAAAATAGAAATAATGAAACAAAGCTAATGTTTTATAATAAAAAGAGGGTTTGAATCTTTATATTGAAAAGAGAGTATCATATCCCAGGAAAAAAATCACCTTGAACAGTCAACACGGGTATACCATAGTAAATTTACTCAACATCCAACATAAAATCCTATTAAAAAAAAAGATGCTGCAGGCAGTAAGGTTGAAAAAGAATGTTATTTAGATTGATATTAAAGGGAGAAAAAGGGCTAACTTTTCTAAAGACTCTTGTAAGAATAAAATAAAAATAATCAAGGGAAGAAACCATAATTCAAGAAGTTTATATGAGTCAATCAATCTTTCAAGGATAAAAGCCATAAAATATTTTAAATATACAAAAATACTTCTATGAACCCTTTCTGGTAAAAGTACTAAAAAATGGACACCAACCAAACAAAAGATTTTAGAAAAACCTCTGGGGAGAGGGGAACTGTGGAAGCATTTTATACATTTATCTATAGATGTAAAATTAAAATAAATATGAGGCTTTGAGTAAGAACTGGAAGGCATGTGGTATATGCCTTAATGTAGAAATAATATAAATACCACAGTTGGAGTTGAGTACAAAAAACTGAAAGTATGCTTATTCCTCACCTTTCTGATAATAGCTAACATCAAAAAAAGATAGAACTTAAAAACATTTCTTTAATCAGTATATTTATAGTGGTCAAACTAAATTTATAAAAAAGAAAGAATTTCACATTTGATTTCAAAGTACCCTTACTCTTTGGTGTAGATCAGAGATAAATGTAAAGCAAAGTGATTCATAAAGATTTTTTCTTTTAATATGCAGAGACGTAGGTAATTTAAATATAAAGAAGCAGAGTTCATTATATCAAAAACAAACAAGGGTGCATTCAGGCCAAAAATCAGTAACAGCAACAAACTAGAGCTCTTTATAATATTAAAGTGTACAAATAACACTGCTGATTAAATAGTTATGAACATCTACATATCAAATAGGGCTTCAGCATAAACAAATCTATAGGAAACACAAGGAAAAATAGAAGCACATTAGTAGAGGATATTTAATTTTGCCTCTCTGGACACAAAATATCAAAGAAACACAGACTATACTTAAAGATATAAAGTATATATGATTTTAGTAAATAGTGAAACTGAGTCTGAAATTCATTACCACTGGCATTACAGATCAAGCTCTTTACCAGCATCCTATATGGTAATACTAGAGTGCCTCCAGGCTGAGGCAGTGAATACATATTTATATATTTGTAGAGGAGATGAAAAATCTCCCTCCTGATGAAAACCTAAAATAAATGAAATAAATAAATAGATAGATAGATAGATAGATAGATAGATAGATAGATAGATAGATAAATAAGTGAAATGAGGATTGTTGGAACCCTAGTCTAAATTCTAGGGAAATAGAATCTAATGGTTATACTTTAGGTTATGAGATAATACTTATCCCATGATAACCTGGTGGGATGCAGGACAGGATTAGGTTAAAATAATAATAATAAAAAAAGGCTGTAATCAAGGAACCCCAAAAATCTACTCTAAGTATGAGTCCCATTTAGCACACATGATAATTTATTCAAGATCAATTCAAAAATTATACCTAGAGTTTTCTTGATATGTCCATGCTTTTAATGTCATCACAATCTATTTTGCTTAAATGTCACCTGTGGAGAAAAAAAACTAAGAAAAAATGTCTTTTTACTCAAAATATTCATCTTATTTTTCATCCACGGATATGTAGGGATCATAATGAAAAGAACTTCACAGAAATAGTGTTTGTATAGTTCATGTAAGAGAGAGTGTGTGTGTGGTTCTCCTCAGCCTTACGTATTACAGCACTTCTAGATAGCTTCTGGAAATCACTCGCTGTGTTAATTTAATACAGAATGGGGGTGGAGGACGTTCTGTCTAATCTCTAGTAAAATGTTAACTTTGTAGTTTTTTAATTTTAACAGATGTCTATTTTTTCTAAACTATAAAGCACAATAAAATTACTATTTTAGTTTAAAAAGAAAAAATTCAAAGCTAAATAAACTCTTTAATTATCTCTGTTACTAATAGCTTATATTTCTAAGATAACAGAAGGAATGTGATACTTATTTTTTTAGAAAAGCAGTTTAAATTGTAATAAATGGCAAAATTAAATATTATTTACAGAATTAAAAAGAATTCACTGTAATTAAATATGTGACATTTATTTCTGTTTATTGGAAAACTACTTCAATACGAAACCCTTTCCCAAAATAATTTCAATTATACTAAGTGGAGACTGGGCCATGTGAGCAGCAGAAAAAGACTACGTTGGTTTTATAGCATCCGTGAGAATAATGATGGAGACAGCATTTAATTAAACCCAAAATCTCTGTGTTTCTGGTGCAAAGAAGGAAGTAGTCTAAAACCTTCTAAAATAGAAAAATATTTGTATTCTCTTTAAAAAATGAAGCCACCATTTTTTTCTTTTATATTTTCCTGAATAAATGTTTTCATAGTTTTTTTTTTTTTTTTGTAAACAGAAGTTTCTATTGGCTATTAAACATTAAACTACCAGGTCAGAATCAAAGCAGTCACGATTAGAGCTGTAGACTTAGAGGTGAAGATATACCAATGGGTGAAACCACCCAGGCTGAGTAAATAGATAACAAAAATAGAAAATCTGGCAAACAATACAATTCAATGAATGTATACTTCAGAAATAAAAGAATCTTGGAACAATGTGCATTTCTCACACTTAAACTAATAGAAAGTGTTGTAGTAAATCATATGCTTGATTTTCTAATACACTGTGTATGGAAGGAAAAAAATCCATTTAAAAGTCACATAAATTTTGCATCATACTCGAGTTACCTATTTTAAAATAAAAATATGAATAAAAGCAAGATCCCACATCAATTAATCACAAATAAGTGAAGTAGAAAGATCATCATGAAGTATAAACCTTGTAAAAAAGTTTTAAGCTGCCTGAGGTAACCATAAATTTGAGGAAGGATAGGAACCGTAAATACAAGCAGGCTAACTCATAGATGGCCTCAGTCATCCATATGATTTGAAAATTGATACCTAAACCTTTTTATTAAGTTAGCAAGCTCCGAATATCAAAACTTAAACAGTTCTCATGTGGTAATTCATAGTAGTAGCATAGAAAACTTCTAAGAAATAGAAAAAATACATTTGAAGTAGATCATATATTACAAACAAAAGGCTTCAATAAAGCTAATTATCTGTAGATTTTATATTTAGTAACATTTTATTCAATCAGGATCTCAAATCTTTGACAAAAACTTTTTGTCTACCTTAAATACAAATCCAACTAACAAAATAATAACAGTTTTAATTTGTCATTTATATTTCTGTTTTGAGATACTTTTACATGTAAAGCAAGAAAATAATATTATTTATATTGAAAACAAGTAACATAAGCTTATTAGGCTAGAACATATCATTATGTATCACCTTAATACTTCCTCACACGAACTTTTCTTTTTTTTTTGCTTTAATTATCTTTGCTTCATTTTTAGCTTTTGAAAAAGGGGTTTTACAAACCTCAACATACAGTAAATTAATTTGGCTATTAGTTTCCAAATCTACATCCATGCTGTGAATTGAGAGAATTTAGAAATATAAACACAATCTTTATTTTTTGAGAATGAACAACTATAAAACAATCTGTATATATATTAACTGGTTAATGACTCAGAAAACTACATATTATATCATATTTATATGAAATGTCCAGAAAAGGAAAATATATAGATACAGAAAAAGATTGGTGATTGCCTTGGTTGAGGTAAAAAATGAGTGAGTAGACACAAGATTTTTCTTTGTGGTGATGATAACATTCTAAAACTGGATTGTGGTGATAATTGGGCAAATAGTAAATGTGCTAAAAGTCACTGAACTTAAAACTGATGAATGGTATGATATATAGATTTAAACAGGAGGTTCATCATATAACCAGGTATTCTTTTCAGAGATTAAAATAAAAAGAAAAATACTCTCCCCACCTCAAAAAATTAACCTCATAGGAAAACATATATCTCAATTCTGTTTGTGTTAATTTTTAAAATTATCATGTGATGAACAATACTAGTTTTAAAATAATATAAAAGATTGTTTAAAGTTTCAGGCTGGTGAACTATGCCCAACTACCACTGAAAATAAAGGATGGTTACAAGTACCAGCAAGATACAACACACAAAATATTTATCTAATGATAATAATTTAACATATGCAATTAACTATATAGTCTATTATCCTTGTAAACCACTAAAAACAGCTCCTGAATAATTACTAGACTTTGCCATCCTTTAAACAATTCTACAATTTTGAAATGTTTTGAAGGGCTATCTCAAATCAACAGTTAAATGTAATGCAATTGTGAAAACTTTCTATTAGATTTTTGAAGTTTGATAGATGTTCATCTAAGCTGTTAAAATTGCCTTCAGTTACAGGAGCAATGTATTTCCCCTGCTTTTCTCATTTTATTGTAGAAAAAAAATCAAGTGCATTTATAACTTAGAAATGATTTCAGTGACCCACAGCAAAGACTAAGGACTGCAATAATTGTTTTAACGTTAATAATGTTTTCAAGCCACAAGTGTTTTGTTCTTTTGTTTGTTTTATAATTGCTATTCTTCTCCTACAGAAATAAAATTGATCACTTTCTTGTCTGAATTCTGATTTGTCCCTTCCATTACAGAACTGGAAAAAACCTTAAGGTACATTTCAACAGCCACCTCGTAATAATCTGACTATTTTTATTTGTTTCTCTTACCCAAAGACACAAGCACTAATAAAATTAAAGGGCATGAAATAGCATGTTTACAAACATATCCATGGTTCTTTTTATTGCATCTATGTAATAAAAAAATGCACAGAAAAATATACCTTATAAATAAGTGATCCTTTAATGAGCATTAAAAATGGTTTCTTACTGAATTTTGCCTCCTTAATGTATTAGACAAAATTCCAGTGTATGATGTATGTCCACAGACATATGTCTATGTTTATATATATGCCAGGCTGCTGATAGGTGGGCAGACCTGTCTGTCAATGTTAGAGCATGGTTCCGAGCCTTATTGTCTCTCATTTTTGTTCATCAATATCTCTGTGTCTGTATCTGCTTGTCTGTACTTGTGCTTTTCTGCCTGTCCACTCTTCCATATCTCTCTGTGGTATGTTTCTGGCTGTCTGTAAGTTTGCCTGTATATTGGTCTGATCATCCCTGTCCCATTGTCAGTTCCTATATGAAAATCTGTCACCACATCTGTTTGTCTCTTAGCCTGTCCCTGTTTACATATCTATGGGGCTATATATATTTGTTTGTAGGTATGTGTTTGCCTATCCATGATCCTGTCTGTCTGCGTATACATATATGCAGAGTAAGATTTTTCCTTTAGTGTAGATTTAGCCTATTCTTTTACCGCCAAGGTCTATGTGAGTATTTACCAAAGGTTTGGAGATAGCGAGGAGCGGTTACAAAACGAAAACAAGACTTGAAACTAATGCCAAATATAACTGCTCTCAGAATCAAAAAAATAATTTATAATGACTTATACACTTCAGAGAATTCTTTTTATGGGCATAATCCAGCTGTCAGCATTGTCCTTAGGATCTAGCCCACATCTATCCCCATTGACAACCTAGAAATAATTATCTTAGCAATACTAACCTTCATTCCTTCATATAAATTCCACTGATTCTTATAAAGATTTTACTTTTCCTAGAATATTCTCAATGTTGACCCCACAAAGATAATCCAAAGGAGGAAAAAAAAAGAACATCCCTAGTGGAACATTTTCTAAAGTGTGAATTATTTCATAAGGAATAATGCTAAGTAAAAGGAGGTGGGAGAATTCCAAGAACCCTGGATGGGTTTAATGCTCTAATTCCTATATATTTCAGGGTTTTTTGGCTAGTGAGATGAGAAGATGCTTCTCAATATTCTGCCTCTGAACTAAAGATCTGCTTTTCAAATCTTCTGTGGTAATATTTGAAAAAAACAAAAACAAAACAAAACACAAAAGCACATGACAGTCACAGACAGGAACACAAATGCTTTCACACACAAACTCACATACCTCCTCACATACTTCTTGAAAATAAATAAAATAATTTTTAGAGAGCCTGTTTGAATGAAAATAGCCAAAGAAATTTTACTTTGGTTTGACGCTACAATGTTCAGGAACCTACTAGAGCCTAAAATTGCTGGGCCTATTATGATAATTTCTTAAACAATAATCGTGTTTTATTAAGGTTATACATATATATATATAAGCATATATATTAATTATTAGAAATCATAATTAAAAGCTAGAACTGTTAAAATTAGTTATTTGCATTGATCAGTTTTGGCAGATGATTGACAATCTTCCACTTCATTATTATATTTCTTATATGTGGACACCTGACAATATCACAAGGATTCAATTGTGCAAATGAGGTGACAGAAGAATCATTTATGAAGTAGGTCAACTGTATTTACATCATATGGCAGTGCTGGCCTACTTTTCAAAGATGTTACGCCACGTTCAAATTTGGTTAGAAAATATGATTCAGCTCTACAAAAATACTATAGGCATATCTGGTATATTGATAAAACTAAAAAGGACAACCCAGGAATTCACACAACATACAACATATGCTTCTTAGAATTTAAGCAGAATTGCCACCTGGCAAAGTTTTCATTCAAACAGGTCCTTCTACACATTCAAATCTCCCACTTATTGATACTGTTAAAATAACTGGAGATAATAGTTTATTTCTACACAATTGTCAGTTTTGTTTTTCATTATTTTTCCCATATAACATGAATTATTAAGTTAATCAACTTATTTACATGCAGAATTAAATATAAAATTCCTGTGAGTTTCAAAATTATACCATTTTGTTCTTTAGATTTTCCATGGTAAATCTAACTTCTTTATCTAAACTCACTATATAATATTTTAAAGAGAAAAAAGTTCTAAAAAGATAAGTAATGTCCTATATAAGAAAAGACAAACAGAAATTACATACTTAACTAAAAAACTATCATACTTACTATATTCACATAAAAATGTGGGATTAAAATAAGCATTGTGTGATTTCTTCTCTCTTTCACCTGATTTACTATTAATGTATATTTTTAAACATTTTTACATCTGTTCTTTCAGTAACATAAAACTCTGCCATGATCTGAGAGTCGCAGTACAGTGCCAGTGGTTAAATGGCCAAAGATTCTGTATTCAAAACTTGGCTAATTACCTAAGCTACTTATGCTAAATAACCATGGGCAGTTGCTTCATCTCTCTATGTCTGGATTTCCATATCGATAAAATAATTATAATAGTAGTTACCTTAAAGGTTGTTGATAGGATTAACATTAGAAAATGAATGCTGTGTATAATCTTTAGCCCATAGAATGTATTCAATATGCAAACTGCTATTATTACTATATATTTTTCCAGATGCCATTCTAACATTAGGATCCATTAAAAGTGAAAATAAAATAATAAATATCCATCAAATTGAGGTATTTGGAAGGATTTTGGCAGGAAAAGAAAAGGATCAAGTTATTATTTTAGGATAAAATTCGATAGTGTCATCTTCAACACAGACTATCTTATGCAAGAACATGGACGTTTAGGACTACCTTTTGCCCAGACTTTGGAAGGCATGCAAAATCTTTCATGTTCTCGTATAAGAGTCTTTAAATTATGCTCCTGGCAAACATGACTCATAAAAATGTTTATTTTCTTGTGTTTTTATATGTTTGCTTATTTTGTTTTATTTTGTTTTACATTTTTAAAGGGTAATAAGGAGGAGAAGGAGAAAGAATATGTGACAGAGACCTTCACAGGAAAGTTTACAGCCTCTTTTCTAAAAGCCTGAGGAGGTTATATCTTACAAAAGAACCAGCATTTTCTTTGTGTCTCTTTTATCATTTGTTTGTTAGTATACACAAATTGAGACATAAGGTGAGAATCACTAAGCTTAGAGATATCTACTTTCCCATTAAGAATTTGCTGAGGGAAAAGAGCTCAAGGAATTGGTGGCTAAGCTTTTTAAGGTTATGTCAAAGGGGAAAGGATTAATTAATGAAAACATTTACCTAGGGGAAGCCATAGGCAAAAGAAGATGCAGATGAACACAAATCTGTGACCCCACCGAGGGGATCTAAAATCAAATTGAATAACACAAAATCTAATATCAGGGGCGGGTTAGAAGATGGTGATATCATGATGCAAACAATAATACTCAGTACCATCTTTTAGTATTTACAGGAAAAAGCCCCTGGAATAATATTTTACTACATGTTGTCATTCATTCCACACCACCTTATGAATATTATTATTATTCCCACACATAATTTTACAGAATAGAAAACTGAGTTGGAATTAGAACACAAGTACTAATCTCCCTAAGAACTGGGTCGAAATCCAAAGTTGGGAATCAAAAAGCAACAGAAGAACTTCAAGGATCTTTTGGGAAATAAAGTCAGATGCCCAAGCCTTTCTCTTACTACTAAGTAGGTAGATTCATAGGTTTAAAGTAGGATTGGCACTGACCAAATAAACTGAACCAAAAAAAAAAAAAGTGGAAAGGGTAGGTACTTGCTTTTCTGTCCACATTTTGATTGAATTAGAAGGTGCTAGACACTCTCCTACAACACTTCCAAAATAATTACTTGGTAGTTCCTTTTTATAAAGAGGACTTTTGTTCATCTACTTATAAATTCCAACACAAAGATATATAAAACAGATTTGTGTTATGTTTAATTTACCTCCCCATATTCTGACTCTGAGAAATTCAGAGTCAGAATTTTTCAGCAGTCTTATAACCCAAAAAAGGAAATTCTAGCTTGGATTTGCTTACTAGTTTGTGATTCATACTCACAGTTAAGGTCAACATCTGGCTGGATTTAATATTTGCATTTGACAATTTAACTCTCATTACAAAATGTTTAGAATGTTTTTCAAAGCAAAGCTGCCTCTTATTTTAATAATTTTATACATTTTATATAAAATTTTTTATATATTTGCTTTGTTCCCTCAGGGGTGGATGTATGCTTGAACTACTCTGTGCAGTGGGAATTTGAGGACATCTCACTAGACAAGCCACTGTAGCAAAATAAAATGCAAATGAAAGGGACAAAGGGCACAGTATAATGAGCTAGAGGATTTACCGTCTCCTATTTCCATGTCCTTTAGAAGAAGGGAAAAGTGAGAAAATGAGATATAGTTCTATCTGCTTTCCCTGCTAAGTTATGGTTGATAATTTAACTATTTGAAAACCATGAAGAATATGCCAACTAATTTCTCAAACTAATTTTAATTTCCAATTTTATTAATGCATGAGTAATGCTTTATTATTTCTATAGATTACTTTAGTGCCAAGCAATAACTATATGCTCAATACATTCATACTACTAAAACTGTTAAACAAATGGATATGGATATGATAATATACAAGTTCACACACTCAAACACACGTGTATCATTGAAGAAAGATAAGAGTCAAGGCAGTTTAAATAGAAACACCGTATGTGAAACTACGATAAAATGCATTCAAAAATAGGTACTGGGTAGTGAGTATGCATATACTCACATAGTTTGTATACAAACTATGTGCTTGTTACTGAATGTGCATAATCTCTACAACCCACAAGAATCTAAAATGCAGGTACTGTTATCACCATTATACATCTGATGAGATAGAGGTACATAGGTCAATTAACTTACACAAACTTGCTTAACAGATTTAAACCTAGTTTGTGTTACCCCAATCCAACATTCTGTCTACAATGACACTTTGACATATGGAACAGAGTTAAGGGAGAATTGGAAAACCACTGGATGATCAGTCTGGGATTTTCAGTAGAGTTAACTGCAAATCATTGACTAAATGTAGGACATTTCATGCCTTATATGCACATAAATTGCCACTAAAGAGTCAGCCTTAATTGCCTTCCTCTGTGGGCACCAATTAGAAGTCCTGAAATATTAATAAACTGGCTGATTTAGGAGAAAATACTATTACGTGGTCTCTTTCTGCATATTGCTTTGAAGCACCAAACATATCATGGGCACTCAATAAATATTAAATATTTAACAGCAACTAATAAAATGAAATCATGCTAATATATTCTGCAATGAACTCACTATAAGATAAAGGAAAATAAGTTATAGTACTAAACCTGGAAGTTGAGCAGATTTAGATAACTGGGTAAGTGAATGAACCCTACAGGGAGGCAAGACACACTAACGATGTGGACGAAAAGGTTAATAGGAGGTCGGAGTGATAAAAATTTTTATTGCAATTTGGCAACTCAAACTGCCCTTCCTGACATATGTATTCTACTCATCTAACATCCAAAATGCAAATTAAAAGATATATTACTAAGCTGTTGTCATATTATTCCCATACCCAAAAGTGAAGTGATTTCATTATCTATTGGTATTATTTTATTTTGAAAGAACATAAAGTATGTTCCCTGAAGTTATCCGTTTTTTTTTTTCCCCGTGTCCTCTTTTTACAGAGTCTGAGATTTTCAGAAGAGCCAGTTATAATATAGATGTTAAATCACTTTATCTTTTGGCTTTCATAAGTCACTAAATTACAAAACTAAGATACCTAGGACTGTATGCAGTTTCAGAGAGCATACTTCTGTAGACTTAAATTAGAGCTGCAAGTTGTTGGGGGAGAAACCAGCCTGAAAGCAAGCTCACTCTTTTTTTTTTTTCTTGAGTAGAGGGAAAATGTTTCGTAAATGAGAGAAAAAGCTTGCCAAATGGAGAAATCCATAAGAAAACCTTAATTTGCATCACTGTTTTTCAATTCTTGTAAGATTAATAAAAGGAAGAAGAAAAAAAAAGCGCTTTGAAGTATTCTGAGGACTCTATTCTCTTTCCTCTTTTCCTTTTTTTCTTTTTTCTTTTTTTTCCTTTTACAATCCTTCTGTGGATAATGAGCTTGAAGTTATTATTTGGGTGACTCAATCCTCCTTCTCCCTTTCCTTAATTTTTCTAATAGTCTCTCGTCAAACACTCTAAAGAAATTAGAACACATTTAACAAGTGCTCTCCTGAAGCTAAGCCACCATTTCCTCTCCCAAGCCTGTGATTAACCCACTAATGGGTCCACAAACTCTGTGTTCCAGTCGAAATACAGCAGGTACACAATGCTTCAGGTCAAATACACCTGCTCTTCTACCCACTGTAATAATCATTTTTAACATGGAAAAAATATCATGCCATGGTAGGTTTCACTGAGATTATTTACACAATAATAAAACTCTTAAAAGCATCAAAAGCCCTAATATCATATTTTAAAATATTTAGTTTTCATACACTCATTGTGATTAATATATGCTTGTTTTCTATCCTACACCCCCACTCACTCAGACACAGAGCACCCCTGTACACGCACCTTTAACTTTTAGGGAACAGGCCCAGAAGTCACCCTTTCCTGTTCTAATATATCATAGATATAATAAGTTAACTTTCGCTTTAGGACAAGGCTTTCTCCATTTTTATTGGTTTAATTAATATTCAGAAGTTTGGCAGCTTTTAACATTTTACTTTGCTACACAGTTTTGTCTATTTCTATCTTTGAGGTTTTTGCTTCACAGAACAAAGTTGAATAATATATTTTTATAGTTTGTATTTATAACTAAAACTGCAGAAATTAATTTTGATAAGATTCTTCTGAACTCTAAAAATATGTAATGCCAACAAAATACGGTGGTATAATATTCTCAAGAAGACTCCTACTGGAGTTTCTATCAATTAAATATATTTCTCATTCATATATTTATATAGCACAAACATCAATGACACTGAGATGAATATCAGCATTTGAGATAAAGTTTGTATTTAAGAATAAATATAGAGAGAAAATATCAGGATTATGTGAAAGGATTAAAAAATATATATAGGATTGAGTTTCTAAAGTATGCATTTCTCTTCATTATACATTGCAGCTACAAAAGAAAACCCTCAAGAGAATTAATATAAACTTATGATAATGCAGCCTGCAGTATGGTTTTGTTTTGGTTTTGCCTGATTTTGCTGACAATGCAATTAAAACTCTACCCTACTGATCTTTAGTAAAGAAATCAGATTATTCACCTATAAACATGCAGCAATAAAGTGTCATTCTTTAGTCAATACTGACTACTTAACATCTTTCTTTTTTTCACAGGTTTGGATCTCCAGCTCATTAGATCATTATCTGATAAATAGGAGAGGATAATGAATTGAGAAAATAACCACGTACCTTCAGAGAAAACCTGCCCGATACCAATAATCCATTAGAAAACTGGCATTATCCTCTGATCTATTGCCCGCAAAGCTATGACTTGATGAAGAGTTTCATTCCCTGGGCTCAGTTCTCCAGAAGAAAATCAGCACAATTTAAATATTTCTTGGAATGTGACAGCTCTCTAGATCCCCGGTTGCATTCTGTTCCCCAGGGATGACAATCTGGTGTTCCTGTGTGCATAGAGCAGTGAAGATGAATTGAAAATGCTTGAGATAAATTAGGAATGGCTAAGTTAAAATTGTCTCTGCTCCAGACTCTCTCATCTGCAGTCTGTAAGCCTGTTTTTCTGTGAAAAAGCTAGATGGCAGGCTGCCTCAGTAAGTTCTTCTTAAGCGACACAGAGCATTTTCAATGAAGAAAAATTTTCCCATTATCTAAGCTAATGTGACTGCTGCTAAATCTAGTTTTTAAAGTGTCTACTGGCATGAAATTTATTTTCACTATTGGTTTCTTTCAAACTACAGTCTAGAATCTATACTACCATGCTATATCTATTTCTATCATAGAAACATTTAAAGTTTTCAGCTAAAATATTAAATCATATCTCTTTTTGCAGTTTTAACAATCATTTATGTATTGGAAATCTTTACTTTGGGTCCTAAAGCCATTTTATTGCATTTTATAACATGCAGAAGGTTTTGTTTTAAATTGCAGTACTTCAATACAAATAACTATATTTTATTAACAATCACTTACTTTAATGAAGTTCCACATAGATATGCATTATTTTAAAATATCAGTTAAAATGCAGAAGTTATATAAAAATAGAAAAGGGGAATGCAGAATCCTAATCTGTGACCACAGAAGTAAATACTGATTCCTTGAATATCCTCTTAAAGAAAATAAAATGTTCCAAATAAAACCAAGTTTCATAAATTATTCCTCTTCTAAATTACAAGCTATTTTTGAATTCTGTTTATTTCAAGTGGATAAGTTGTGATACAGAAGTTCTTTCCCTAAATTAGAAAATTCTTTTAGAATTTTAACAATATTCCAGATTTAAGGCATAATACACTCTACTTGGTGTATTGTCAACAAGCAAAAAACGGAAAGGTTTTCAAGATTTTCAGTTCAGTTGCTTTACTTGTATTTTTTATATGAAACAATTTTTACAGTATCAGAAATGATACTTAAAAGCAGCATAATCCATGAGTTTAGGTATATTATTTTTAAAATGCTGGCTAAAAAGAAATAAAACAAACAAGCATTCCCTTCCACGAATTTCCATAGGGCTTTCTGCTCTGTGTCTGATTATCTAATATGTAAACTAATCGCTTCCATGACAAAATTGGGATTTACACTTTGTGAGGGAAGCAAAGACAATATAATTTCCTGGAAGCCAACAGAAAAAGTAAATTAAAATTTCTGTTCTTCCTCCATCCACCCTGTAGGTGTAGCTGATCACTTTACTCAGAGATGGAGGAGAGAAGAAATAGGAGAGAAAAATAAAAAGTCACAGCAAATGCCTCCAGCCCCTCTTCCCCCTTCACCAGTGGCAACATTGTAGCTATTGCTGGGGAAGAGACACAAGGGAATTGGAAAGGAGCAGCTTTAGCATCCCAGTGGGGAACTGTAGTTAATCTAGCAAAATGTCAAAACCTCCAAAGAAAAAGAAAGAAAGAGAGAGAGAGTATTTATCAATCTCAATTGCCATTTTTAAAATAACCTCGGTGTTTAACGCTAAAGATACATAAAGAAAATGAAAAGAGATAAAAGTTAACATATCTAATAACCGATGATCGAATATCCAACTGCATTGCACAAATTTTCACAGAGCAACCCAGTTAATGTAACAGGTAATTACAGTAGTGAACATACTTTCTTTAAGAATCCCAGATGTATATCTCTACTTGGAATCTGACAATTTTACTAACATTATATATCAATGATTTCAGGGCCACGTGCAATTACATGAATGATACCTAAATTATTCTTGGAGTATTTAGGAATTATTTCTTATAGGAAGTAACGTTTAAGAAAAGGCAAAGTATGGAATAGTTCCAGGTAGTGGGAACAAAGCCCCAAGGGAAATATTCATATTACATTTGGATAAGTGAAAGTAGTTCAGTGTAGTTAGAGTGTAAAATGAGGTATGAGGGCATGAAAGAGATGAGTCTGGAGAGACAATGAGTCATTTACACTATATAGAAGAGTTTGGATTTTACCTTTGAATAGGGAATCACTGAGAACTCTTAAATAGGAAAGAGAAATAATCATATTTGCATTTTAGAAAGATCACTCTTCATGTCATGCTAATCAGGTAAAAAGCACCACCACATACCCTCTTAGCTAAGCCCGACACTTAGTAACCATACTACTTATGCCTTGCTCCTTCACTTCTTATATCCAGTTTGTTGACTATTGAGTCTACATTTTTTAGATACCTTTTGTTATTTCTAGGTCTCAGGACATTATTTCTACCTTCATCATCTCTTACCTATGTAACAGCAAAGATCTTTTATTTAATCTCCTTATTTCAAGCAATTTCATCCACCAATATGTATTACATAGCTGCCAGTTCTCTAGACATAACAATATCATTCTCCTGCTTACAACAATTTATTTACTCATCATTACCTGGAGAATAATGCCCCAAATCCTTAAAATGATCTGCAATGGAAATCTTGAGAGTATTGAAATCTGAAACTGGCCCTCAAACATGGTGGGCAAGAGAACTAAACAAAGAGATAGACCACTCCAGATTGGTAGGAGGTAGGTTTAATAAGCAAGTGACTTCACATACCAGGCTTATCTCCTTTGGCCACAACACAAGTAGATATCCACACCCATCCACCAGAATCATAAAGGTTTAGGTAGAGATTTTAATGAAATTCAGTTACATGTACTTCCCAGATCAACACATTATTCTCCATGCTATGTCCTTGAAAACAACTCTGGCTGTGGGAACAGTGGGCTGAACTTACATTCCAAGGACAGAGGAGCGGGTAAGGAGCCTCTGATTGTCTCTGTTCAACCAGCAGTTGTGTCCTCTCAATGACCTCTTCCAACAGAAAGATCTGACCACATAATTCTCTATTGGCACCTACCAGACTGACCAGACTGCATTGTTAAGACTAATAAACCACATTATTGGATTTTACCTCTAAAAATCTGCACTTACTGATCCCTTCTGCCTATGTGACTGGAGAATTCCTTTATATCAGAATGTTTGTTAAATGTTAAAATTTTTCTCTTTAAAATCATCCTGATTCCCTCATATAAAGTCAATTTCATCCTCTGCGCTAATGCTTGTCTCTTACGTGAAGGTTTGGTGACCGTGTCAATGACTTCAATTTTCAGGTAAAATATATATTTCTTTTTGGAATCTCCTCTCCCCTCCCTTCTTTCTCCCTACCCTCTCATCATCTCTCTCCCTTCTTTTCCTTAACAGTTTACTCCAGCTTTTCATTTTCTAGATTTCGATATATCTATGTCTTTTGAGTTTCTTGTGGATATTGTCTCAGTTCTTCTCTTGTCATCTATTTTTTTCCTGATAGTTTCATTTATATCCTTTCAGGTCCCTCTTTTACTGTTTCTCATCCTATATTTTCTTCTCCTTTGTAGTCATTCTTTTTCTATCCTTCTTTTTTTTTAGTTCTCCAGTCTTGCTCCATTTCTCTCCTATCCCTTTTCTAATCCTTTGTTATTAAAAAAAAAAAAAAAAATCTTCCATTTGCAGGAAGATTCTAAAAATTTCTCCAACTGATGGAAACTCTCATTTTTTATATTTTATTCACCTAATGTGATACAAAAACTAAGTTGTAGAAAGAGGTTGCATTTGATTTGCATTGCATAGTTGTGATATAGGTGTACACAGAAATTGGCTTTTTTGTTGTTGTTAAACATGTGGTTCTTGTAAGTTTTATTGTAAATTACTTTTCCCTCAACTTACAATTTTAATTAAAATATTAAAGGGGTTAAATGTACAGCAAAATTTTATCATTGCAAATATATTTTTAATAGCAATAATCAGAAAGGAAAATTACTTCTTTTGCCACTACATGATTTTTAATAATTCATTTTCTTTCAGTTTGATTTTATACTAGCTGTAGCAGTTTTAAAATGTGGCATCTTTTATAACAAAATTAGGTTGACATTTGAAATTTTAAAAATTTTAATAACTTATTTATCCTTAAAATGTTATTATTAGGGTGAGTGATCTTAAAATACGTAGGATGGTTGCAATGTGATAGAAGTAATAAAATATTGACATAGCATCTTGCTTATAAACAAAAGAGACATAAGTCTAATAGAAAATATTTGTGACAGGTTTAATAAAAAGCAGTTTGTACATCATATCTTTCTAAACTAACAGCAGTATATGAAGAGAAATCTAAAGTTACATTGAAAATATATAATAAATATTTAGCTTGGAAATAAACTTAACCAATGAAGTGAAATACTTTTACACTGAAATCTACAAAATATTATGGAAATTAAGAAGACACAAATAAATGAAAAAAGAATTTATCTTAAAACTCAGATCGAAATTCAAATGACCTTAAATAGCCAAAACAATCTAGAAAATAAGAATCAAAATCAGATGTCTCATGCTTCCTGCTTTTAAAACTTATTACAGAGTCACAGCTATGAAATAAATGTGGTACTGGCATAAAGACAGATATATAAAATAAGAGAATAGTATAGAAAACACTAAAATAAAACTTTACATATGTGATTAAATTATTTTTGACAGGGGTACTATGACCGTTCAATAGAGAAAGGACAATATTTTCAACAGCTGCTATTGGGAGCGATGAATGCCCACATGCAAAAATAAATAAATAAATAAAGCCAAATCTTCATTCTATACCATAAACAAAAATGAAGTCAAAATGGATCAGAGACCTAAATGAAAGAGCTACAACTGTAAAACTTAGAAGAAAACATAGTGGTAAGTTTATGGTATTGGAATAGGCAACAATTTTTTGGATACGACACCAAAAGCATCTGTAATTGAAAAAATAAATTGGACTATATCAAAACTTAAACTTCTGTGCATCAAATGACACAATAGAATAAAAAAGGAACTCATAAAATGGTAGAAAATATTTACAAATTATGCATCTGATAAACAGTTAATATCTAAAATATATAAATGACACAATAGAATAAAAAAGGAACTCATAAAATGGTAGAAAATATTTACAAATTATGCATCTGATAAACAGTTAATATCTAAAATATATAAAGAACCCCTACACATCAACAACCAAAAAGCAAAAAACCCAATTAAAAAATAAGCAAAGAACTTGAAAAGACATTTAATTAAAGATATGCAAATGCTCAACAAGCACATGAAAAGATACTCAACATCACTACTTATTAGGGAAATGAAAATCAAAATCACAATGAGATAGCATCTCACACTTATTAGAATGGCTACCATCAGAAAAAGAGAAGATAACAAGTGTTGGCAAGGATGCAAAGAAATTCAAACTCTTGTGTGCTGTTAGTAGGAATGTAAAATGGTAGAGCTGCTATGAAAAAACAGTAAGACAAAAAATTAAAAATATAATTATTGTATGATCTAGCAATTTTACTTCTGGGTATATACTCAAAAGAACTGAAAGGAACTCAAACAGATATGTGCCTGCCCATGTTCATAGCAACATTATTTAAAATAGCCAAACGTAGAAATAACCCAAGTACTTATTTAAGGATGAATGGAAAAACAAAATGTGGAACACACACACACAATGGAATATTATTCAGACATAAAAATAAAGGAAATTCTGCCACATGCTACAACAGTTGATGAATCCTGAAGACATTATGCTAAGTGAAATAACCAAGACACAAAGGAATAGATACATAATTCTACTAATATGAGGTACTTAAATTAGTCAAATTAATAGAGACAGAAAGTAAAATAATAGTTATTATGAACTGGAGAGAGAAGAATGAGGAGATATTGTTTAACAGACAGAAGTTTCAGTTTGGGAAGATAAAAAAGTTTTGGAGATGACTAATGGTAAGAATTGCACAATAATGTGATAGTATTAATACTACTAAACTGTACACTTAATGATTGAAATGATAAATTTCATGTTATGTATATTTTACAACTAAAAAACCCATAAGTAAATATTAAATAATTATTGATTTCTGATGAAAAAATTGGACCTCTAATTTTTTTTATTTTTAAGGATTTTCTTAAGTATAAGGTAAGTTGTTAAAATCAAAGCATTGAACATATATGCTGTTTTCTGTATGATATAGTAAATAATCTGAAAAAATATGTCTTGTTTTTGAGTTAAAGGATACCTACTGTTATTATTTATTGCTATTTCATCTTAAAATAATGGGTTAAAACATTTAGTTTCTTGGGTAAGAAATGTAGATGTCTAAACAAAAACAAGTTTTATTGCTTCATTTAACAAAACTAATTCTACATTCACTGAAAAAAAAATCTAAACTTAAAAAGAAAAAAATACATAAATTTCACTGTTAACACCTTAAGGATGTAGTTCTCCCTCCAATCTCTCTTTCACATATATATATATATACACACATATATGCATAAGGAATTACATATATGATTCCTATGTAAAATCATATATATACACACATACATACACATATAAATACAATAACAGGGAGAGAGAAATTTGAATTTTGCAAAACAAAGAGTTCTGGAGATTGGTGCACAAAAATATGATGTACTGAACTGTACACTTACAAATGGTTAAGATGATAAGTTAATGGAATGTGTATTCTACCAATTTAAAATTTTTAAATTATATAAAGAATATATATAATTGTTTTAACCCATTATTTTAAGATGAAATGGTAATAAATAATAACACTAAGTATCTTGTAACTTAAAAACACTTTTTTCCAGATTATTTACTATATCATACAGAAAACAACATATATGTTCAATGCTTTGATTTTAACAACTTATCTTATACTTAGGAAAATGCTTAAAATTTTCAACTCTGAATTTTTTCATCAGAGATCAGTAATAATTTAATACTTATTCATGGTTTTTTATTATGGCAAAATATACACACAATTTATATAATTGTATATATGTGTAACTTACACATATATGTGTAAGTTACACATATATACAATTATATGTATTCATTTATTCATTTACATAACTGTTGAGCACCTACCATGTGTTAGGTTCTCTGCAAGGTATTGAGCATAAAACGGAGAGCAAAATGCATACCCGGTAACACTCTCATGAGGCTTACAGGCTAGCTAGACCAGCATTGTCTAATAGAACTTTCTGTGATGACAGAAATGTGCTTTATCTTTGCTGTCCAATATAGTAGCCACTAGCTACATGTGTTTATTGAGCACTTGAAATATGACTAATGACAAGTGAAAATTAAATTGTATTTAAATTTAATTGATTTAAATTTAAATAGCTCTATGTTATAAGTGGCTACTCTATTATTGCAGGTCTAGAGGATACATGTGAAATTGTTTAGCACAGGGCCTGGCACAGAGTCAGTATTCAATAAGTTCACATTTCTTTTCCTTTCCCCCTATGTGTGGCACTTGGTACCTTGTACGTAACTTCTCTGCTGGTACTATACCTTCTTAGGGAGGTCATCCAAATAGACTCTAGAAAGATAGGCACCAGTTCAGATTATTTCAAGTTTGCCTCACAGGATTTTGCACTCAGTAGGTGTTCTTTAAATGCCTATTAAGTTAAAGATACAATGTGGTATAGGGTAGGGAACATGTTTTGGTGCCAAGCAAAAATCAGTTTAAGTTTTGGCTCCATCACTCACCAGCTAAAGGACAGGAGCAAGTTTCTTAACCTTGCTGGGTCTCAGCTTTCTCTTCTGTGAATTGTGGTAGCTACTTCATGGGGTGGTTGTAAAGACAGATGAGATCATGCAGGAAAGAAGCCCAGCATAGGTCATGACATAAATGGTCTTTAACAATGAGAAATCCAACAGGAAGCCAAACATAATCGACCTATAATGATGCTTCCTCTCTGAACATTCCTAGCCTCACGGATGAGTGCCTTGTGGTATGACTCTGTGTCCTGGGCTTGCCAACTGGCCTAGGAAGGAGCACATGATTCCAGATAAGCCAGTGATGTCCCTTACCTGGGATTTAAAAAATACTAGACCTAAGGGAGTAATTCATCCCTTCTCTGGTGGTGAGACTGATAGAAATGAAGTCGAGAAGCTCTCAGCACCAACATCCGCTCCCCTCCCCCTCCTGGTCTGAAGCAGTGATGAATCAAGACAATGTGCAAAGAGAAAGTAAAATAAATGGAGAAATAGAAAATGAATGTATTTTTTCAAATGCTTTCAGTGGAAATACAGTTTCAAAACTCATTGCAAAAAGTACTTGAGAATATATTTAAAAAACAAATCAATGATATGTTTTGAAATCCATATTAATATTAAACTAAAATCTATATAACAGTAATTTTATTCAGTTATTTCCTAAAAGTAATTTTTTACTGTTTATTAGTAAATTCAAAGTAATTTACCAAGTAAAAATAGTAGTTACCTTTTTTTGGTTTGTTTTACTCAAGGTGAAATGTTCTTGATAATTATATGGAAAATGTGCAATATTACATATTATACATAACTTGGACTAAAGAACATAAGTACAAATATCTTATGTACTCAAGAGAACTGAAATATTAATACTTTAAAGACTCCACCAATAGATCCAATAACATAAACATTAAAGCAATAAACATTTCAGATATCTTAAGTTTCTTTAAACACATGAACTCTTAATTGGAAGGGAAAAAATCAATAGAATTAAAAATATTTTACTCTTACAAAATAAATATTTCTTATTTATGCCTTATATTCAAACCCTAAAGATAAGAGGTCCAGCCGAGTTATCCAGTCATGAATTATTACTGATTTCCATAAAGTGCACATTATAAATTACTTGAGAAAAAAATTGATATTAATCCTATTAGAATTGCCATCTTTGAATCAAGAGTCTGATTTTATTATAAACAATAAACTTTTACCAGAAAGCATTATTTTAACTCTTAAACTATTTAAAAGCATTTTTTAATTAACGTTAAGAAGTTTATGGGGTACGTAAATACGATTAAGAGATCATTTAAACTTCATTGCTGGAATAATATTCCTCTTGAAAGTATACAAGCTATTAAAAAAACATATAAAAATGAGATACTTCCTCAATTAAAATAAGTATATATAGAAAACTGTGGCAGCAAATTTCCAATCCAAATTTCTAATCCAAATGTTCTGAGTTGCTTCTGACTTCCAGAATTACTGTCTGCTACATGTCATATGTGAATACTTTGATACATTTCTCAGTATAAACAAAGTAGTTTAAATAGTTTATATGTCAAAAAGGCTTATGTCAAATATAAGTGTGTAATTCAGTTATGAAAGACATTAAACAAAATTTTTAACTCTAAAGTGACAATTAGAGCAACTAGGTAATCAGATTTGTCAAAAAACTGAACATTCTAGTGTGAACCTTAAAAATTTGATATCCTTATGACCCATGGTTTTTCATGGATCAAAAAACATTTGAATTAATTCCAAAGTTAAAAAAAAATATGAATGCATAAGAGAAAATTATGAACTTAATGTGAGCAAAATAATGAAATTTCAAATAAAAGAATGCCAAAGCCATGTTCAAACCAAAAGACTGGAATCACTTCTTAAAAATATGCAGGAGTTTTATTTTACTATGGAGTGGGAAAATTTTAAAATGTTAAAACTTTATTGGATCTTAGTTTCGTGAGAAAGCTGAGTGTGATAATCATGAAAACAATATATTCTTTTCTATTGTCAAATTATTGAATGGAGAGCTTCTGGTCAACCATTTCTTAGTATTTTCTAATTGCATTTTGCGTGTCTTTAGCTACAGTGAAATACAGAACATGTGATACCTTGATAGGAGGTATTCTAAAATTATATAAATGTAAAATCATAGAAGGACTTTAGAGATCATGTACTTCAATTCTCTTTTATTTCCTCATTTTTTGTCTTCCACAAAGTCAGTGACAGAATATCTAGAACCAACATTTTGAGTTTAGTATTGATTTCACCATACCATACTATGCTTTCATCTATAGAAAAAGCCTAGAAACATCAATATCTTTACCTAGTATTTTCTAATCACACAAAAAATTTAATAATTATATTAAATCACTGTGTTAGGCATTCCAAGTGATAAAATAAGAAGAAAAATACTAACATTTCCTGTAAGATCTTGGAAATAATTCAGTAGAAAAGCTTAAAATTAATTAAATGAGAAAAAATTGTACACATGGCAAAATGTGATATGACACAGGAGAGTTAAAAACAAAGTACAGTTAAGAATTCAAAGCAGGGATTTGGTAGTCACTAAATCTATTGCAAAACAGCAAATTTGATAAAATAAAATTACTTTATAATAGCTGGCTATATCCTACTTAAAAGAGCAAGGTCAAACCTATTTTTCAGCACTGGTGGAGTAAAGAAGCATCGTATATTAGGGAAAGTCAAATTCAATCTCTTGAAAATAGCCATGCAAAACACACTAGGGACATGGAGTCTATTAAAATGCTTCTATTCTCTATCATATGTAATCTGCAATATATACTACACATATCTAAACAAATTAAATAGGATGCAAAAAGAATGATAATTTTAAAGAAATAAAGACAGAATTATCAGATATGCATGTTTTCCACACTTCCCTTCAAATCAAAATCTATACAAAGGTATAGTCAGTATCAACCAGCAACAGCAGGCACTAGCACGGTGTACTCTACATAGTGCATATATTTGTTAAAATACTAATGTTTTTTGCTACCATCATCACCAACAATGAGAGTAATGGTATACCAAAAGGGTTTCTTCTCATCTAACATTGGTCTTCAAATCACAGACGTTATTTGTTACAATTAATTTCTGGTATCCAGTCATATATGTGCATAAAGGTTTTGGAGCAAAAATGTTAAATTCTTTAATGGCTAAGGTAGAATGTAACTAGTGTTTTCATGGTTGCAAATCATAAAGATGATGTTAAGGACAGCCACACTCCAAATTAAAAAATAAAAAATCACTATACCATTTAAAGCAAGATACTCAAATGGTATTCCATGCATCTGTATAGATGTGCATGTGCTCTCTATATGAAAAGGAATTCTGTATTGTGGATCTGCTGGTGGCCTTCTGGGGCTTAAGTGGGATACAGGGCCTTGTACCTTGAAATAACCATACTTTTGGAGTTTGAAACTGAAGAGTAAGCATCAAGAACAAAATTTAATGAAACAATAGATTTTCACTAAAAACAAATTCAAATAGATCAGAATGAGAAGACCAAATTAAGATGGAAAGAGAAATCTCCAAGTGGGAAGATAATGGGTTAGCCTGCAGTAATTTCTTCTTACTCTCCTACTTGCCACCTCCAGCTTGAATATATGCAAGTTTTAAAGGAGTTAAAAAGGAGTAAACAGTAACTAATCCTCACTCATTTTCCACACTCATTCTGAAGCAGCTGTATAATAATCTTTAAATCCTTGACATTACTTGATTATGCGGTTTAATTAGCACACCACTTATGGCTGAATATTAGAGGTTTTTTCATCTCATATCTCTTATTACTTTTCAAATCACATCTCTGAATGCCCTAATTTTTAATAACAATCCATTAAGCATAATGCTCATCATTTACATCAAAAATATCATTATTTACTTTTTAAAGTATATATTTTTGTCAAGTTAACCAGAATCCTCATTCAAAATTTGATATTTTGCCGCTTATTTTTTTTAGTAAATTAATGTATTACACATATTTATACTAAAATATATATGAGTATTTCAAGTTTGCTTTTACATGTTTATAATCTTAAATTTATAAAGGAATTTTCACAGGTCACAAGATTATGAAACTTCTTACAAGATTTTAAGATCATATTCCAGAAAATATTATATTTCTTAAAAGTACTAGATTTTACTTAGAAAAAGCTGGTTTTATATAGACTTGTATACTCCCTGTATAAAAGAGTAACTATAAATATCATATGTGTATATGTGGAAGGTGCATTTACATATACATATGAATTATATATCTACACATATATATAATTATGTGATTATTTAATTTGCCCTGTAACTTCAGTGTCTTTGAAAAATTCTAAAGAGACTTTATTAAGTAGGTAAACTCATATACATCAAATTAACACCAAAAAGTATTTTCATCACTTATACTCCAAGTTTCTGAGAGAAACTTTCCATTAGATACAATATCAATTTTTGTTGGTAAGTTTAACTTATATTTTAAATTATTGAACCCTTATTTCAAACTAATGTGTTACATTTCTGTTTATGCCTGTGTTGCTATGCATTATGCCAAGTGTGCCTCTACTGCTAAAAAGCTTATTGTTTCTTTTACAATACCTCCTCTCCCCTGTTAATTTTTAAGGCTCTGTTCAGGGTGAATCAAATACTTACATTTGATTTTGGTTGGTAAACACACAATGCAATATACAGATGATATATTATTGAATTGTACACTTGAAACCTATAAAACTTTATTAACCAATGTCACCCCAATACATTTAATTTAAAAATAGCAGAACATCTAAAAAAAAAGAATTCTTACATCCTATATTGTCAAATTATATAAATTATGAAGCTTTCTCCCTTTGAACTACTTTAATTAAGAACACTTAAAAAGTGCATGTTGGTGTGGAAGACCCCCATAAACACTTTTTGTGCTTGATTCTGTCTCATGGAGACATTTTTCTACCTCCTACTTAAGAGAAAAGGCTTGACTGTTTTTCACTGGGTCTATATATACAGAGTCGCTTTTCTTAGCAGAGCTTCTAACTGCTTAGATCAACACTGAGGAATATGAGGTGAAAAGTGGAGTGCTATAAAATAGGGTTAACAAAGTTTAACAGATATGCTTTGTTTAAAAGCTTCTTTAAACAAGTTGCACCCCATGAAAATACTCCCTTACTAAACATGGTTTATAGCAACTCGGAAAATTTTCACAACCAAAAAATATTGACAATAATGCCAAAATCCTAAATTAATCACCCAAATCCTGTTACTGTACTATGCATGCATATTGTAAGCACAATCCTGCTATTGCTATGTGAGGGAACAGCCACACAGAAGGGAGCCAGGATATAATGAGAGTCCTATTCTCCACTGGTGAAATGTGAGTGAAATGGCATACATTTCTACATTTTGAAAATGTTCTCATATGGCATTGCAAATATATAGCATGTTTTCTAACAATTATTATCCATGTATTAATCTCAGGAAATAACATTGAAGGACTGTGTATGTTTATACATTCATTCTCATGCTCAATATTTTTTTATCATCAAGTGATATCATCATATCCAGGATTTCTTAGCACTAGTAGACTAATTTTATAGGTAAAACATATAATGTTTTGATAACTGTTTTTCTATATACCCCACTACTGTTACCCACAAAGCCCAAGTTACTTATTTCATGACAAACAGTGTGACATGTTTTTTTGTGTGTGTGGAATTTCACATAGCAGTTTCCTCAAACAATGGGTTAGTCTACCTGATTCATTCTGCTTCCGTTTCTAATATATAGTATGCCTTTGCAACCCATGTCACATTTCTTCTCTTTATTTTTTACAAAAGCATTTATTCATTTTTATAGAGAATTTTTAGCTAAACCTACATCTTTCAGGCTATTTCACTAAAGAAAATAAATGTTAGAGGATTTTATACTAACTACCTATAACCAATGCATATGAATAATAATAATCACATTTCCAAAACTACAATGAATAATTATATACTTGCTAAATAAGTCTATAATTAAAACTGTAAAATCTCTTAAAATGTCATTCTATGTCTTTATTATTAATAAGATTAAAGATAACTTGTATTAAAAGTGCCTTTGCTCAGATGCTATTATAGTTTAATTATTTTAATTTTTTAATTTTGAGAGAAGCATTTTGTATTTGCGATTGTATTATACACTTAACTCCATGTGCCTATATATAAATATGTACCAATAATCCTTAAACTTAGTATACATTCAATAGCTACAAGTTAACTATAAAAGAAAGCTTATTTAAATTCACATATTTATATCCATTTTACTTGATATATAAGTATAGTTCATACTAAGTACTATTTAATCCTAAATATACTTATTTATATTTAAGTGTATATTTCAAAATTTATAGACATATTGATACATGAATTTATAGCTAAAGTGTTAGTTATATGTAAATAAGTGTTTCATTTGTGTAAATTTATATATTTATGTAATATATACATAAGCAAGTATATATTAAATAAATTATAACTAAAAATTTTTAAAATACATAGTAAACATACAAATTTTTATTACAGTACATGAAAATGTATGTACTGTAATAAAATAAAAGCCTTATGAAAGTAACCTTATAGTGGGATATAGGTCAAGAAATAGCTGTTCAGTCTAGAGCTATGAAAAACACATATATACTATCATTTACATTCATATGTATATTATAATATAGAAATGGTGCAGAGGTATTGGAGTTTTCTGGGTCAGGTATCTAGGAATGTAATCCCTAAGTTTTAAGGTAAGCGTGTTTTTCTAAGTTGTTGCTCCAATGCTCTACCTGCAGTGACTAAGAGTGCTTGCTACTTTACATCTAGCCATTAACAATATCTGTTTTCTAAAAGATGCTCATTTTGTGAGAAAATAGTGCCTTCCTTTAACACAGGTTTCACTCTGTATTACCCTGATTATTAATATATCTATCTTGATACATTTATCATCCACCTATCAAAGTTTATAGACAATTTCTGCTTTCTCTTCTTTGACACTTTTTTTCCCATTTTTTAGTGTTTGCTTTCTTTATATATTGATTCATAAATACTTTCAATATTTTGTAACTAATCTTTCAACAGTTAAATGTGTTCTAAGAGAGTTTGTAGTGTTTCTTTTCACTCTCCTCACAGGATATTTTAATATATAATGTTATAGTGTTATAACGTAATGTTAATAATGTTTATAATGTTAAGGTTGGATAATCTATGAATATTTTCTTTTGTTTACTTTTTATCCTGTATTAAGTACCTGTAAACATCATGAATATGTTTTCTTGTATTTTATTTTGAACATTTAATATACCACATATTAATATATTTTCTTTAAGTTTTTAAATATATATTGCACAAAATAAGGATTCAATTCCATTTTTTCCCCATGCAATTACTAGATACTTACAGCACCAATAACAAAGAAGTGATCTTTTCTTTATCTATCAATTCTATCCGTGTCTTATCAAATAGCCATTAAGGGCACTATTGTAAGTGTCACTTGGCTAGTTTTGGACATTTGTATTAAAATTTTAGAAATGCCACATCAAATACTATAAAATACATTTTTGATTTTAATATGTTGCATTGAATCTATACATGAAGTTGGAGAGAATTAAAATCTGATATGTTAAGCTTTTTGATATAACTAAATGGTCTATCGCTACATTTAAAAATATCTTTAATATTTTTATAAAGTCTTAAAATTTTATCCATAAAAGTTTTGCACATTCTTATTTATTCCTTTTTGCCATATAATACTATAATATTATATCACATGAGTTAAATAAAATTTAAGCCTCCTCTTCTGTTTGGATAGTCTTATGGATATTGAGAAAATAGTTGAGTTAGATTTGGGTTTTGTTGTTGGTTTAGACTCTTCAGTACACCTCAAATTTCAAATTTCTCTAGCAACTGGTTGGTTTTTCTGTGCTTCATGTTGGGACTGAGATGCTAGGAAAATGTACTCTGTTTCTGTTCCATTTTCAGCAGTCTCTGTAAGCAGGGGATCCCTCCCCCATACTTGACTGCTGTTGGAGGATGGAGAAGGATTCTGAATTCTCCTGTTATAACTTTAATCTTAGGTAGGCCCTGTACACAGGGACCTCGATGGTTTTATATAGGTGTGATAATATTCAATATCATTCTCTTAATCTTTATTTAGTAGGCTGTTCATAGTAGAAACTCAGTACTTTCTTACTAACAAACTATTAATACCAGTTTTTTTAAATAAAGTTAGCATAAAGTAAAATGTTTCAGAGTAAAGCTTTTTCTGAACAATTATAATTTTAAAAAATCATATTATCCCCTTATTTTTAAATGAAGAAATACCAAAATTTAATTAAGATTCCAAGCTTCAACTTATGAACTTAACATTTTCAATTCTCTTTATCTATTAGCATATTTGCTAGCATAGAAAATAGAACTATAGAACTTTCCACAAAGAAGAAAACAGCATGCTAAACATTCATTTAGATATAAAGTTATATATTCTCATTTCAAGAGAGCGGTCTCAAGCACAATAAACATCAACTGCAAGGGATGTAACATTTAGATGGAAAAAATGCTAAGTCTAATTTATTTATAAATTACTATTATATGTATAATAAAATTTGATTTGAATACTTAAGAATTAGAATAAAATATTCATATTCTGTATTCATATAAGCTTTTAAAGGGTAATTTTCTATACTATTGTCTAATTAGAAATTTCAAGATATTCTACTTCATAATATAGTCAAATGTAGTACAGTCAAGTGAGCCCTCATTAAATCCAAGAATGATCAAAGTATTTTAAGTTCTGAACATAAATGAATATTGAATTAATTATTTCTTCACATAAAATCCCAAAGGATCTATAAAACACTCTAAATATCTTCTCTTTCTCCATTATCCATTTGAAACTTGGAAACTGTTTCACATTTAGTCATCTAGTACCAAGTTATAAGCTATTCTTTGGAATTCAATGAGATAAGTAGTTGTTACTTAGAAGAATTTAACTAATTTAATGTGATTGATTAATTGATAAGCTATAGAACTAAGATATATGACTTTCTAAAGTTCCAAAGAAGGTCATTTTCAAGTCCACGGTGTTTTGTTCTTTAAAATCTTTAATAATAATAGTAATGATGAAACCAACACTAACGGGTAAAACTAAAATGAATTGACTACTCCTTTATGACAGATGTTGTTTAAAGATACATATATTGTCAAACATATCACATCCTGCTTTTATAGATTACAATTTAATACACGCAGTAATGTGGCTAAGGTTACAAAATTTGTTATTGGTAAAGTAGCATTCAATATCAGCCTGATTCTGGAGTCTTAAACATTAATCATTATATTCTATGGGATCTGAACCAACTTTCTGCTTTTGAAATAGTAACCCACACATACTATATCCTAAATGTTGAAAAATAAATGTTTTTATGGAGGCGATAGCAACTTCTGATTAATGAGGGCTGTCATTATGGCAATATAAGTGACTCTTACCAACCATAACCATCCACTGCATGCTTATTCCCAGATAAGAAAATACTTTCTGAGGAACTTTGTTATAGGTATTTAATAGAGAAATCACTTTTCAGTTTTATAGCCTTGAACTGTAAAACCCTTTACACTTCACTATAATCTTAATTATCACATTTTCTTCACCATGATATTGTGAGGATCATATATATTGTGACTTGTTCAAGGTGATAAAACTAATAAGAAATCAGGAACAATAAAATGATATCATAAATCCCATGGTTTCTCCATTCTATTGTACTGCTTATTCTATGAGTACAAATTTGCAACATTATATTTTATTTCAAATTCACCATCAAAATTAGCCACAATCATGGTTCATTTCAGTCAAGTCACTTTGAAGTCACCAAATAAAAACAAAAAAAAAAGGTGAGGAAAAATCATGTAATATGCAATTAGTAGTATAACTTAAGAAATATTTAAATCGAAAAGAGACTTGAGGAAGAAGGCACAATGTAAAATAGTATTTGTTTCTTTTCTGATATATTACAGATTATTTCTTTCTACCCAGAATATAGTGACATTGTGATGATGATGATGAAACAAATAAGAAAATTTAAGTTGGTGATTTTAACTACAATTTCATAAATAATCCAACATAATGGCCAAAATAATTTCCACCGAGTTAAGGCACATTTGGGGTAGAAGTGTGGGTGTGTGTTCGTGTGTGTATGTATGCAATTAGAATCCACATATATACTATATTAAAGAAAAAGTATCCAATTATCAAGCTAAGATACAATGCAGAGTTTCTTTTTAAAACACAAATAAAAATTACAAGCTCCTGGACGTTCTTTCTGTATCTAGGACTTAAATTTAGAACGGCCTTCTGAGGCTATTTTGGTCAGGTTTCAACATACATTATATGACGGATAGTATTTTTCTGGTATGTTAAACTCTGACATAAACAGAAATTATAGCAAAAATTATTTGTCTACCTTTAGTAATAAGAGAATATAATCATAGGGTAATAAAAGTTTCATGTAACAAGAGAAAGTCAGGGTTAAAACAATTTTAAATCCAAAGCCATGTTTATCTGAGCACTACTTTCTTACAAATGAAAAAAATCACTACAAATTCAGAATTAAATATGAACAACAAGAATTTGAACTCTATGGGTCCACTTATACGCAGATTTTTTTTTCAAAAAATACCATAAATGTATTTTCTTTCTTATGATTTTTCAAATAACATTTTCTTTTATCTAGCATAATTGTGAGAATACAGTAAATGATATATATAACATAAAATGTGTGTTAATTGATCATTTATGTTATAAAAAGGCTTTCGTTCACCAGCAGGTTATTAGTAGTTAAGATTTTGGGGAGTGAAAAGTTATATGAAGATTTTCAGCTGCACAGAGATCAATACCCTTGACAACTGAGTTGCTTAAGGGTTAAACGATGTGGCTTTTTCAGTTTTCCTGTTAGGTGGAAGAACATGTTCCTATTTTTTTTTTTTTCTGTACTTTATACTTGACTATAACTACAAAATTGCAAAAGCCATTGACTCTCTCTTCTCTTTTTACACTGTGATTTTCTATTCCATTTCCACTCTTGTACTCTTTAAGGAATAGTTCTTATTAAAAATTTTAATTGCTACATGTCATTATTTGATATGTCTCCCCATCTAGAAAAGAGCAAAGCAGTTCTCATTGATACTTTAATATGCCTAGAATAAATATTCACAAATGTATTTTGAAGAAATGAATAAATTTGTTTAATATGCCAATCACCTGTCAAAGATTATGTAAAATGGTCAAGCCTTGACAGAAGTTCATGATATTTCAAAAAAAAAAAAAAAAGTGAGTGACGAAAGCAACCAAACAACTTGCAGAACCCTAACATTGTCTTCACCATGATGGCTGAGCGTTTTCTTCACACTAATTTAGGTAACTATTTTTGTATATTTCTTCCTATGCTAATAGAGATGTGGTTAAAATATACTGGGAGCATGTCAGACAGGAAGCTTGAGTCCCCTGGGGTTCTAGTAAAAAGGAATTCAGATCTTAGGAACAAAAACTCAATCCATGTTATTAATTTGTTCTAATGCTTAGAGTCAATTTTAAAAACAAATGACTGATGAGTTGACTTTGGGATTATTATCTTTAAGAAATTTTAACCCAGTTTGCTTTCATTATTAAAATCAAGTTTTAATTATTAAAACTAAGCTTCTTCTTAAAGAAAAAAAGATGGAGTGAGTCAAATAAGTTAAAGTTAATTTAAATTAAATCGATATTATAGTGACTTGGAAAATATATTGGTGTTCAATTAATATTTAATCAATCCCAAGGTTGTTATTAGTCTAGTCCATTCTATTCTTTCAAACAAGAGTAGAACTAGGTGTATAAGTACCGAGGAACAAATTTTTTCCCACAAATTTTGTAGAAATTGTGCCACTGCCTTTTGTTAAACAGTTACAGGGAAAAAAGTTAAGATGAGCCTAATGTTGGATCCTTTGTAAATAACATATCTTCTGCTTAGATACTCTCAACAAATTTTGTTTTTTTAAATTTAAAAAAAGAATTGTATGTAGATATTAATCCTGTTATTGTCTGTAAAATAAAATATTTATAGTAATCAAATGAACATGGGTATAATCAAATGATGTAAAAAATTTAAGTGGTACAGAAGAGTACCACATTTGGATTTATTTTCTGATACTCTAATAATATAAAATGACATATAAAATAACAAATAGAAGATAATGAGAAAAAAACTATTTGACTCTTAGACAGCAATTCTTTCTGAAATTAGTATATTTAAATAGTGTGCTAAGCTGTTAGCATTTAAGAAAAAAATTATAATTTTTCTTTACAGATTTCCTTTGTACGGAAGAACTCAGGAGAGAAAAAATAAGAAATATCCTTTCTGACCTCTTTCTCCTGATCTATATTATTTTTTATTTCCTCTTTTTGAGAGAAGTTGGAGATTTAAAGGAACACTTATTAGCTTAAATAAGTGTAACCAAAAGGTGACATAAGCGGCTTTCTTTTCTTTCTCTGTTTGGAGGAATGCTATGTCATTTTTCTACTTCTCTTATACCACGTAGTTCCTCTACCACAAAAATGAGTTATTCTACTCTTCCCTGTGAAATTTTCTGGAAGTATAATCAGAGAGTGAGATCAAATTGGGTCTTTAAAATTTAGGTGTTTTTTTTTTTTTCCTGACAAAGCAAGCCATATCTAGCATTGCTATTTTTCTATTTTAATATCCCATAAAGGAATACCTTTGTAGTTTGCTGACAAACTTTTCACTAAAGTCCAACATTGTTTACAAAAATCAATTAAGGCTTAATTTAAGAGACAAAAAATGCTTTGGCTATAACGTACCAATAAAAATATCAATTTATTTATAGTACTATATGTATCTTCTCAGCTATAAAAGTCCAGCTGTTGTGACTCATTATTCATTGATAGAATTCTTGCTCTTTAGAGATGTAAATGTGAACAAATGAGTTACAGTTCTAGAGTAGGTTTTATGAACCTGAATTACTAAAGTCAGTAAAAATGAACATAGATATTAACCCCAAAGTAGATTTTAAAGAAATGTTTTATTAAATCACTTCTGCTTGCTTTTAGTTTACCATAACTTACATAATCATAAGACCATGATTAATTAAGGCAGCATACTGTGGTAGAATTAGAAGTGGACTGAAAATGAGAAAACTTGTTTTCTTATCATGGCTTTGCTCGTGGCTACTATTAGCTGTTTAAGCTTTGTTTCCTTCTGTAACCTGCCAGGATCCCATGCTGCTGGCCCTGTCATCGCACTCAACATGTTTACTCCCTTGTTACTTATTCATTAAAACACTTGTTCAACAAACATCAATACATTATCATCAGATGCTGGTCTTGGCAGTGGGAAAAAGTTCAGGGGTAAGGAGGCAACACCCCAGGGTTTATAGCAATTGTAAGTTCTCAGAAGTAAAATAGATGTTTACAAAAAATATATTTGAATAGAGAAAAGTACAGGGTAAAATAATAACAAAATAGGAGAGTAATCTAAGAGCTCTGGAAGACTTTCAGGAGGAAGTAATTTCTAATGTATTTTAAAATCGAGAGTGGGGAAGAAAGGTCTATAGAACTAAAGAGATCACAAACGCAGAATGTGAAGTGAAAAAGAGCATGGTCCATGCATAAAACTAAAATAAGCTTGTCTACAGTATAGAAATCCTCAACTGTGAGCTTATGTAAAAAATTAACTTTTCCCTTGGGCTACTAAGGACATTAAAGTAGACTGAGCTACTGGGCTACTAAGGACATTAAAATAATCTTTTGAGTTCATACAATTCAGAAGTATTCTGTCTTACACTACAATTGAAGAAGTTTATCATATACAATTTAATATTTTCATTTTCTTAGAATCCAAAGGTAAATCATAAAAAAATTGGGCAGACATAGTAAATGAAATAATTCTTTGGCCTTTTAATGTAATATTATTGTCAATGATTGTAAAATAATTGGCATTCATTTATCCTGTGAACATTTTGTTCTCTAAATATCATTTGGAAGCTGTAATCTTGTATCAACTTATGAAAATATACCATTTCACATTCTTTTCCAGCGATGGCTCTTTGAAGTGTTTCTTTGTTTCTTATAAGTAAGGATGGCAAACTCTTAAATTCATAGCCTAACTTTCATTTTTTATGGCAGTGACACATAGGCTTTGAAATAGTAAAGTAGTTAAGAACAGAGTCAACAATCAAAAAAAAACAAAAAGAAAAAAGAAAAAAGGCAACCCAATTTCAAGACGAGCTGTTTAAGCTCAGTGAACAGTGTCAAAAATGTGCTGGCTCCACTTAGGAATATATCAAGTATGCATCTCATTTTATTTCAATGAAGACTGGACTGGATAGATGGAGAAGAGGAACTAGGAAAAGATTTGATCAGACACTTCAATTCAAATCAACATACTTGAAAATGAGAAATATAGCTAAAGAATGAGTTATTAGTAAAAATGATTATGATCTATAAGACACCAGAGTTTAAGCTGATTAAATCAACTGAATGGCTTGATATAGTATAGAATCTGTTGAAAGTTAATAATAATAATAATGCCACTCATGGCCACCACTTTAGAACTTCTATCAAGTGTCAGCCATTCTGTTTTATAATTATCATTTGAAATACATAGTTGCAAAAGAAAAACAAAACTGCCAATTCAAAATTAGGCAAATAGGGACTACCACCATCACATCATGTAAATTCGTGAGGCCTAAGAAGCCCAACTTTCTGCTTCCTGTTTACTAGACCAGAGAATATTTACCTGAAGCTATGCATGACCAGTATCTCTGTCATATGATCCTCAAAGCATTGGTGTTCCATAGATTTTGAAATTTCTAAGGATAAAATAGCATATATTTGTTCCACATCTTTTTACTGTAATCAAGAAACATTCCCCAATTATTTATTTCTTTCCTTCCTCTTGATCCTATGAGAAGATGGCCAACTTCACAACACTTAACCATGTTTTTCAGTCTACTTGAACCGCTAATGCCAGCTGGATATAAATACTTTTTTTCTGACCTAGATACTTGCTTTTTCTAACTTTCTCTAAAGTCAGTCTTACCGGCTTCCTATAATGAGATAATGAGAGATAAGAAGTCAATGAGTACTAGGTTTGCCAAAGCATTGATTATTAAAGAAAATCCTATTCAATGTCACTTTTCATTATATCATATGATGGGTTGTGCAGAGGTAACATTCTGCCTGAGAGCAGACAATAAATATATGAATGTACATAATTAAAAATATATTAAAATAAAAGCTATTCTATATTTTTATTACCACAATGACCCAGCAGTTTTAAGCAATGCAAGTAATAAAATATTCTTTCATCAGTTTGTTTAAAAAAATTTGTGGGTATAGTCAGATTTAAAAAAACATGTTTCCAATTTATATATTTTACTATGTGTCTTTTATTAAATTCTGTATACTACATGAAAGTTAATTACCCTTCTGATAACCACTAGTCTACTGTCCATATTCACGAGTCTCTGTTTGTCATGTTTGTTGCTTTCAGATTTATGTCCCACGTATAAGTAATCTCATGTGGTTTTCAAATTTTTCTGTCCAACTTATTTCACTTAGCATGATTATCTCAAGATCTATTGATGTCACAAATATGATTTCATCTCTCCTTAAAGCTGAGTAATATTCCATTGCATATATGTACTACATCTTTTTTATCCAATCATCTATTGTACTTAATAGGGTAAAATAATATGTGACCTCAGAAGGGTATAATTTTTGTTTGATAAGTTCAAATTGGTTCGCATATATATTTTATTGATCTTAACAATATGAAGTTGGATTGTATTATTCTATTTTTTATTTTAAAACAGAACACAAATTATGAAAATAAAATGTCACATCAGTGAAGCAATTCGGTTCTTATCTAAATTAAATATTTTATGTTTTGGTTGTAATAAAATATACTTATTAACTTATGAAAATAATTTAAATAATATTAAACTAAAGAATTCATGATATTAAAGTTCATGATATTCACTTAATTTAAAACTATTGACTACATAGTTGTGTCTTTTTCTTTTTTTCTGCAGGAATTTGGAAGACCCTAAAGTCATTTGCTATATTATTGTGAAACTAGTAATTGGTCCATGATTATCCTAATAATTTTGAAGTGGGGTACCCTCACTTGAAATGATACCATTAACATAAAATGATACCATTCTAGTGGAGTACAATAAAGAAAAAAAGCAATAGAAGAGGCATTTAATCATTGTTTGAATCTATTTTGAAAAGTGTAATACATTAAATATTGCATATAGTTCTTAAAAATTTATAGGAAATTCAGGCTTGGGCATCTAAAGTATCTATATAAGAAACAAGATAATATTCAAATAATCCAGGTAAAAGATAACAATGAATCATTTTCTCTAAACTTTAATAATGTTGAGAGAGTACTATCAATACTAATAATAGTAATGATAAAAAGAGATGCTTGCAAAGATTAAGACTAACACTTTGATAAAGATATAATAAATGAAATTTAATGTATTATGATGTCACTATTTGATCAATAATAGTTCCAGATGATTGAGAATTAACTTGGTTAAAAAGTTAACCATATTATAATAAATATCGTCATACACTTGGTGAGAATGATAAAGTACAAAGGCGGATGTCGATTTTTATGAATTTCATGGTTTCTCTAGTCATATAGTTTATGTGAGTTGTTTGAAATGAAAGAATTATTTTATCTGTTTTTAGGTAATAAGACAAAAGCTGAAATGTCCAGCTTAATAAATCAGTTTAAAACCTGATGAAAATCTTACTCTAAAGTCTGATTTTTAGATAACTATCTTCTTACAAAATAGGTGATTTTGGCAACAGAACTAAAAAATGGAATATATTTAGATATAAATAGAAAAAGAAAGATTGACTTTTTATATCATATTGACTTAATTATGCTTTCAGTAAAACAAAATTTTCCTTTCTCTGATCAAAAAAAAAAATTACATGTCATCAGCAAACAAAAGATATTGTGTTGAAGTCAAAGGAATTATTCTCAAATTATGACCCAAAGTTGAAAAACCATTTTGTAAGAATTACTATGTTATTTTTTCCTGAAAAGAGATCAACTCAAATAATTGCATTTATCCCTTGGGAAACTAACTCAAAGAACAGATAGTTACAGATATTAAAAATGCAAAGTAGTTTGAAATTCTTAACAACATTCCCAAAGCTTTACACTCTGAGCATTTATATAATTCGATCAGACACATCAATCTTGAAGATAGCCAAGATGAAATAAATTAATTTTGAGATTTGCTCAATTTCCCAGAAAACTACCTGAAACAACTACACAATGACCAATATGTATGATATCGAGGCAAAATGTCAAATTAATTAGTCCTAAATTTTTATTTGTTCCTTGAGCACATTATTCTCTAAAGCTTAACAGAATTCAGTCTTTTAGAAGAATTTCCTCAGTGGAATGTATTTTTGGAATTAAAAAAATAAATAAATCCATCTTTTCCAGTCTCACTTCATCAGTGAGAAATGCTAGAGAATGTAGATGTAATCACTGAAGACTTTCTTAAAAAGTACATGTTCATTATGAAGCTATGTGTACAGGAAAGACAAATTTTGAAAGTTAATTCAACCTATGAAGCACTTGGTGTTCCAAAAGATAATGTGGGCACATAAGGATCAGCCCAAATGTTTTCATTTATTTGTGTCTTTTCTGAGTTAACTTTTATTCGAAGGTGAAATTTGAGATATAAATATAAAAAATACACAAATATTACAAACAGCCAGAATAAGACTTGAAATATTTACAGTGAAATATCAAGCTTTGAAATTAATCTTTGAAGATTGGTTCACTGAGTAAATGGAGGCTATTAACTTTGCAAAAAGAAAATATAAGGAAATATTTGTGTAAAAAAGTTAAATTTAGAAAAAAAATGACCCCCCCCATGAAAATAAAAATAGGGGTGTTATGTCATCATAAATATCAAATAGACAGGGTCTTAATGACTCAATTGTGTTTACTAACAACTGGATAATTGTTCTATATCATTGGTCAAATGAAGTCAATGTATGGTAATATTTAGTAATTTTTCTCTGAAGAAAAACACTTCAAACATATTTTATCTATTGTAATAGAAATACATGATAAATTATCTGGTGAAGATATTTTTGGACTATAGAAATACTGGAAATCTGCTAAAATCAACCCTGAAGATATAAAGACATGGATGTTATGGGAAACTGGTTTTATTTGAAATTTTTTATAAATCTCTGCCCAATATTATATTTAAGAGTTTTTCTTCGGGATAATTGTCACATCAAATTAAACTTTTCAAAAAAAAATAATAATAATAATTCTTTATCAATTATAAATGAAAAATTGAACAATCTGATTATGCTATTAAAGATGTGAAGAATATAGATTTTAACAAAGCTTTGAAGTTTGCAGAACTTAAGCCTCAAACTAAAATGTTATTATTTATTACTATGATTGACTAGTATATTGATATAAAATGGTGGATTTATCTTTTATAAAATTATACATTTTTAATTAAAGTTCACCTATGTTTTCTCTTTTTAGTACTGTGATATTTATATTATTCTACTGGCATTATCATAAGTACAAAATTCAATAAAATAATAAATTCACTGTGTGCTTTCTTTTTTGACCATTATTATTATTTAATTTTATGATTATTCCTGGAAATAATTTCATCACATAAAGGAAAAGAGTAAAAAAAAGAGATTGGTTCTGGGAGTCAATACCCTAGTATGCCACTGCCTTTTGAATAATTAAAATAATTAAACCTTCCTCCAAATTGTCTTTCATCCGACTATATCTAACCCCAGCCTAGACCCCATATAGCATTATTGTCCTGACTAGCTAACCATAGTATTGGACATGACTTTTTCACTATTTGAAACTCCTCTGGTTGCAACCACCAGATTCATGCAAGCCTCAAGGAGCTTTTGCATATACAATCTCACAGGGCCTTGCCTCAAGCTGAGGCTCCTGTAATGTGATTCCTGCCCTGGAGTTCCTGCGACTATTGTGGAGAATGTCAGCAAGTCTTACTCCCTTGGTTACCCGGAACTTTAAGGAATTAATGTCAACAGGTCGGCCCTGGAGCAATGTGGACAGAGTGTTCAACAAATATTTCCCTGCATTCTACCTCCTACCTAGGATCACATTCTGAAATAAACTAGCCTCACACAGGCCTTGATTCAGGTTCTGTTATCAGGGTGGACGTTAAGCTAAGGGATGTTTAATGTATCACCTTGACTGTGTCTTCCCTTAGAGGTTAAATTGCATTAATTTATTGAGCATATATCTTGAGGAAACAGAAAGTACTTAAGGCTTTACCTAGAAAGAGAATTCGTCTTAAAACTCACATTATAATTTTAATGTTTTGACATGGATCCGTTCAGTCATCTAAAGTCTGTCCAGATTTTCTATAACAACTCAATAGAGTTGTCATGATATTTTAAAGGGTGGTCCTCAATTGCTGTTGCTACTGGCTATTAATCTGTTGTTATAAGAGGTTACCTTTCAAATTTCCACTAGCTCTCAGCTTCCTCTGAAGGAGTCATTCCAGTTTTCTCTCTCATTTCTGTGTTTTCCTTTGTTAGATGCTGTTGCATTTTTTATCATGTCCAAATTCAAAAACACGTTTGACAAAAGAGTCAGAATAATGGAAATGAAATGTCATCTTTATGCAGATAGAGGTGAGCTTGGAGGATGAGGCTTTGGTGTGTTTTAATAATGGGTTTCCTAGTTATATACCGAATACAAATCTTCAATAAAGAAATTGAAATAAAAAACAGAATGTAAGAAAAAAAGACCACCAAGCTGTATGAACAGATGCCAATTCTCTATTTGGAAAAAACTAAAAATAAATGTTTTAAATGTATACCTGTTACTGCTGTCTTTTCCCAAACTTCAATAATTATCCCAGGAAAGTAAAAAGTCACTGATTATGAAATTTTATTTTGTTGTATATGAAACAAAAGGTTTTTTTCCATGTCCAAAAGTTTATTTTTCAAAAACAATTTTATTTTCTAGACAGCCTGCTTTGAGAATGATAGGCTTGGAGAATTCTAATTGGAACATAAAATGTTAACCTTGAACACTCCATTTGATTATAAATCATCCTTTGTTTGCAGAGATTTATGTAACTTTGATAGGGAAAGAAAAATTGAATACTTGGAGAAACATGAATTAACTCTCAGCTGGCTGCAAACTGTGAATCATTGTAATCATCTTAAAAATACTACTCAATCAAGTATTTTCTGTACTTGGAAGATTAAGTATGTATGTATACTTGAAGACCAAGTATTTTGATTCCAATTGTTTTTCTCTAATGTCCTAAATGAGAGTAAGATTCCTATTTTTATATTAAGGTGACTCTTCCCTTCTATTCATCCTTACAGCAGACCTTTGTGTTGTTAGGGTTTTAGTCTGTGTGTTTAATATTTCTTCCTTGCTTACTTCTCTATACGTATATTTCTTTATCTTAAATTGGTCATTTTCTGACACTATGGTCAATATTTTAATTTTCCCATTTGGTATATTTCATATTTTGTCCCCTTTTCCTGCCATTATCTTTAAGATTAAAAAAAAAAAAATCTACTAAAAATGAGCAGGTCCCTCCCTGCCACCAAGTGCAGTTTTGTATTCAAGGAATGACAGGCTTTGGATGAAAGTCATTTGAATTCAGAGAACCTAAATAACTTCTACCCACACAGCATAATCTCCATATTATCATGACTTCTTACACTTAGTATTCTCACACTTATTACTGCTGTTCTAGAAAACTCTGCCCAGAAAAAGATACAAATAAAATTATTGCTCCTTTCAGAAACTTTTGAAAAACTTTTTTGAGATGAACATCAGACTGCTAACTTTTAATTAATGCCACTCACTTTGCGACCTTTTTTCCAAAACCTTAGCCTTGCCCTGTCCATCAGTTCTAATCTATTAAATCAGGCACCAAATCCAATCAAGCCCTCACCTCAAAATACATGCCTTAAACTATATCCTCCAAACCTCCTAAACATATCATTTTTTTCTGTCCTCTCTGAAGCACTAAGACATTTACAAGTAATTGATCCCCTTTACCATGTCTGTAAATATATAGTTTGGTAAAATTAAGAACTTTGAATACTTTACACAACTGTGAATTCAAATTCTGCTTATAAAACTGTTTCCTGATTTTTATACTAGAAGGGCAAAAGTTATTCTGCTGTAGAGAGATAATTCTCCTTGAGTTTCTTGTCTCTCTCTTCTGAGCAGAGGCATTTATAGTTTTTGTTCTATATTGTCATATTATTTCAAGATTGTTTTTAAAGCAAATAGCTTGGGAAGTTAAAGAGTGTCTTCCTGAACAGAAGACATTTTGATTATCTATTCTAGTCAATAATGACAATGTCTCTCTCCAGGGCAAAGTTTGGGCAGCTTTGCTAGCAGTCTCTTTCTAAAAGATTAGGGTTCCTTAAACTCAGTTTTTTTTTCCCCTTTAGCACAACTCACTGTGTATATAAACATCACCTGGATCTTGTCATGTTACCATATAGAAATTGGGGCTTGGGGAACTAGTGTAACTGATGTAATGTTGACTACTGCTGTTGTTATGAGTCAAAAACTGTCCTTTGTCTCTTATGCAGGAGTCTTGTGTCTTTGCTGGTATACATGAACTCTTGACAGGGTGATTTATTAGCTTATTAGCTTACATGTGGGGTAAAATCTCAGACCTTCAATGTCAATGATAAAGATCTTGACATCTGTACAGAAGATGGTAAATTAAAAATTAAACTTTTGCACTACTGAGCTTAAAAATAAAATCTATTTAGGAAGCTATATTAATATCAGTAATGAATTACTTTATCCTAACATGTATAAGATTATTTTGATAAATTAACTAATCACAAGTATAATTTAATAACAATTATGTATGGGTTAGGCACTTTAAAATATACTTTAGAGAAGTGAACTGATTTTATTTTCACAAAAAATTAGTGCGGTATGTTTAGTTACCCCAGGTATAAAGATGTGGAAACTGATATTAAAAATTAAGTAACTTGTTCAAGATCATATAGGTGGTGACGGATAAAATCAGATCAGTACCCAGATCTAACACTAAAACCCAAGTTCTTTTCACTAGGCTACATTGTAACTAACTTCAGGGTCTCTGTTGAAATTGAACATTGATATTGGCCTAAAGTGTCAGACTTTTACCCTTTTCTATATGAATAACATGTTGAACTTGCTATTATCCAATAAGAGGATGCTATTATCCAATAAAAGGAATTAAAAGCCAACTTAATAAATACACTGAGTTATAAAGAGACAATCTGCAATAGATCAAAAAAGAAATACCACTTTTCTGCTACTCATAGATTTTCTTCTTTTTTGTTTCTGAAATATCATTAAGCCTGACATCGGAATTATAGCTACCAAAGACAAAGGTATGTGAAGAATTTTGAAATCCAAAAGTCTCTGGCAGTACTAGAGAAGATATAAGAACGTCTTTAGAATTGTAGCCAGAGAAAATCATGGGGAGAAAGCAAAATTCAATTAGGCAGTAACTAGAAGGGACTGGGAAATTACATCTACCAAATCAGGCAGCTTTAAAAATGGTCCCATCAGTCTAATCAGTGCCCTGGGAGAAACCCAGGGCATATACCCAGTTCTTATAAAGTGATTTCAAACTTATAAATGATAAACAAATATACCAATAATTACAGCAAACTTACTATAGCAAATAATAGTGTTTTTTAATTATCCACAAAGTAACCTCAGCATGCCCATTAGTAATTTAAGAGATAATTAAGATATAATGAAGGGAGACAAGTCTAAATCACTACTACTTCATTATTAGGTTTAGAATAATCAGTGTCTTTTTTTTTTAAATGAAAGTGCTCATGATATTTAAGGGCATGTAGTAAATTTGATACTTTATTTTTAGCCAAAAGGTCTCAGATAACTTGATTTTCTATTAACAATATTAGAGTATTTAGAGAATTTAATACACCAATTTATAAGTTTTGACTTATGAAAATTCTGTAAGAGGTTCAGGGAGAGGTTTCCCTATTAGATTTGTGAGTTTCTCTGTCATATTTGTGAGATGCCTAAAGAACTAAATATATCTAATTTATAAATGCAGGGAAAAAAGTTTAAAAAACTTTGTTAGTTATGAGTAGAATTATTTAGGGTATTTTATTCTGCTCAGTTAGAGTTAATTTATAGCATTCAAAGTCCTTGCTGGATATTTATTTGTTACACAAAATCTATAAAACAAATTTTATAAGTTGAACTTAAAGATTCATACAACATAATATTTATAAATTAACAACCTGAATAACAAATTTAAAAACAAGTTCTTATGGTTTCCCATAAACATTCAAATAATATCATTAAGTAAACTTGAATATATATATATAATTTTACGTATTTCTTTTGAAATATTTGAATATACAAAATTCTATCCACGTTATTCAGTGTATACAATTTTAGCATTAGAATGTCTTCCTAAACATTTTTTCCTTTTATCAATAAGTAGTGGTCCACTTTATCCCCGATAATGCTGTGCCTCAAAATCTTTTGACAGTCTGAAAACATAATACAAGCCTTTAGACAATATCTTTTAACTGCCACCTTTAATGTTTTACATTTATTAATATATGATATGTTTATTTCTACTAATTTATTTTCTATTTTCAATTTATCCTGTGTTTTTATACTGCTTTCCTCTGTTTCTTTTTTTGCCTTATATTGCCTTGAGATTTCTGGGTACTTTTATTTTTCCTCATTTATTTGTTTTACAATAGTGATTTGGATATATTCTACTATTTCATCATTATCCTTAACATTTTTAAATGAATTCTTAACATAAAATCTAAATCGAATCAAGACTTCCACCCACACTCATGAGAAATACAAGGCACTTAGAATCTTAAAACTCTAATGACCTCTTTAGCCTGCAGGTTTTGTCTCACACCTTGTTTCTGTAGATCACAAATTAGCACTTACCTGTTTTGTTTTGTGCTGTCAATCCCTGCTTACACCTACACATTGACCTACACGTTTACTTATTTCTATACATACAAATTTCTTTTTATATTTCGCTGTTTGTTTTAAATTGTTGTCTTTTTGAAATATATTATTATTACTACTAACACTGTTTTAATTTCAGCAGCTTTTGTTTGAGAACGTACTTATTTCAGTCCTGAATAATAATTTAGGAATACATTTTAGACTGACTTTTATTTTTCTCCTTTAAAACAGGGGTCCCCAACTCCTGGGCCACAGACCAGTACCAGTCTGTGGCCTATTAGGAACAGGGCCACACAGCAGGAGGTGAGCAGCTGGCCAGCAAGCGAAGCTTCACCTGTATTTGCAGCCGCTCCCCCGGCACTAGTATCACTGCCTCAGCTCTACCTCAGATCATCAGGCACTAGATTCTCATAGGAGCACCCGTCCCTGATGTCAAAAAGGTTGGACTGCCGCTTTAAAATATATTGTATTCTTACTGTTCCTTTTAAGATGTCTGCTATCAAATTGTTTTTTTCTTTCTGTCTAGAGCCTTTCACGATATTCAAGAATGTCTTTATTCTTCTTTATTCTTTTGTCTAGGTATGGACTTACCGCAATCCACCAATACTTGCCAATGACAGCCTTTATCATCCCATGATACTGAGCTCTCAAGTTCATCAAGTTCAGATGCCTTTGAAGATCAGAATTTTAAATTCTGAATCTGGAGTCCTATGAAATTTACATCTATACTGATATTTCTGCAACGAGGCAGATGCTCTTCCACAAGCATGGAGATGGCCTCACCAACCCATAAAGGAAAACCTCTCACCTCAATAAATATCTGCTCTGCAGGTTCTGACTCTTAATTCCTGATTGCCATAGCAGCTATGTCTTAAAAAATTGTTTTTAAATGTTATTTTTATCTAGGTAATATCATAAACATTGGTTTACTAAAAGTTATTATATTTTGTTTGTATAACCAAAAGGAAAATATTTATGGTGTTATTGTTATATTTGTTTATTATAACTTAGTATTATTACTTAATAAGTTTTCAACCTGCTTATGTTATAGTTTCTATTTGATAATTGTATTATACGGAGTTCTTGAAGGTCAAATACTCACCTTCTATTTTTTTCCTGCTATAACTCCTTAGTAGTTGAATCTTCAACCACATAGTTTTAAATTTTGGATTATGAGCAAAATTCTAGTGATATTGTAGTTTATGTTCAATATGTAGAAACGCTGGGTAATGTTGCATTAGAGTTCAAAAATCCAACTAGTTTTTTTTTTTTCAGCTGGGCACTTAGTACATCACAAACTAGGGAACACTCATATCAATATTTCAGCTTGCATTTTCAAGCACTCAACATATAACATAGTTCAAATTCATAGCTAAGCCCACTTGACAGTGGGCCATTGTTATGAGGGCACTCATTTATTTTTAACTTTTTTGGGCAAAGGCCAGGCCTATTTATAACTTTTCCCAATGTCTTGCTTTGGTGAAATTTATTTCTAGTACACCATTTCTTTGAGGTTATAGTCTTTAGAAGAACCTGGCTATGGAGGACCCCCTTTCTAAGTCTCTCAAAATATACAGACTCTTTGTCAAGGACTTTTTAATATCCCTACATGGACAATAAAATACAAATCTTACTTTCATTCATCCCTCAAAATATACATCCCTGGGACTTCTGCGAGCTCAGCAGAATTGTTTTATTTGATAATGTTCTTTATTTTTTCATGTACTACCACTCAGTAATTTATTAAAAAGTTGCTATTTACTTTTGGTTTCCATATTTTTGATATTTTGAGCTTAGATGTACATTAACATTTTTTGATATTCTATCCTTAATTTCTAGGAATTCGAACCAGGACAGTGTCCATGTGCCTACAAAATGCCAGACATGAATGTTCCAAGGTGATGTCTATACACATATTAAATAAATGGTTGATAGCACAACATATTCATTTCTCATGCTGAAAAGATTTGCAATGATACAGTACTGTGCCATCACATAGACTAAAATAATAACTGTAGATCTTGTAGAATTTGAAATGAATTGACCAACATATCACAAATCAGATCACCTCCATAGCAGTTTGGAAACTCTACGAAGTCCCACATTTAAGTGATATATGCTCAAATATATAAATTGTTGTTTATCACTTATAAAATTTAATTTCTGCAGCAGTCAGAAACTTACTTGCTGTTCAATTTAGACTATCTAGTTTATTAGCAAATAAAATAAGTCAAAATATTAAAGAGAAAACCATTAGGATTGCAAGCACAATTTCAGAAGAAAGTCAGGCATCAGAAGAGAGAGTTTTCAAACGGAATACTATAGCAAATGCAAGTTCTTTCCGTAGCAGAGTAAAGTCAGCAAGGCTGCCCATAACTGTACTTTATCACAAAACACAGACTTGCATGGCTGAAAAAGATAGTGCTTCAATGCCAGATAGAAACTGCTTGGTGAGCTTGGCAGCACAGGCGAGCACTTTCAGCAAGAAAGCAGACAAGGAGTGTGGCAGACCATTCACTTCTATGGGGAATAGATAAATAGCTAGGAGACTAAAAATAGACAATGCCGTGTTTTCTATTAATTGAAAACAAAATGATGTTTCTCTTCCCACTTTCTTTGGATGAATATTAATCACTTCACGCTATTTTAAAATTGGGAGCTGCACCAAAATATTTATGGTAAATTAGAAAGCAGGGTCATAATTTTCTACATTTGCATTATTTAAAATGCAAGCTGTAAAATATTTTCACGTTTTTATATACTTTGTGTCACTCTAAATTAATTTGTCTAAGTACATACAAACATTTGTACTCATGAAATATTTTGTATCTAATTCAGTTGTAAAAAATTATTATGTACTTTAGAATCTGCCACTTTAAATATAATTTTATTAAGATAATTATTTAGATGCATAAGCCACTGAGAAAATTCTAAATCATAACATCCTTTCTCAAATGAGAAATAAGAAGAGAGAAATTTTATTTCAGACACTGTCATTTGTTTACTCTTGTTAATTTATTCACCTGTCCTAATTAAATAACTCAGGACAATAAGCACAGTATTAATGATACTATTAAACAGATAAAACTTATTTCAGTGTTATATTAGAGTTATATGAGAAGAATATATTTTTGAGAATCCTAATATGTTCTAATGAAAGTCATTTAAAAATCATTTTAGTATCTTTAATGTTTATGATTATTTCAATATTTTCATATTTGTAAAGCATACAGTGAGAAAGTAGTGACTGAAAATATTAGGACAAATCATATCTTAATGCTAAACATTTTAAGTACATAATTAAAAGATGATCCACAATGAAATAATTATATTTTCACAGTGCATGTATTCCAAATGTATTGCTAAAACACTCTAATTTATAAGGACCATAAAACAAAATTCCAGGACAAGGAATGAGATTCTGTCTTATTATTATTGAAAAGTGAACCGTAATATTTAGCTCTATATTTGTCAGTATTGTATTCTATTCAGAGACATATGATTATAGACTATAAAATAAAAATACGAGCTTGGATTATGTAATATACTGACTGTCCTTGTATAAAAATGATAAATATCTAGAATGATGATTCATATTAAAAAAAGAAAAATTAAAGACTGATTATAATTAAGGTAGTTTCTCTGTTCTCAAAGTCATTAGTTATTTCATTAAATCACTCTCCTTGCAGGTACTCAGTCTCCTGTCTGGCCAGAAATAGCTGATATTACAATGGTTTTCTCAGAGTCTCTCTAGAAAGAATCACTTGGTTTTATTGTGGCTGTGTTGAAGAGAAGCTTTACTGTATCATTCAGTGGGCCGATAGCCAATCTCCCTGATTTCCATTTCTACTCTGATCTTGTATACTTGTATCCTTAAATGATCATTTGTCTGAGTTAGAGCTGCATGGGATCAAGTTGCCACAAATTAGGAGGAAAAATATAGAGAAAGCAAAGAAGCAAATACATCTTCATAACTCAAAATCAATTTCATTAATATCTAATTTGCCCTTCCAGCCAAAGGGACTCTTTCTCCTCCTCCACAAAGCACATTTATCTAGAGTAGATTTTGAGGTGCCACATCATTATGGTAGTTTCTAGTTATTGGCCTGTGTTTCTGCATATAGAGTTGACAGGTTGACAATGATGATAATGAATATGCAGAATTGACAGAGAAGCTAACTATAGAAGACCAAAGCCAATAATGCAAATATTAGCTAATATGAGTTAAAGCATGGGCTAGATGCATTATCTTATTGAATCTTTAAATATCATTACTATTATTACCTTATTACAATTAAAGAAATTGAGTTATTAAGTATACTGCCCAATATCATACAGCTGGTAAATGGTAGAGCTAAAATTTAAACATAGGCATCCCAAGCTAGTCTGCAGTTTCTACCCCTAAGCTATACAACTAGTTGGAATGGATCACTACTAAAGTTTTGAAAAAATTGGTAATTTAACAAGTGGTAGATCACGATGCTGAAAGGTAATGAAATGCTGGTGAGTAGGCAAGTAGTGGAGCCAGCAATTTGTGAATAAGGGTTCCCAATAGAAAGGCAGAAAATTATAAAGCAATCAAGACAGTAGCCAATTAACATGATGAAAGTAGAAAAATTTGGGTTGAGATCCCTGAAAGTCAGGTAAAGAGTTATAAACAAATTGAGGAATTGGAGAGCATACTAGGGCTGAATAAAAACAGGCACAAGTAAAATGCTATTATAAGATGAGGGATACCAATAAAACAACCTCAAAGGAAGGCTCCTGAAACAGAGACCACCCTCCTGGGTTTCAGTAAGAATCCTCGCTCTGAATAAAAAGAAACACCGACATAGCAATCATTAGTTTAAAATATAATTTTGTATTTATAGTCTTTTAAGTTATTAGTGCTTCTTGGTTATGGTCATTGCATGGTATTAAATAATAAACCCACAAATTTTATTTATATAGTGACAAAATTATCTATCTGTATTTGTATAAAAAAGTTGATGGAGATGCAATTTTATCATCTTATAAACACTGCGATTAACCTTTAAATCATAGTGTTCTTTTAAATAGGCAAATAAGCAAAAAATTGCCAATAGTTCAATTTAATTAACCTTAATTAACTTTCAGCATGTCACTAAATGTAATTACACTGCATTTTTCATAGGGTTACATTTTATAATGCATTAAATGTTATTATTGGTTGTGAGCATTTTATCCTCAGTAAGTAAGCTGATATTTCGGTGTTTTCATGAGTTAAATTAAACAACTACTAAATCTTTTCAAACATAATTTATTTGGATTGGTTTCAAAAAGAATTTTTATAGTAATATAATATCTCCAATGGCAGAAACATTATATAAAGAAATCTCTATGTTATTAGGTACAATCAAGTTTGCTTCTGGAATAACTGCATTATCTAAACACTTGAGAATCCTGTAGCTTTCCCAAATCTAATTTAACTTTACAGATATTACGCCTTTTATAGCTTTTCACCACCAGCCTTCCTCAAGGAGTAGGTATGTGTGCATTGTAGGCTAGCAGAGATTAAACGGTTCTTAAAAAAATTTTAAACTCTCCGAATTAAATTACCCTTGTATTTTTAGACCAAGCAATATTTCATTTTTACAATTTTATTGTAGTCATCAATTCTCTATGAAGTTGACAATAAGCTTAGCTGTCACTTCTTTACTATCTATATGATATAAAACATGTCTCATATCTAGAAAAATCTAAAATATTTAAATTTTAACATTTTAAAATTAAGTTAAAGGAGATTATTCTGACCAAAATTATGGCACAAAGTCTAACCATGTTGCTCGATTTGATAATTCATTTGAGTTAAGCCATTGAAAATCCTAGTTAAAATGCAAATATCTTTTGGGTAAGAGGACATGTTAGACTTAATAACAATGACATTCTTTTTGGCCAATCCTATATCAGCACCTTGCAAATGAAAATATTCCTATCTGTATTTAATAGACTGAAAAACAAAGATCAAAGTTTATAAAACACTTAATAATGCTTCATTCAACATGAAATCTGCCCAACAGACTATAATTGTTACACTGCCTCTCACAATTTAATAGCAACAATTAGCTTTATGTATTTGCATTAGCTGCAAATAGAGATTTAAATAGATTCAATTCAACTCATTTCTTATTTATAAAACTTACCATAGACATTTTTAAGCACATTAAAATGAATATAACAAAAGTAGAGTGAAGCATAGAGAAGGGAGTAATTAACTTGGTTTGAAGGTAGTGTTAAGAAAGTTTTTAAAGTCATTTTTAGAGAGTAAATCAAATTTATAGGAGTGGAGGGGAACCATGCTCTGGTTAAAAACAAATGCTTATAGGCAGGAAGAAATAGTACTCACCAATGATTATTGAAAATGAGTAAGGAAGAGGCAAGAGTCTATCAGCATAACATGCCTCTAACAGGGCAGTCTTAAGTAGTACAGTGCTTTATATCAGGGGTTGACAAACTGTGGCCCATGGGCCAAATCCAATCTGTGACCTGTTTCTATATTAGCCCATGAACTAAGTATGATTTTTGCATTTTCAAAGGCTGTCAAAAAAAATTAAAGAACAGAGACAGCCTGTGGCTCAAAGCATCTAAGATATTTACTCTCTTGTCTTCTATGAAAAATAGCTTGCCAAATCTAGCTTTACTACAAGCGTAAGGGCACTAAGGGAATCAGTGAGGGAATGGAACAGGAGATAAAAGGAGAATGAAAAAAGCCAATTCAGATAAAGGGTCAGGACAAAATTAACCTATTTTGTAAGCATGTCCTAAAAAGCAGGATAAAAAAGAATAAAAAGAGTTTTAAATATTAGCTGGATTAAGGCAAAAAAAGATGCAAAAGAGAAAAATGATATGCATTTTTTGCATCAAAGCTTTATTTACCCTTTATGTCAATAATCCTCCAAATGTTATGCCTACTTACTTTTCACCTGAGCTCAATCATATACAGCCAATTGCCTATTTCATATTTCCACTAAGATATCCACTCCATATGTCCAAACCTGTAATTATGCTATCCACCAGCCACTCCTCAGTTATCTTCCAGTGTTTAACTCAGGCTGATCCTAATTATTACATTAAAAGCATCCTCAACAATTACTTCTCCCTTTTGTCCACATTCCCAATCACCAAATCTTACTGACTTTACGTATTAATATCCTTCAAACCAATTCATGTCTCTTCATTGCCTTAACCGTTTTCTTACACAAACGGAAGATATATTACTTCGACCAGTGAATTTACCTCTTTAGTATTTGTTTCCACTTGTGCACTCTCCAATCCATTAAAAAAAATTTGAAAAGCACATTGCTGATAAGGGAATTTTATCAGAATATATAAAGAAATCTCAAAATTCATTAATAAGAAAACAACCTAATTTTAAAAGGGCAAATTATTTGAATAGACATTTCACAATAAAAGATATATGGCTGGCAAATAAACCACCTTCTCTGTCTTTACATGGTATTTCTTCTTTGTTTCTCTGTCCTAATCACATCTTCTTGTAAGGACACCAGTCATATTTGATTAGGGCCCATCTATATGAACTCATTTTAACCTAATTACTTTTTAAAAAGACTTACCTTTTAAATACAGTCACATTCTGAGATACTGGGGGTTAGGACTTCAACATATGAATTTTGGGGGTGCAAGTTAGCTCATAACAGTTGGGAATCTCAGAGGGACAGGGGAAAACATTTTAGGATGATAAAAACCTCTATAACGTGCTTATGGCAGAGGTTATAAGATTGGAATTGAACTCTACAGTTAAAAAGGGTGAATTTTACTTTATGTATAATGTATTTCTGAAAGCTCCAAAAACTCAGAAATCAAACTTCATAGTTTCACCACTTTGGGTTAAGCTCTACTGTCCACTAAAATAAAGATATTTCTGAAAAATAATTTAAAATTAAATGAAAAAAACTATGATGTTTAGACATATATACTTTTCCCCTCCTCTCTCTAAAGATTAATACAACATCATTTATTCTAATTTTATTGCTTCACTATATAAAAACTTAACAGTTTTCTTTGACAGTTAATATGATCTTTCTGGTCAAGCCAGAACTTCCTGACATGCAACTACTTGGCATGGTATGTGGTAGCTTAATGGCTGTGAAGACTCATGAATTTAAGAAACTCTGATATTTCTTTCATTTAATCCCCAATTTTTTGACATTTAAAAATTTTATAATGTACAAAACCTTCTTACGGAATGAAATAGTTTATAAGTTCATTAAAAAGGAAATGACATGAAAGTCAATAAAGCCAAGGGAGAAAATTCTAAATTTCAGCTCATTTGGATAAAACAATTAAAAATAAAATAATTTAAAAGTTAGATGAGTTGCTATGTTTCTTTTTTTGGTGGACAGGATTTTGTTGTTTTCTAACAAATATATAATCATATTTAAATGGATGTTATAATTTTGTTTTCATTCTAAAGCCAATACCTCCATATATATTTCTTAAATATTACCTTTCCCTCTCCTTTTGATAAAAAACAAAAAAGAAGAGGTTAGCTTAATTTTACTAAATATGAATCTTATTTTAAGATTACAAAAAGAAATGCTAGTTTGAATATGAATGAGGCCTTAAGTCTTTTATATTTTTCTAGTGTCTAGATCTTTTGGGCAAAGATTCTATATTGAAAAAATCTAAAAAGCGAACTCGTTTACATTTACCAGAAAGCACTAGACTTCCTCCCATTTTAATTTACTACCAATTCCTCTTTGTACTTCGTTTCTATTATAATACATAAAAGGAAGGCTCTTAGAAAATGTTTAATGCATGTTCAATGTTCAATAACTGAATAAATGATACTTGCAGCAGATGTGATTTTAGAGCTTCCAGTTTGGGATGTAATTTGGTAGCAAAACAAAAAAAAATTTTTTTTCTAGATTTCTCTAGATTTTCACTTTCACAAACTTAGGAACTACAAATCCAACAAAATTAATTTTTTCAGAGTAGGGTGAATATTGTTGGGATGTTTTACAAACTGTTTTCTCCTCTATATTTCTAACTACCTTCTGACTTTGAGGTCATGGAGGTAGTACTCTGACCATTCCAGTGCTGGCACAGTAGTCAGGAAAATCCTTAGGACTCCTCTATTGGTACATAACACTTATGATGGAAATCTACAAGCCGAAGTTCCACTATTAACCTTCCTTTGTCTTTACTCTTTCTGAGACACAGTTACTAGAACTCCTACGTTGTGCTACTTGGCTGAGGTTCTCACTTTTATTTTGACTTTTTTTTTTTTAAATTAAAGTATAGTTGACCTAATTCACTTTGATTTTAAATCTTGGTAGGGCTCTAACTTTTCTCCCATATTATTGTAGCTATCTATACTTGGAAGATCTCAGATTCTCTAAAAGCCACTATTAAATATTTTATATTTTAAAATTATTCTAAACTTTATATATTTTTTTTATGAGAGCAACACTAATGAAAGTATTACTGTATTGAGCATCCTTAAATATATTTTAGTAAATAGAAGATAAAGAATCCTAACCCAGGTGACACCCAAGCAGTAAAGGTCCTTGGAGATTAAGAATCTACTAGAAAAATGTATAAATGGATCCAACATTTCTGTGAGAATCTTTGTTGCGGTAATACAATTTCTAGATATATATATATCATTAAAAGTGACAGCATAAGAAATTTACATATAAGTATCTATGAACAAGTATTGATAATAGCAAATAATTTGAAAACAATTTAAATGTTCATCAAAAAATTGTTCGTTAAATGATCATATAATAAAATGCTGATATACAGCCACCATCATTGCTAACGATGTGTGTGTTTAGAAATCTTGTGTGTGTGTGTGTGTGTGTAGAGATATTAGAAAAAATTATTTTGATAACTCATACAAACATGTTGGTTATATATGGGTTATCATTAAGTGTCTAAATTTTATATTTGAATGTAAGAAAACTGGGCCATCTCTGGAGATTATCTGTGAGGTGAGAGCTGATATTAAGAAAATATATATTGGAATAAGAAACACAAAAAGGCTCTCCTTGGTAATACACGCTAGATCTCCTGACAGTATTCGTTGTTTTTTGTTATTCAGAATACAACGACAACTTCTTTGTTCTAAAAGGAAATTAGGTATTCAAAACTTTAAAGAAATCTATTGCTATTTATTCTATCCAGAGTTTTCAGATATGTCAATGATATTACCAATTCTCTCTCTCTGCTGAAAAGATTCTGCTTACTAATAACCGTAACTACTTTTTGACTTCTTCACTGTCTTACCTATGTCTCTCTTAGATGGTACCACACCACTGAGTTTCCTTGTTTGCCTTTTACTTAAATTTCTCGAAAGAAAGTATCTGACAGGGTTGAAAATCACCATCAAGATATCTCATCAGGATATAATAATCAGATAAAGAATGCCTGATTTCACTGAACTCTTGATCTCTATCTCAAAGAGCTGTATTCAAACAATTAGGACCTATAAGATGTAATTATAACAGAAACTTAGTTTTTATTCTACCACATTTTTAAAAAACCTATTCTATAGGTACTTCCTCTGCCCCTGGATAAAACTTTGGCAAATCTCATGATTTTCCAGAATCTTCTTAAGTGATAGAAAATCCTAAATTACTTATGTCAAAAAACACAGCCTTGACTTAGAAATATCCTTATTTACATTCTGATAAATTACTCAACACTTTAATTGAACAATAAGCCTTTTCTTCCCTCTTCACCTGTGTAGTGCAGGTTAGAGGCAGGTCCTCTCCTTTTTAAGAAGAGCAATTAGTTGGAGCCTTTATTCTTTCTTGCTCACTTCATTTGCCACCTACCAGCTGCAGTTTCTGACTCCTCCAGAAACAGAGCAGAAATAAAAAAGGTAAAGGGTATAGAAAAATTCCTACTTGATGGCTCTCATGAAAGAACTTAGCATATTTAAAGCTTCTCTCATGTACTCATTCTGAGTCTCTCAACTAAAACTGTTGATTTGATGTTGACCTTGATCTTCCTTCAGCTGGCAATTCTTTTCCAAATTCTGGCTTTTTAGCAATCCACTCCACATAATTTCTATATCTTCCCTAAAGACAATCCTCTTGGCTTGAGCAGGACTTAACTTCATCCTGCCTGTCTCCCCAGTGGACTACATGTGGTCCACAGAAAACACTTACACAATCTTTTGTCTGATAAAGTATGAGAATAGAGACTAAATCCAACATAGAAGCATTTTAATGGTCTCATCTTAATTTGACTACATCTGTAAAGATTCTATTCCAAATAAGGTCATGTTCATAAGTACTGGGGTTAGGACTTTAACATATATTTTTGGAGGACACGTTTCAACCCATAACAAAAATTAACCAAGCTCTCCAACGTGTTCATCTCACTTCACATTTAAAGACAGGGACCCTCATTCATTCTCTCTTTACTATATGGATGTGGTATTAGGAGGGAGTTAATAGTATTGCAATAATTTTCTTTAAATAAACTTCCAAATAAAATCTTCTCTTCTTTGCCATTTTTTCAGTCTTTCCATCCCCTTCTGGTATGAGAACATTTTACTTTTTAAGAGTTGTAAAACTAGGTACTTTGAAATTCTTCATTGAGATTTGGTCTCACTTTGGCATTTCATAGATATTGCGTCACATTCTGAGTCAAATGAATCCATATTAAGTATATATACATTTAATTGTAACAGGTTTATATACCCAAGTAACCACCACCAAAACCAATATACAAAAATTTTATTCATCGAATAATTAATTTCCTCTGATCCGTTCCAAGACCACCCCCCCACACACACACATAACCCACCAATCCCTAGGCCCAGAATCCCATTTCTATCACTACAGATTAGTTTTGCCAGTTTAAGACTTTTGTAACACTGAACTCATCTACTATCTGCTCATTTTTATGGACAAGTCTTTTCACTTCTGGATAGCTAGAATTACTAGATTGTATGGTAAGTGTATACTTAATGTTAAAAGAAAATTCTAAACTATTTTCCAAAGGATTTCAATTACTTTGGATGCTCATCAACACTTGATATTGCCCATCTCTTTAATTTCTGGCAGTCTAATGAGATTATAGTGGTATTTCATTGTAGTTTTAATTTGCACTAATCTCATGACTAGTGATATTTTCTTTCTAGGTCCATATTGGCTATTAGTGAACCTATTTCTGTCAATGTTTATTCAAAATGTTTGCCTATTTATAACTGAGTTAGTTGTGTTATTAGTGAGTTATAAGATTTAAAAGTTGTTCTGCATGAATATAAATATATAGATATAGATTTGGAGATATGTATAATTTGCTTTTATATATATAATTTGCTTTTTAAGTTTAAGTGTTTTTCAAGAACATATGCTTCAAATTTTGATGCTTTTATATTTAGGTCTGTGATCTATTTTCAAGCTAACTTTGGTATGTGATGTGATGTATGGATTTTTATTTTGTCTATATGTATGTCCAGTTGTTCCAGCATAATTTGTTGAAAAGTGCAGCTTTTTTCTCACTGAATTACTTCTACACATTTGTTTGAAATCAATTGACTGTGTAAGTATAGTCTATTTCTGGACTCTTTTTGTTCCATTGATCTATATGTCAGGCCTTATACCAATACTGCACTGTCTTGATTACTGTAGTTTTATAGTATGCCAGTGAATTAGGTAGTGTTAGTTCTCTAAATCTGTTCTTTGCTTTCAAAATTGTTTTGTCTATATTATGTCCTTAGAATTTCCAAATACATTTGGAAAAACATCTTGTCAATATCTACAGAAGTTCCCAGGGATTTTGACTGGCATTTCAAGGAATCTATACATTGATGAATGTGAGGATAAATTGTTAGGTAGCTGGTCAGACATGAGCGACAAGGGGAACAAAGGAATAGGAGTCCAGCCTAGAGACTGCCCAAAGAACACCCCAATGGTAGTAGAATTCTAGGTATGCGCATAGTTACATAGCAGCCAGGAGTCAATCAAAATGACCACTCGCCAATCACCTTGGAATGCCTTTTGAACCACCCATTACAGCCCAAATATAAAGCAGACATTCCCACTTCTGGGTCCTTTTGCCCTTCTGGGTTCTCTCTCTTTGATGATCTTTTGTGGATTATTTGCCCTTTTGTGGCCATTTTAGCCCCTTTGTGTCACAACACTGGGACCACGTGCCTCTTTGGGGCATACTTTTTCTTTCTAAAATATATTTTTAATAAAACTATTAAATCTCAGTGACCTGTGATTCTTCACTGCCGTCATTTGAGGAAGAACCAAGGAAAAATGCTAACCACATGTCTGCACCATCGTTATCCCTCTCCCTCCCTACTACTATTGGGGCGACACCAAACTCCAATAGGCCCCAATGGTGACAAAATTATATCTTATACTGAGACTTCCAACCTAATAACAAGGTATATCTCTTGGTTTATTTTGGTATTTGTTACTTTATCTCAACAGTATTTTGTAGTTTTTAGTTTAGAAATCTTGCACATATATAAATTTATTCCTAAATATTTCATGTCATCACAATCTACTTGAAAGTTTATTTTTTAATTTCAATTTCTGTCTGTATATATAATTTTTTTGTATATTGGCTTTGTATTTTATGACCTGACAAACTCACACTAGAGTTAATTAGATAGTTATGTTTTTTGTAGATCCCTTAGGATTTTCCACTTACTTGGTCATATCCTCTACATGTAAAATTGGTTTACTGCTTCATTCCAATCTGCATGTTCTGTTTCTCTGTCTTCCTTTCTCATTCTCTCTCCCCTCTCTGAGTCTCTCTTCCTCCTTCTGTTATTCTCATCTTTCCCTGGCTTCCTCTCTCTTTGTCTGGTTTATTGAATTATCTAGGACCACAGTACAACACTGACTAGAAATGAAGCAAATGCTCATCCTTGTTCCTGATTTTCAAAGGAAAGCATTTCAGATTTGTCAAGTATAACGTTAGCTCTATTATTTTTTGACCTATACTTTATTAGGTTGAAGAAGTTTCGTTTTTATTCCAGTTTTCTGAGAATTCTTATCATAAATATTGTTGAATTTTGTCAGATTTTCATCTAATGAAATTATTGTTTTTTTCCTGATTTATTAATATGGTGGATAGCATTGAATGGTTTTCAAAGTTAAAACAGTCTTAAATTCTAGGATTAAACTGTACTTGATCATGATGTAATGTTTTTACAAAGTGGTAGATTCTAAATACTAATACTTTATGAAAAATTTTGTAGATATGCTCATACATATGTATGTGTATACACACACACACACACACACACACACACTTATTGAGCTAAGATTACCTTGTAATGTCATTGTCTGGTTTTGTTCTATCAGTTAATGAAAGAGAATTATTAAATTTCTGTGATTGTTGATTTTTCTATTTTTTAAATTGTGTCAGTTTTTATTTTTAAACACTTTCTCTAAAAATATTATTTAAATAAAGCATTTATAATGTTTATTATATGACATTACTAAACATATATATTTTTTAGAGTTTAATATTTCTCAATAAATTTTTAAATATTTGTCAAGAAGAAACAAGAAAAATAATTTCACGATGTCCTTCCATTAAACAGAATGTGTTTATTAAAGTTATATAAAAATATGAGATAGAGTTTGTCATCACAATTCTTTAGACGACTGTCTATAATAAATAAGCCATTTGGAAAGCTGAAGTCACAGATATCCTGGTATGGGAGTAATAGGAAAACAGCATGGGTCTGAGCTTAGGTGAAATTGAAATTAATTTTCACAGTTTAGTTGCTGGGTGGTCTCAGATGACATGGCTGTTTAATCTTATCTAATACAGGTGTGAAAGTCATAATATGAAAACTGACACATTCAAATAGAAAAAGAGACAATATTATAATTAGGCTTCATACTTATAGTAAAGTGTGAAAGCAAAAGCTTTTCTACACAAAGTCCCTGAATTGTAGAAAACTACAGAACTTTTGGGAAGATAAATATGGACATTATATAGCTTTCACATTTTGTGTTACACATAACGAAAGGTATTTTTGGCTAATGTTTATGTTGAATAATTTTTATTTTACAAGTTCCTGAGATCAATTTTTAGAGTCATTTTAGTGATAGAAATATATCTAATTGCCTGATACATTATCTCCCTTCTCCCATGCAGAGTGTTGTTTTTAAATTAAAGCACATTCTGCCTTTTAAAAAAAAATCTAAGACACAAAAATGATTTGGTCTGTTCACCACAAAATTAGCTGTACAAATAATTCATTAGTTCCTTTTTGTAAGTCTTTAAAAATAAGATTGTATGTATATTTATAACTGATAACATATTGAGCAATATTGTGTGTGTGTATAACATGTTATATATGTGGCTGAGTAGATTACACTGCTCTTAATGAACATTATTAGTATTATGGCCTGCAATAGACACAACTCTTGGTATTTTTTCTATAAACAAATATTATAAAATTAAAATGTATTTTATTCCATTGATGACAACTACCTACATACTCCAACTAAAAATTACATTTATAAATTCTACCGAATTTATAAAAGAAAAACCCTACTGAAATTGATAGTTCTTTACTGGCATTAAAACCACTGTTTTCACCTACTTCTGATTAATTTCTACACATCCAATGTATGATAATCTTATTATTTCTCACAGCAAACACCTAAATAACATAATTCCATAAATCATAAATTAAGTATGTTCTTAAATCAAGGCTCTGTTAATGGTATCTTAAGTATAAATTACATTTAATTTACTAGTAATACCATCAATGGTAAGTAAATATGTAGACTACAGATAACATTCAAGTATACAAAATAATTTTAATTCTTCATTATTGAAGATGTTAAACATTGAAAATACATCAAAAATTTTTCCAAGGCTGCATATAATGGTTTAATTAATTTATTAAAATTATGGGAGTAAAAGTTTTTATTTAGTGTTTATTTTATGTAACCTTTAAAATAACCTCTCCTTTAGTTAAAATACAAGCAGACAAGCAAACTCAAACTGTGTTTATCTCTGAGTTATTCATACTGAGAGTTTTTATCAGAGTGCAATGTCTACGTAGTTTGTCTAATATAACAAATATAGGTAATACTATAGTTATAAGGTAACATGCATTTTGTGTTATAGTATTAAATAAAAATACATTACTAAAATTTTTTATACTCACTAAGCTTTCCTTAAAATATCACAAATTTAAAATCCCATTTCAATTACATCTTTTAAACATACTGAATGAATTATATTCTATTATATGATATATAAAATCTTACAAAAATTGAATTAGGTTATATAAGCTTTGAATATATAATTTTAGCTGTTATATTAAAAAAAGCAAATTTTCAGTGAACACTGAAAGTTGATTACTCAGTTTTCAATATTACTCAAAACTCAATTTAGTTGCCATTAGAAGCAACGCCCCGTCAGTTTATTCATCTTGTAAAGCTGATCTCCTTAGCACATCGCCCACAAAATATCAGCAGAGGCTGGAAGACATAAAATGGAGGATTTGCAAGGGAGAGATTACAATCCAAACTTGGTTGTGCTGTATAACACTTCTTCTCACATTCTATTAAGTGAAATTAGTCATATACTACCACCCAACACCATGAGAAGAAAAGGCAAATACTGGAAAATATAATGTTTTTGTGTGCCCAGGAGGAAAACAAAATGTTTGCCGAAAACTTTTTGTTGTTGCTACAAACACTAAACAAAAGAAGCAGAAAGCTTAAAACTGTATGCATAAAATGTATATATACATTTTTCTGAGATTTCTAGGGCAGCAGTGCTGCTACAAATACTGGATATGTTTGGCAAGAATGATGAGAACAACGTAATTGATAAACCACAAGTGCTCTATTCACTTAGACTTTCCTTATTTTAGGAAATCAAAATCAGCTACTCAAAAAGCTCCATCTGCTACATTTCAAATGGTGTTAAATATTTATTGACACTACAAAGTAATTCATAGTGGAATATTTCCTTTTTTATTAAATTAGTTTGGTAATCATTCAAAAACAAATTATATTTTTAAATTGAAAATATAATGTTTTTCTTACTACAGATAAATATCTGGGGAAAAAGGAGTATATTTCAATGAAAAGTTAAAGTGTTCTAATAAAGTGTCACTAAACAATTATAGTTACAGATACGGTGTTAAACATTTTCATACATCTTGTTTAATTTACATGAGATATTACTCTAAAATGGATTTTTATTATTAAAGAAACCAAAAGATAATTTTGCACTTAATAGAGTCCTACTTTATGAGCTAATACTGAGTTATGGACCACAGGAATAAAACAATAATTATTCTTCATTGTAAAATTATATTCTACTATGTAATTAATTTGCCATAATTGTCCCTGGTGACATATTACATACTTGCCTTGGAGTAATTGGATCTTGAATCATGATTATTTGTTTAATAATCACCACAGTATTCAAAGGTATGACAATATTTTATTGCCATTATTTTACTTAATTTTATAAAATTGTTGAAACTGAAAGACATACTAAAACTTGCTAGATGCACTCATATAGCTAAATATATAGCTACCATTAGGGATATTTATACAAAATTTTTGTAAGATATTAACCTGAATGATAAATATTTTTACATCATCTTAGCACTAATGTAGAAGAACAATCTCCATAAAGCAAATGAAAGCTAAAACTCCAAAGATTTTTGAAATGCACTTTTCAGGTGAAAATTAAAAAGTCATTGGTTGTTATAGTTCTCTTCTACAGTCAACATTTGGTTACCAAATCTTCATTTTCCAAATATTTTATGGATAAGATTGTACTGAATATTACTTGATTCAGAATATAAAAACATACATGTTTTGAGGGGGGGTAGTTTCTCTAGAAATTCTCTGTCTACATCTGAGATTCTAAGGTTTATAGACTAACCAATGACCTGGCGGCAAACTATATCTCAGAAAAAGACCTATCTAAGCTGCTACAAAAAATATAAATGAATACTGAAGTGATGATTTCACACAGTAAGGAATTCTTTATCGCTATGAATAGCTCCTAATTGTGGCTATATTCTGGGTTTGTTTTTCTTGGTTAACTTGAGTGATATGTTCATACACTGAATAAAAAAATAAAAAAGTAGTTTATCTCAAAGATACCTGAGAATTATACCTAACTTTAATGTAAGTGCATTTTATGCATTTTGTTGAATTTTAAAACTGATAGTTAATTTCAAATTCACCACTTTATTACATATGACCAAAATTAGTACTGTTAATATTCTTATCAGAAATGTTGTTGTTATTATATGAAAAGTCGTGTTTCATTTTGAAAAGAAGTGCTTGAAGTAATAATTTGAGATAATGCAAAAAAAAACTCATATGCTTTGAACGTTCTTACAGATATACCAACAGGACACTTTTTTATTTAAATCATATTTATACATCACCTACATCATTGAATTCAAAGGTGGCTTTTAAATGTGTAATATTGCTGGGTAGAGTGGTTAGGTGGCTAAGAGAATTAAAAAGTGTATCACGTTATTTTGTAATCATCAATTTGCTTGCTCAGGCCAGATGATACACTATGCAATTTCCTTAAGATTTCAATGGACTTTATACACCAAATACTGTTCTCACATCTTCATAACCACGACTTCTCAAAATAATAGTAGCAATAATGTATTATATAATAATAGCTTATGGATAAGTGACATGAATGACAGCAATTTAAAAAGGGCTAAAGGAAGACCTGAGAATACTGTTATAACTTAACTACCAGTGAAACAGTGTAGTGTTTTTCAAAAGTAAAATTATTAGTTGTAAATGTATATTATACACTCTAAAACAACCAATAAACATTTTTTAAACATATATAATTGATATGCTAAGAAAGGAGGAAAAAAATGGAGTCATATAAAATACTAAATTAAAACCAGATAAGGCAGAAAAACAGGGGAAGAAAAAAAAGGGCAAGGATTAGATTATAGTTTAAAAACATGGCAGAAGTCAATTATATTAATAGTCATTTTAACTGTAAATGGTATAAGTTCACCAGTTAAAAGACAGATTATCAGTGGATTTAAAAACCTCAGACTCAACTATATGTTATTTGTAAGAAATCTACCATAAATATAAGGACAAAGATAGATAAAAAGTAAAGGAAAAGAGAAAGATATACCATGTTAAGACTAATCAAAGGAAAGTTGGAGAAAAATTATATTGATAAATCCAATTTCACAGAAAAGAAAATTATCAGAGATGGACAAGGACACTACATATTGATAAAGGAGTCAAATCTCCAAGAAGACACAATGACCCATAAAGTGTATGTGCTTAAAAATAGGGTATTAAAATACGTGAGGCCAAAAATCCTAAAAGTATATAAAGAAATAGGTGAATCCACTATTACAGTTGGTGACTTCAACACCAATCAGTAATTTACAGATTCAGCAAGCTGTAAATCAGTAAAGACATAAATGAACTGGATAGCACCATCATCAACTAAATCTAATTGACATTTAAAGACTACTTCATCCAAAAACAGCATAATATACATTCTTCTCAAGATCACATGGACCATGCAGCAAGATAAACCAAATTTGAGGCCATAAAACACTCCTTATAAATTTAAAAGAATAGAAAGCATGCAAAGTTTGCTCTCAGACCATAATGGAATTAAGTTAGAAAATCAATAAGAGAAATATAACTAAAAAGCATCAAAATATTTGTAAATTACAATACACTTCTCAATAACATTTGGATTAAAGAAATTTAAAAATAGTTGGAACTAATTGAAAAGATAAACAAATCATCAAAATTTATGGGATGAAAAGTAAACTTCTTAGATGAAAATTTCTAGCACTGAATGTATATATTAGAAAATAAAGATCTAATATCAAAAATGTAAGCTTCCACCTTAAAAATTAAAAAAGATAATATTATATTCAAAATAAGTCAGGTGTAAAGAAATAATAGAGAACAGAAATCTATGAAATTAAAACAAGTAATCAATAGAAGAGAATCAATAAAATTTAAAGCTGGTTATTTAAAAATATAATAAAAGTGATATCCTCTAACCAGGCTAACCAAGAGAAAAAAAACAAGAAAGATACAAATTATCAGAAATAAAAGAGGGGCCATCACTACTAGATCTGTGGACATTTAAAGAATAAAGAAATATGATGAACCACTCTATGCTCACAATATTGATAGTTTCAGTGAAATGGACAATTCCTTGAAATATGTAGTCAACAAAAACTCATAGAAAGAGAAACAGATCATTTTAATAGGCTTATATCTCTTAAAGAAATTTCTTTAATAATTAATAACCCAAACAGAAAGCACAAGGCCCTGATGCTTTTACTCATATATTCTAAGGAAGCAATGTTGCTGATTCTCTATAATCTCTTCTAGAAAATAGAAGTAAAGGGAATATTTTCTAATTCATACCATGGAGCCAGTGTTACCCTAATACCAAAACCAGACAGACATTACAAGGAAGAAATATTATAGACCAATAGTTTTCATAAACATAAATGCAAAAATTTTCAACAAAACATTAGCAAATTAAAACCAACAATGTACAAAAAGTATAATACTCCATGAGCAAGTAGAATTTATCTCAAGTATGCAAGACAGATTCAACATTCAAAAATTCATTAATGTATCTATCACATCAACAGGCTTAAGAAGATAAATCTGTACAAATCTTGTTAAACTATCTTCCTAATAACTTCACTATTTACTGCCATTAGCCCAAACCTTTACATCTCTTCATTTCTTTATCATTTTTTGTCTAAAAGGTATAAAATCTTTCTGCTCCAATCATTTCTCCAGGTCTTTATTGTCTTGTGAAGAGAATGTACATGCACACTGTAAAATTTTAATAAATTTTATATAATTTTCTTCTGTTTAAAAACAGACTCAAAAAGAAAAGTCACATTATCATAGTAATAGATGCAAAAAAAGCATTTGACAAAATACATGATTTGTGATACAAACTCTCAGCAAATAAAGAATACAGGAGAACTTCAACTGAATATAATAAACATCTTTTGAAAACTTACAGCTAACATAAAACTTAATGGTAAGAAACTAGATGTTTTTACACTAAGATTGGAAGTAGGCATGAACGCCCTTTCTCAAGGCTCCTATTCAACATTGAAATAGAAATCCTATCTAAAAGTCAAAAAAAGGAAATAAAAGTTTACAGCTTGAGGAGAAAGAGATAAAACTATCTTTGTTCGCAGATTATCAGATGATATGATTGTTACATAGAAAATCTCAAGAATCAAAAACCACACACACACACACAAACACACACACACACAAACCCTGGATTCAGTAAAAAATTATAGCAAGGTTACAGGATACCAGGTCAATATAAATCTAATTGCCTTCCTATATACCAGCTTAAAACTAAAAGCATACCATTTATATTCACACCAGAAAAAAATATTTAAATGGTTATGTACAAATCTCACAACATATGTACCAGCCCTATATGAAGAAAACTACCATTTTAGTATGGGGCTGCTATAACAAAATACTACAGACTAGGTAGCTTGTGAAGAACAAACTTATTTCTTACAGTTCTGGAAGCTGGAAGTCTGAGATAAGGTACCAGTATGGTCAGGTGAAGGCTCTCTTATAGGATGTGGACTTCTCACTGTGTGCTCACTCACATGGTAGAAGAGTAAGGACCCTCTTTGGGATCTCATTTATAAGAGCACTAATCCTTCATGTCTAAATCACCTCCCAAAGTCCTCACCAACTAACACCATCACCTTTGAAGAGGAGGATTTCAATATATGAGTTTTGAGATAATCTAAACATTCAGATCACAGCAACTACAAAATTCTGATAACAGAAATAAGGTCTATATAAATAGAGATATTATATGTTCATAAATATGGAGACTCAATATTATTAAAATGTCAGTTCTTCTCAACATAGTCTAAAGACTCCCAAAGTAATCCCAATCAAGATCCTAGCAAATTATTTTGTGGCTATCTGCAAACTGATTCTAAAGTTTATAGAGAGAAGCAAAAGACCCAGAATAACCAACATGATATTGAAGAAGAAGAACCTAATCTGAAACTACTCAACTTTGAGACTGAGACTTTCTGTAAGATTATAATAATGTAACACTGTAGTACTGGTGAAATAATAGACAAAGGGATCAATGGAACAGAATAGAGAGCCCAAGAATATAACCATACAAATATAGTCAAATGAAATTTGATGAAAAAGGAAAGGCAATTCAATGAATAAAGGAGTCTTAAAAGAGAAAGCTTATAAGGAAGAACTGGATATACACATGCTGAAAAAAATCTAGACAAAGAACCTACACATTTCTTAAAAATTAACTCAGGTTCACAGATTTAAATTTAAAATGCAAACTATTAAACTCCAAGAAGATAACACAAAGGAAAATATAAGTGATCTTGAACTTGGAGATTACTTTTTATGTATAACACCAAAAGAATTATATGTGGAATAAAAAATTGATAAATTCAACTTTATTAAAAGTAAACTCTTCTCCGCAAATACAGTTAAGAGATTTCATAGACAAGCCACAGACTGAGAGAAAATATTTGCAAAACATATCTGATAATCATGCTAAGTGAAATAGGCCAGACAGAAAAAGTTGAAAACCATATGAATCACTTATATGTGGGATATAAATCTAAAAGCAACAAACAAACAGAACAAACAGAGACTCGTGGACATGGACAATATACTAGTGATTACCAGAGGGTGGGGGTTGGAAAAGGAGGAGGAGGGAAGTAGATGGAGTCAAAGGGGTCAAATATGTGGTGAGAGAAAAAAAAAATCTAAGTATGGGAGAGGAGAACACAAGGCAATATATATACATATATATACCTTACTGTTAAATTATACACCTGAAACTTACCGCATTTCGTTAATCAATGTCACCAGAAAAAAAAAAATGAATAAGAAATTTAAAAAAGAATTGGTATCCAAATACGCAAAGAACACTAAAAACTCAATCATGAAAAAGCAATCAACCACATAATGGACTAAAGATACACCTCACCAAAGAATATGCACAGGTATCAAATAAGTATATTAAACGATGTTTAACATCATGTGTCATTAGGAAATTTCTAATTAAAACAGCAATGAGATACTACCACACACTTGTTAGAATGGCTAAAATCCAAAACACTAACAAGATCAGTTTCTGGCAGGATGTGGAACAACAGGAAATCTCATGCATTCCTGGTGAGAAAGCAAAAAGGTACAGACATTTCGGAAGACAATTTGGCAGTTTCTTACAAAGCTCAACAATCTTATCACATATCCAGCAATCACACAACTAGTTACATATCCAAATGAGGTGAAAATTTGTGTTCACACAAAAACGTGCAACAGAGTGTTTAAAGCATCTTTATTCATAACTGTCAAAACTTGGAAGCCATCAAAATGTCCTTCAAAAGATTAATGGGCAAACTATTATGTATCAATACAATGAGACATTATTCAACAATAAAACTATCAAGTCATGAAAAGTCATGGATAAACTTTAAGTGCATATTACTAATGAAAGAAACCAATCATTAGCATGTTGCTAATGAAACCAAACTATATACTATATGATTCCAACTATATAACCTTCTGGAAAAGGCAAAGTTTTAGAGACAGTAAAAAGATCAGTGGTTGCCAGAGGCATGAGCAAATGGTGAGGAGATGAATAGGTAGAGCACGAGCACAGAGTGTTTTTAGGACATCAAACTATTATGTATGATATTATAATGGCGGACATCATATATTTGTCAAAATCTACAGAACTGTACAAAACAAAATCCAAATCCTAGTGTAAACTATAGATTTTAGTTAATAACATATCTATTGTAAAGAATGTACAACACTAATAGATGTTAATAATAAAAGAAATTTTGGGAAATAGAGAGGGACATATAAGACCTTTCTGTATTTTCTGTTTAACTTTTCTATATATCTAAAACTTCTCTAAAAAATCTTTTTGCTTTAAAGAAATGGAGATTTTTGTGGTGTTTTTAAAACAGCATAATTTATTTAGGCCATCTCGTCTGAAAGAGAAATACCTATGTGTGGAGTGCTGCCTCAAAAATTGACATCTAATATTGGTGGAATGCTTTGGGGGTCAGGCAGCAGGCAGTGGAGGACAAAAATGTTATCAGAGTATAGGACAGTATTCATATTAGTAGTGGAAAATATTTGGTATAAAATACACAGGCAATAAACTGGGAGACATATAACACAGCTAATTTACCCTAGGGTGGTGGTTGATGGAAGGTTAAAATAGCTTATCAGTTGCATGTGCACTTTGCTGTTAGTTGTATTTGACAAAGCACTATAAAAAAAAACTAAGTGAAGAATATTTCTATTTTGCAATCAATAATGAAAGGGAATAGAGAAAGTCAGTAAATTCAAGCATTAGGATGGAAAAGAAAACTGACAGTCAAAAATTAAATTATAAAAAAATGAGAGCTTCTTTTTAGTAAAGTCATGAAATAAAATCTAGCTTTCCTACAAGGATTAAAACAAGGTCATAGCCATCATGCGATCCAACGTTTAAAACTGGGAGTGGGTTAAGATTGCCTGATAATTCTTTTCAATAATACTATAATTGCCTCCCAGGCACAATGATCGTATGAAGAAGAAATTGCTCAAAAGTGAGTACACATTATAGAAAACGACTCAAGAACCCAACACTAGCAACATATAAACTCTGGTTTAAAATAAATATGTATTGCCGATATGGAAGAATAGGCTGCATTTCTTCTGTTGTGCACATCTAATATCCTCAATATATTTTGTTCACTTTGAGACACACAAATCATTTATCGTTACATTTCCATTTCTATTCTATAGTTGTATTATATAAAATTTATGGCTTTATACTAGAATTCTAAGCAAAATGAGAAAGTTTTAAAATATTTTTTACCTTTTTTTCTGATAAATCTTCTTAGAGTAGAGAAATATGCAAAAAGATTCCACTTTCAATCAAGACTTTAAATATTTTTTTTCAACTGAAACTCATATTGATCTGAATTTCTCTCCATAAGTAGTGTTTGTGGATGAACGAAATTACGGTAATTACAGAATATCATTCAAACTTACATAGGGAATAATAAGAGATCTATATTTAAACAAAACATGCTTTAGATCCTTTACATGTTACTTTTGATTCAGTGTAGCAAGATCATATTTTCTCTTAGGAATATTATCATGATGCTGCCTTCCTTCTATTGATTAGGTCACTTTAATGAAGCAAATATAGTAATAGTCTAAAATTACATCAAGCACTAGAGATAAAAAGAACAATTTAAGGTTTAAGAATTTTATATTAAAATTAAAATGACTGAACACAAAATCATGTCAACTTCTATTTTTTAATTTGTAAAGAATTTTTTCAATAGTGATATATTCACTCTCTTGTTGAAATGCTAGTTTATTATAAGCAAAAATAAATTCATTAAAGATGTTTTAACTTCTTCAGGATTTTTTTTTCTTTCTTTTAATCTGATACCCCAGCTTTATGGTATCATAGCCTCAAAACCTTATTCACTTCAGCGGGGAGCATCACATAAAAGAAATGCTTGAAAAGGTAATGGCATTCACTGCATTACCAATCTATTCTTTCAAATGCTGATTAGCATCAAAATTGATTTTGAACTTCTTGTGACTAAAATGACATTAATCTAGCATTTGCTGTTAGAAACATAACACCTATTTCATGTTAGCAGGTGATGACACATCATTAATTTGATAACTTGATGTTACAACTCTTTACAAGTCATCAAGAACATTAGTCTAAAAGAACTCTATGAGAGAAAGTAATTGTAAATATCTGTAAATGCTTACGAATGAAGACATCATTTTTTTTTTAAGTATTTGGATTAGGTAGTTTTAGTGTAGGTACCCAAATCTGGAATTAACATTAATATATTTTTTCTTTAATATAACTCAGGGGTTATCAACCCTAACTGTATGTTAGAGTGACCTAAACAACTTTTAAAATATTAATACCTTGACTGCAACCACAGAGGTTCCGATTTATTTGGTAAAGTATGGGGCCAAGTCATCAGTAGCATTTAAAACCTAGGTTAATTCTACCTAGAAGTCAGTAATGAGAACACGTTTTGAGCAAACAATCAAATATCCACACTGATGTACACTAATTATTCTGGAATTATTCTTTCATGTTCCAAACGCTTCTATAAATAGTAAGTATAAATAATAAATATTTTTGTTCTTGGCTCTAATGAAGCAATTTTGTACAAGTGGCAAGTATGTAATACAAATATTCCCCTTGTAATATCTATAACAAATAGTGTTTCATTTTATGCCAAAGGTTTTCAATACTTTGCAGTACAATGTTTGTACTGAAATAGAGAAAAAAAATTTTTAGAAGGTAGAAATGCACACACACACACACAAAACCAAAAAATAATAAACCTCTGAGTCTATCGTTAGAATATTCATTTACCCTATTTAATCTATTGGTTTTTTTTATAACTATTCATTTTCTTCTATTAGAAATAATAATTCAACAGAGAAAAAAATCTAAGAATAAAAGAAACTATTCTTTAAAAAAAAAATGGCCTAGATAACAGAGGCCAGTACTCTAGGGGAGACTCTGGTACACTTTTGCTGTTTGATCTATATAAACTTTTAACTCTGCTTCTTTCCACTTTTATAAAGCATGAGGTTTGCATTAGGTTAAACTGAATATTCCTTTGAGGCATTTATTTCCCTCAAATCCATTTAATTGTCCATAAGGACAATTAAATTCAGTTTAGGTCTATAATTGAGCCACTTTTAATTTCATTAGCACTATAAGGTGATTAAAAATATTGGTGAAATGAATATTTTCCTCACTCTATTGAACATTTTACTTTAAAACCTATATATTTTCCAAAAATTATGGGTTTATCTTTAGTTTTTTGTTACTATTAAAAATATCGCTTTGCGGGTTCCTTATTCAAACCTCATCCCCCATGTTACTTTAATAATACAACTACTAGACTATTATTTTTAATTAAACTATTATACTACAACAGCAATAATAGCAATGCTGGTTTATTTACATAACACTTGATGTTTTTAACATTCTTTCACATACACATCCTGCCGTGGTGCTTACATCATGATAAAACAGTCTTATGTTCATTGAAGCATTATTCATGGAGGCCAAGACATGGAAATAAATGTCCTTCAATAGGTGATTGGATAAAGAAGATGGGGTACATGTATACAATGGCATATTACTCAGCCATAAGAAAAGACAAAATAATACTATTTGCAACAATATGGATGGGTGAGAATACCATGCTAAATGAAATAAGTCAGACAGAAAAAGTCAAGAACTATACGATTTCACTCATATGAGGGATATAAAACTGAAAGCAACAAATGAATAAGACAAACAAACAAAAAACTCATACACACAGACAATAGAGTGTTGGTTACCCAAGGGAAATGGGGAAGGAAGGAAGTAGAAAAAGGTAAAGGGGGTCAAATATATGGTGACAAAAGATTTGACTTTGGGTGGTGAACACACAATTCAATATACAGATGACATGTTATAGAATTGTACACTTGAAACAAGTTTACAATTTTATCATCCAAAGTTACTCCAATAAATTTAGTGAAAAATAAATGAATAAGAATGGCTATCATCAATAAATCAAAGAACAAGTGTTGGCGAGGATGCGGAGAAAAGGGAGCCCTTATACATTGTTGGTGGGATTGCAAATTGGTACAGCCACTATGAAAAACCATACGAAGGTTTCTCAAAAACTTAAAAATGAATATACCTTTTGGCCCAGCAATTGCACTCCGGGGTATTTATCCAAAGAAAACCAAAACAATAATTCATAAATATCTATGCATTTCTATGTTCTTGGCAGCACAATTTACAATAGCCAAGATATGGAAGCGACCTAAATGCCCATCAACAGACGATTGGATAAAGAAGTTATGGTTCATATATACAATGGAATATTACTCAGCCATTAAAAAAATTAAAATCCTACCATTTGCAATGACATAAATGGACCTAGAGCTTCTTATGCTGAGTGAAATAAGTCAGAGAAAGATAAATACCATATGATTTCACTTATATGCAGAATCTAAAGAACAAAAAGAAGAAACTAATCGAAAACAGACTTACAAATAGAGTGGACAGTTTGGTGGTAGAAAGAGGGGTGGGGGATCTGGGGGGCTGGAAGAATGGGATGAATGGTTAAAGAAGTACAAATTAGTAGTTGATGGTCAAGGGGATGGGGAGCATGGTGTAGAGAATACAGTTAGCATTAATATATTGGCTAGGCGGAAAACCAGAAGAGAGAAGGAGCAATTAGGGGGATCATTTTATAAACTATATAAATGTCTAATCAATGTACTTGAAACTAATTAAAATAAATAAATATTTTTAAAGAGTTAATATATAACATTATAAAAATAAGTGAATTAAATAAAAACACAAAAAAGTAAGAGAGTTTTGCTTTTGGGAAGTTGAGTAGTTAAATATCTTTCCCTCTGTTTCTCCTTCTCATCACTTGCTTGCTCTGATAAAGCAAGCCACCATCTTGTGAGGTACATTATGAAGAGACCCACTTGGCAGAGAATGAAAGTAATCTTTGGCCAATAAGAAACAAATAATTGAAGTCCTTTATTGTGATAGCATGTGAAACGGATCCTGCCAACAGCCAGGTGAGTAAGCTTAGAAGCAGATCCTTCCCCAGCCAAGACTGAAGATGACTGTAGCCCAAGCTGACACTTTGATTGAAGCCCTGTGAGAGACCCTGAGCTACAAGACCTAGCTAGCCTGGATTCCTAGAAAACAGAAACTCAGGCAATACGGATTGTTTGTTTTATGACACCAAGCTTTGGAGTAATTCAATATGCAGAAATAAATAACTAATACAACTAATCTTCTGAATCTGAGTTTAAATTATTTTTACACTGTGGCTCTAACGTCTGTCATTCAGCTGTTCACATGACTCTCCTCAACTATTATTTTCTTTGAATGTTCATTTTTTATTACATATACATGGCACACAATTGTCTAAGAGTAGCTTTGGCATATCCCTTTACCCTTGAACAGAAGAATTTTAAAAAGGATACCTGAGTCTCTTTTTGTAACTTTCTCTTTACCTCTATATGTCCTCTAAGGGGGAAGGGTAGTCAATTTAATTGGCAAAGGCCTAATATCATTGGATTACATTATCATCAGAGTCACTGAAGTCCTCCAACAATAGGAACCTAGTTCTGACAATGACTCTCTGGATTATGCTATGTGATAGATGGATGGATGGATAAATTAGAAAAGTCTTTTTCTGCTCCCTGCTACCAGGTAGTCTGAACTTTTGGGACAGTCTCAGGCCTCAAAACCTATCTTCTTGGGGTACACATGCCATTTTTTCTCACATACTCTTTTTGGAAGGTAATTGTATTGGCAAAACAAAACAGATACTACATGAAGATATCTTGTTAAAAGAACTCTGAGACTGCCTACAGAAGCAAATTCCTCAACACACAGACTTCAATCACTGATTTTGGGCCTCTCTTAGGAAAACCTCATATTACCTCCACCTGAATTTGTATTCTGCGTCTTACATTTAATGAGTAGTGTTTGTCAATTACTAGGTCAACATAAATAACGATGACCAATTTGGTTCTTTGAACATCATTTCTAAATAGTAGAAAGTTAACTGATTGTATAAAAATTCCCCAACAAATTCCAAAGGTATCACTTATCTGTTTATATAAGACAAGTCATTATTCTTTTGGTTCCTCAACTATAAAATTCACTTACACACTTGCTCTTATAATCTCACAGAGATATAGATATTGTGATGACCAAATAAGAATAATATATGTTAATTGCTATGCTGAAATCATTACATGCTGCTTCAAGGAAAATCGATGATAAATATAAATATACAGCATTTGTCCAGTGATATAAAAGACATCAACTTCACATCTCTAAAATGGGAATAAAATATGATAGTTATATATGTTTCATTTCAAGTCCCTTTCTGCTTGCTCTTACCACTCTATAGTCAATCCCACGGGTTTCTTTTCTATATGACAAACACCTGCCCTCATGCCTTCCTCAGGGCTTTTCTTGTTCTTTCTTCTGATGAAATGCTCTTCAATCTGATTGGATATAATTCTTTGCAAAACATTTACCTTGTGTCCATCTAGGGCAAGCTCCTCTTAGAATTAGCTTGTCCTCATTTTCACCACTCTCTGCCCCTTTATTAATTACTATAATATTGTACTTATCACTATTGTATACTACACTAGTTGTGCTTTAATTCATTGTCTTTGTTCTTCATAAAGAAGAGTTTAACCTTGTAAGGGTAATAAGTTAATCAAATTCAATAGGTATTTCTACCAAAATATCAGAGCCTGTAACCTGCATAAAGTACTAAAAATATAAATAGTGAACAAATGAACAAACTACATTTATTAGTAGGTAAAGGGTCACTAAATTATATCTTATCTCCAACTTTCAAGTTACTCTAAACTTAAAGGTCAAACCAGGAGGAGAGAGTTGCTATAGCAGTTAGTAGTGGACGCATAATTATAAACTGGCACCAGAAAAGTCAAACCAAGCATAGCAATTCTATGTCCAAATAAACTGATGTTTTATTATTATTTTGTTATATTTCTTTTTTAGGCAAGGCAACCCGTGGTTGACCTCACGGATTGCAAGGACCTTGTCAGTTTACAATTCCATATTTATTTTTTATTTTTTACACCTACAGCACTTGGTCTTCCTAGGTGGTCTCCCATCCAAGTACTAACCAGGCCCGACCCTGCTTAGCTTCTGAGATCAGATGGGATTGGGCTTGTAGCATGGCCATAGACTTAAACTGATAAGTTTTAAATCAAAGAGGTCAGAGGTTAAGATAGTGTTATTAATCAACACACAAATTATATGGAACAATATAATGACCTTGTAGAATAACATAAGACAGAAAATTTAAAACAGCATTAATACATGGATGAGCAAGAAGGCACAGAAGGAAAGGGGAGCCAAAGTTCCTTTGCAGAAACGAGAGAGACTTAAACAGCTGTCAAAGGAAAGGGCAGGGAAAGCAAAAGTGGAAGGCAGAAGACAAGGGAAAAGCGATTGATGTCAGGTAAAATCCCTTTACTCTTGTTAACTACTTCCAAAAAAAAAAAAAGTCCCTATTTCTTAGTAACTCAATACAATTGTTATATTTTGACATCCAGAATACCATATGCATTGTTTCTGATACTATTGTATTTCAAATCAAGCACTTTTTACACCTGAACTCAAACTGATCAAAGGCACTTTTATAACCTCTTTATCCCCAGTTGTTGACACAGTCTCTGGCATATTAAACGCACTTGAAAAATGTTGACTTAATGATGGATAAGCCCAACTTATTTTCACTTCTGATGCTAAAGAAATTTCATTTTTTTTTTATTCTGAGACTATATTTAAGTATTATTTAAAAGACATAGACTAGAGAAATTAACACAATGAAAATACCTTAGAGGTTAAATTACTTTTAGAAAAAAATTTTGACAGATCATGGTTTTTCAAATGAACTGTCAGGAAAGTTTAATAGTGTTTCATTAAATAACACGTTTTATGTACTTTAATCTCCTACTATAATCCACAAACTTCAGAACATCAATATATGTTCAACTTGAAAATAAAAAAGACTGAAATGCTACCTTACTGTAAAAATGATTATTCCGACAATGCTTTTGCTATATTCTTGCTGAAAATAAGAGCAAGGGTCTATAGTACTGCCATTTTAAAATAAAAAAAACTAGTAAAAAATAATGAAAGAATCCCACAGAACAACTTGGGTACCATAAAAAATAGAAAAGCAACAATAAAAATCTCAGGAAGACAAACGCATAAGATATGTTTCACTAAAGTCAAAGAAAAATGGAATTCAAGAAAAATCTCTGAGGTATGGCCATGACCTTTAAAAGTAGCTATAAAAGGAATACAATAAAAATAAGTACATATGCTATTAAGTATTTGATTTTCCTCCGAGAGAGAGTGTGTGCGTGTGTGCGTGTGTACACGCGTGCGCGCGCACACACATACAAATGCAAGTATACCAGAAAATAGCTTCCCAGTTGCCAGTGTATGGTGCAATACAGTGTACTGTATAGTGTAACAGATCATTGCAGCAGGAGTCTGGCATGGCACTTCTATGATTGAAAGTTTCATAATTATAAAAATGAAAGGTTGATGTAAAGCATGCAGCTAAATATACCATTCAATTAATAAAAGTATGCATTTGCTTCCTGATACAGAGTACGTACATTAAGGCCAAGGTGTCATTCTTTGTATACTGAGTGTCTAGTTTAGTATTTGGAACACAGCTAAGTATACAATGTTAGTTTAATGGAAAAAAAAATAAGTTATTTTACCAACAGCAGTTATACCGATGTGTAGCTTGATTAAGGCACAGGGCTTTGCTCTAAAGAGCTGTGATCTTGACCATCTTGCCAGTAGTTACTCAACACATGCTACTTGATTATCATGTATTTAAAAACTGAGGTTATCCAATAAATTTCAAAGTCAGGGCAAAAGAAAGAAAAAAGTGGAGTGTTCTGTATAAAATATATTTTTTCCTTGAAATAGAAGAGGAAGATTAATATTTTTAAAATATCAAAATAATAAAAGAAATAGATGTAAATTGTGTGAATGCAGGCCATATAGACTATTAATTAAGAAAAGTAAATATAGTACAGTTAAGTACAATTAAATGTGAGAAAATCAATAGCTAGCTGTGAAAAGCAAAGATTACTGTTGAATATTGAGAAAAGAAATTTGGAGGTTACTAAGCATTGACTTTACACAAACATTGCCTTAATAGCTTAAGTTTGTTCAAGTGTTATTTTATTAAAAACTTAGAATAATCTTTCCATTTTACTTAGGATTCTGGAAACTAAAGATTTGCTGTTATTTATTCTCTTATGGTTGTTTTGCCAAGTACTTTTTAAATAAAATTGAATTTCTATTTTTCTCATTCATGCTGGGTTTCAAGTTATGCTTGGTTAGAGAAAAATTCACTCATTCTTTTCCTCATAGTTCTATGCTGCATTTGTTACATTTACATATTTGGTCCAAAGAGGAAAGATTTGGAAGTAAACTTGGTATATAATGGGGGAATAAATCTGATGTTATTTTTTTTCCATCGTTGCTTATTAAAATACCGTTCTTTTTCTACTAATTTAAGATACTGTATTTATGGTGGGCTATTTCCATTAGTCTCCCTGTTTTGTGCCATTCTCCTTGTTTTTTCCTGTGGTTTACTTGCTAATCTCACTTATTTGTTCTTTCAAGTAAATTTTCTAAACAACTTGTGTAGCTCAGAGTTGGAGGCAGAGATGACACCATTTTAACTGCAATTTTAAAACATTCATAAATTAATTGAGAGATATTTGAATTTTTGACTTTTGGTTTTGAATCTTTCTATTCAAGTAAGTAATGTTTTTTCCATTTTTAAGTTACTTTTGTGTCTTTAAAAATGGGTTTTACAGTTATTTGTATAAATTCTTCAATATTACTTAAGTTTATGCAAAATAAATATTAAAACATCTCTTTTAGTATATTCTTCACTAATTGACTTTTTGTTTGTATCAATGAAGGTTATTTGTTTTCAGTATGTTGATTATAAAAGTAAACATTTCACTATATTATTTTATTTTTTTATTTTGTAATTAATTTCCCATGAGATTCCCAAATGTATATTCAGATTATATGCAAATAGAGATAATGTTATATTTTATTTTCTAATTCAATTATACTCATTGTTTTGTCTCACCTTATTGCAATAGCTAATGTCTCCAAAACCATATATCAAAAACTGTTAAGGGTCTGATATTTTACCCTACTTGCAAGCTAACAAATTAGACTGCCATAGTTCCAGGGATGCTGAAGAAAACGTGATACTCCTATGTCAGACACAAAATTTTACTACTCATAACAAACCAGGCAGCGTAAATTTCACATTTCTATTGGTTCTCCTTGTTCTCCAAGTTCTAAAGTGATAATGTGCAGCAGCCTATGTAGATAGCACAGAGTGGGTTTGTGTCACAACTCGCTAACTCCCAATTTAGGACACCCTCCACCCTGACCACATAAGGAGCAAGTAAGCAAATCTGTTAAACTTTTGTCCCATAGGAAGATATATCATCTTTACTATTTTTGGTTAGTAAACAAAGTTGCCCTCTGCTCTACAGGGAGACATTGTTTACATTCCAATGGCTGTTTACTATACAAACACAATTGACAGTATATTCTGAAACAAAAGTTGATACAAGAACTGCAGAAAGACCCTGGAGAATTTTCTCCCAGAAAAATGTTTAGTAGTAAAGATAAATGGTATCTTTTTGTGTTTCTAACTAAATAGAAAAGCTTTTAGCATTTCTCCAGTAAGTGACTGACTTCAGTCTGAAATATATTAATCTTAACATATTAAATGCATATCAATTGATCCAAAATTACTGTTTTATTTTTTAATTTAGTAGAGTGAGAATTATATAGGTTTTAAGTGTACAATTCAATACATCATTTGTATATTACATTGTGTGTTCACCACTCAAAGCCAAATCTCCTTCCATCACATATTTGACCCATTTACCCTTATCTACCTACACTCATCCCCACTTTCCTCTGTTAACCACTAACTAATTATCTGTGTCTGAGTTTGTCTTGTTTATTTGTTGCTTTCAGTTTTATATCCTGCATATGAGTGAAATCATATAGTTCTTGACTTTTTCTGTCTGACTTATTTCACTTAATATGATTATCTCAAGATCCATCCATGTGGCAAATGGCAGTACTTCATTTTTTTCTTATGGCTGAGTAACATTTCATTGTGTATATGTACCACAGCTTCTTTATCCAATCATCTACTGTAGGACACTTCAGTTATTTCCATGTTTTGGCCCACTCTCACCACTCTTATTCAATATAGTATTGAAAGTCCTAGCTAGAGCAATTAGGCAAGAGAAAGAAAAGTCATCTAATTGGAAATGAAGAAGTTAAATTGTCACTTTTTGCAGGTAGCATGATTCTTTATATGGAAAATCCTAAAGATTCCACCCCTCCAAAAAAAAAAAAACTATTAAAAATAACAAATATAGTAAAGTTGCAGATATCAATATCAATGTACAAAAATCCATTGCATTCCTATATACTAACTATAAAATTTCAGAAAAAGAAGTGAAAAAATACAATTCCTTTTGCAATTGCAAAAAAAAAGAATAAAAATACCTAGAAATAAACCTAACGAAGCATGTGAAGGACCTAAACACTGAAAACTAAAAGAAATTGTTAAAGAAATTGAAGAAGACACAAAGAAATGGAAAGGTATTCTGTGATCATAGATTGGAAGAATCAACATAGTTAATATGGCCATATTACCCAAAGCAATGCGTAGATTTAATGCAACCTCATTAAAATCCCACTGGCACTTTTTAAAGAAATAGAACCAAAAAACATCAGATTTGAATGTGATTGCAAAAGACCCTAAATAGCAAAAGCAATCCTGAGAAAAAAGAACAAGTCTAGAGGTAGCACTCTGCCTGACTTCAAATCACGCTACAAAGTGACAATAATCAAAATATCATAGTATTGGCAAAAAAAAAAAAAAAAAAAAGACAGACTAATGGAACAGACTTGAGAGTACAGGAATAAATCTATATATATATATATGGATTATAAAATATATATATATAATATATATTTTTTATATATATTATATATAAAAACTTGAGAATACAGGAATAAATCCATATATATATATGGATTATAATATATATATATATATTTATATATATATATAATATATATATATATAATTTTTGGCAAAGGAGCCAGAAACACATAACTGAGTAAAAGAAACCCTCTTCCATAAATGGTGCTGAGAAAACTGGAAAGCCACCCATAAAAGAATGAAACTAGACCACTGTCACCATACACCAAAATTAACACAAAATAGATCAAAGATCTAAATATAAGACCTGAACAATAAACTGCACAGAAGAAAACATAGGTTCTAAATTCATAGACCTTGATTTTAGAGAGAATATTTTGAATTTGACCTCAAAGGCTAGGGAGGTAAGAGCGAAACTAAATGAATGGGACTATATCAAACTAAAAAGCTTCTGCACAGCAAAAGAAACAATCAACAAGGCAAAGAGGCAACCATCCAAATGGGAGAATATATTTGCAAACAACGCTTTTGATAAGGGCCTAATATCCAAAATATACAAAGAACTCATACAACTCAATAACAACAAAAAACAATCCAATTAAAAAATGGGCAGAAAACCTGAATAGACACTTCCACCAAGAAGACGTTAAAATGGACAACATATGAAAAGATATTCAACTTCACTAGCTATTAGAGAAATGCAAAACAAATCAAAACCAGAGATATTACCTGACTGCCTTTTTAACAAGAATAGCAGTACTATTTTATAAAATGACTTTTAAGAATCTACAGAGATAATCATATGCTATTTTTCTTTATTCCTATTAATATGTAATAATGGATAAATGTTCAATGGAGATATTAACAGATTATTAAAATATATTTCTACTATTATATATTGTAGGAAGAATATAAAGATAATCCACAATGGCTCATGCCCTTTTTCAATACCCTCAATCTGTGTGTATGCAGGATTTGTAACTTCATTCTAACCAATAGAATATAGCAAACGTGATGGATTATTACTCTATTGATTGAATTACATTACATGAAATTTTAAAAAGGGGGTTTGCAGATATAATAAAGGCCACTAACCAGAAAATTATATAATTGTATTAACCAATGTTACCCCAATAAATTAATTTTTTTAAAGTAAAAAAAAAAAAAGCCAGATTAAGATTTAAAAAATAATAATAAAAAAAATAAAAGCCACTATCAGTTTAATAAAGAGGGAGATTATTCTGGGTGGTCTTGATCTAATCAGATCAGCCATTTAAAAGAAGGTCTAGAGGCCAGAGAAAATAATCACAGACTAGAAGCAGCAGAGATGTTTTCTTCTTTGTCATGAAGAATCTAACAGCCTTGTTGTGAACTGCCAATTGAGAGAGGTGGCATCTTGCAACTGAGAGCCTCAGTTCAACCACTGCAAAGAAGTGAAAAATGCAAACAATGTGATCTTGGGAGAGAACTCCAGACCTCATGTGAGACATTTTGACTGCAGCCTTGAAAGACCTTGAACATAGGAAACATTTAAATTATACATAAACTTCTGAGCCATGAAAACTGTGAAATAATAAATGTACTTTGTTTTAAGATGCTAAGCTTGTGATAAGTTGATGTACAGAAATATAAACACATTATGTAGATGTATTAATATATAACCATATTTTAAAATATTTTTAAAGATGCTGTTGGCTTTAGTGTGATAATATTTAAAGCTTTTACATAAATATTTGTAAGAGAATTTCCTTTGCCCAAAAGTAACAGCTAGCTAATTCCTTTTTATTCATAAGAAAAATGTAAGATTACATGTTGACTTAAGATATTCTAAATATCTGTCAACGTTTTACCTTTTCTCACCCTTTTTTTGCACCTACATTTGTATTTGTCTGAATATGTTCTATGATAATTCTTTCATCTTAGTCTGCAGTTGACAAATCTCTTGAACCTCTGAATGTTAAAAATATTTATTTTACCCTGCCACTTGAATGCTCATTTAGCCATTGGCACTTAGATTCAAAATGATTCATGATATAGGGCAGGTAGGAACATTTTTATGTTTTTTTCACGGATGTATTTCAAACACGTGAAACTATGGTTGAAAAATGGTATTCGTTCCATTAAGTTTTTTGATGAAAGACTATTTGATCATTGCTTTCTGCAAGCATTGTACATGAGTTGACTGTGGATATCTTTATTTTCATAGCTTTATAGGTTTTCCATTTAGTATGTACATATGTATATATGCAGCTAAGTATGTGTTTGTTTTTTATTATAGTTTGTTTTGTTTTTTGTAGAAATGTATTTAGTGTTATATCTCTAGTTCTTTCTTTTCCTTCTAGTCAGCGCTTGGATGTTACTTTTCTATTTGAAATTTATCTTTCTTCACCTCAAAAATGATTTCTTATTGTTTCTTTGATAACTTGCTATTTTTGTTCTGTTATAGCTTATTTTTATATCTTTAATTTTAACTTTTCCTTTAAATATCTTCCATTTTTTTGTCCTGCATTTTAATACTATTAAAAAAAAAAAAAATTGATCTTCTAGATCAGCAGTGCCCAGCCTTTTTGGCACCAGAGACAGTGCTCCTATAAGAATCTAATGCCCGATGATCTGAGGTGGAGTTGTGATGGTGATGCTAGCACTGGGGAGCAGCTGCAAATACAGATGAAGCTTCGCTTGCTTGCCGGCCTGCCGCTCACCTCCTGCTGTATGGTCTGTTTCCTAACAGGGCTGGGGACCCCTGTTTTAGATTATTTCTATTGCATTCATTCTGCTATTAAGCCTATTAATTTAATTTCACTACTATAATTGTTAGATGTATTTTAACAAACTAATGATCTCATCCTGTCTTTGAACTACTTTAGTTTTTATGATGAGATAACCACCATATATACAGTGTCTATTAACCATATATAACCTATCAACATTAATTCAATAATTCTAAATCAATAAATCACTACATTTCAGACTTTCTGGACACTTGAATTTACTGCAGTCTACTAGGAAAAAAAAATTCTAGTGTTTGAATTATGTGGCTTAATTCTAGAGAGGAAAGACTTTTTAAAAAGAAATTATACATCTGTGTGTGTGTGAGAGGAAGATATGTTTAAAGGGAATATTAAATTTTTAAATAAGAAAAAATAGAGCAGGAAATAGAGACTACAGTAGGCATCAAGATGTGCTGTTTCATATAGACTGATAAGAAAAGTTTCTGATTAGGTAGGTGACCTTTAGCAGGAATTGGAGAAAGTAAGAGAGCAAGTCACACAGAAGTTAGCAAAAAGTGTTTCAGGGAGGAAGAACAGCATACAAAAAGGTCTTTTTAGTGTATATAAACATTAATTTTTAAACAACTTACTCCTGTGTCTTATACAGGAAATATTGTGCACATTTTTCCCTTGGTATATCAGTAGCTATTTTTGAGTAACAATCCACTGATATATGATGGTTCAAAAAATCAGATGTGTTTGTTTGTTTTTTTCTCATGAGTCTATGTTAACTAGATTGTTCTACTGATCTGGGTGAGACTCAGTTCATCTTGTCTGGATATATGAGATGAGCTTATAGGTTAGCTAGAGGCTGGCTACTTTAGGCTATCTTAACTGGGATACTGTCCCATGTTTTTCCTGACCTTACTTCAGCCTAGCCTGGTTCTCATGGGAGTAACAGAGTTTGAAAAGAGAACAGAAATAAGTATTTTTTAAAGACTCTATATGCATCAAATTTTCTATTGTTTTGTTAGCAAAGCAAGTTGCATGGCTGAACCCAGTCAGAGTGAAAGCATGCTACAAAGTTATAAAAGAAAGAACATACAGGGAGACTCCTTCATTAGGGCCATTAGCGTAATCAATCAAACATAACTCTGTAATAATTTGTTTGAGAACTAGAACTCTTCTCAATCATTATTCATTTGGTTGCTCGAAGGCTTTGTATCTCAGATTGTTTACCCATGGGTATATGCTGTTTCTATGGATCACAGTCAAACTGTTAATTCCAGAGAAAACTTGTTTTGTTATAATATGAATATATTCTACATGTTGAATTAATTTTTGAAAATAACTTTTTCAGAAACTACCAGTTTAGTCAATAGATTAGTTTCTATTTAACTGATTTTCCTGATGAAAATAACTGTAGAAGTAGACAAAATATGTAAAATATTTTGGAAAGCTATGGAGATCAATTTGAGCTTCTGCAATCATTTAGAAAAGTGAATTGTGTGAAGTAAGCTATACATGCATGTTATGTTTTTCACTGAGGGTTTTTTTTTTTTCTAAATTGCTTTGCACAGAAATATAGTATAAGCTGAGAACAGCAGTATTACTGGTCTGAGAGACAGATTTTGGAACTCTGGGTGAACAAAGCCACTTTGGAGTGAAAAAGATCATGCCTAAGAAGAGGCACATGCCAGTACTTATAACTACCTCCTGTAAGAGCAAAACTGAAATAAATCAGACCCAGCAAAGCCTTGAGAATGAAAATATTCTCACGGACTTAAGCAAAGACTGATTATTCTGTAGTCATGGTTGTAAGTAGCCATTGGAACCTGTTTTTTAATTCATTAATGACAATTTTACAAGCCAACCAATCAATGTCAGTCTCTCACTTAAGATAAACAGCTAATCAAGAACAGATGATTCCAGTAAATAGGTCTCTTGGTAAATAATACATAGCCCATTTCTGAATAATCACACTTCTACATTTGTTTGTAGCCTACTCACGCTTCTGAAAGCCTACCAATCCATAAATCCCACTTTCAGCTCTATTTGGATAGAATGTGCCTAACAAGCAAAATTCTCCCTTAATAGAATAAGTAATGGTTTCAATTCTGTCTTTTTAATTCAGATATCAGTGGTGGTCTCATGACTATGACGATCTAAAACCAAGCCAAGATAGCATCATAGTGATCCATGGTACCCTATTTACTTTGTAGAAGGAAAATTAATCCTATATTAACAATTACAATATGACCTAGACCTCGTAAAATGCTTTCATTCACGATAGCTGGGATACTATTGAAAAATAAGAAATATGAAGCAAATATAATCAAATGACTGAAAAACAGTGAAAAACAGACTACAGAAATAGATTCTCGAGTATTTCCTATATTAAAGTTATCAATTACTTTAAAAGAAAAAATAAAAGGAAATAAAGGAAGGAGCAAGAAAATACTCTATTCTCCTCACTTTACTTTTGTTTAGTGTTAAACCTTTCCTGACTCCCAGAACCCAATTAAGTGAATATTTAAAGGAACATCTAGATTATAATATTCTGACAATGAAAAATATTGATTTTTAAATTTCATTTTACATGTTTTTAGAGCATCCATAAAAGACTTTGGCTATTGTTGTTTTATTTGTTAAAATAAATTTCCTGAAAATAGTATTTAAAAATGATAAGTGATTTAATCTGAATAGCTGAGAAAGAGGCGATTGATGCCCCAGGTGTCCTCTTGAAGGGACATAAAGTAAAGCAATTATTGCCCATTATCTATCACCAGTGAGGGACAACAATGACATTCCTTTGCCATTCAAAGGTCTAAGGTGATAATTAGATGGTGCATTCTTTTCCCTTTTGTCATAGACACCACAACCTATAGAGATGATTGATTCAAGCTTGTTGATATTACTTCCAGCTATTAAAGTGGCAAAGTGTTTATTTCCTAAAATGACTTATTATACATCTGCCTTTGGAAGCTTAAATTATAAAATTATTTGAATTTGTATGCATTAATCAGAACTATTGAGAGATTAGACTATAGCCTTAAAAAATTCTATTTTTCTGTGAAATTCTTTTTGAAATCACATCCTATAAACAAATGCCAATTTAAAATAAATTGACATTAAAATAGTTGCCACTCCAGTACAATCACTGTGACTATGATAGTTAAATAAAAGTGTCTATGTTTTATATTTTTCAGATATAAACTTGATAAGAAGGTAATGAAAAGAATAAGTGAAATATCACAACTCAGTCTGTATAGTGTATGAAAATTAAGAAATTATATTTCTTATATATCATGTTTTGGTTATATTTGTGTGTATCATACTTTAATAGACAACATATTTTGGATGATTAATAAAGATTATAATTAACATATGTTCAAACTGAAAAACATAGAATATTAAAAAAGCTGAAAAACATAGAATATTAAAAAAGCTAACTTACTTTTCTAAAGGATTAATAACCATGAGCAAGGAAATAACTTCTTGAAATAGAAATTTGGTATTTATGTTCCTTAAAAAGCCACAGAAAATTTATATTAATTGCTGATGCCACTCTTTCTTTACTTGAAAATATTTTTCTCTGTGGTTTTTAAAAATCTCTGCTTAAAACTTATTATCCTTGATAGAATTTAAAAGCCATGTTTGGTTATGGTAGATGTACTGTAACTTTAAGCTTTTAAAGGGCATTTTTTAAAAACCTATCTCGCCCATCCATAGCTCTAATTTATAGATCAGAATTCAGATAAGCTCCCATTTTAGTTAAAATTCAAGAGCCAGATGTTTTATAAGACATTTTCAAACAAAGTTATCAAAAGTAAAGAGGTAATTTCTTAGGATTGATCATCTTCTGGCTGGCCTGCTAGAAAAGGTGTTTTTCTTCCTCAAAATGTTAGGGAAACTGGCTTAGGCTCATGGCTTAAGATAACTCAATCTGGTCAATTGCAAGGCTTGGACGCTAACCCTCAACTCACACCTCTATCAAAGTGAACGTTTGGTTCTTCCCCAAATAAGAAGTCTGACATGGTATAGTCTGACCCTTGATGCCTCCATCATATAGTCGCAGCAATAAGAATTAATCACTCTCCCTCCATAATGCCATAGAAAAGACTGGTTCTTTCCCTAAGCACCACTGCTAACCTAGCGAGATGAAGCTGGAAGCAATATTTTGACAAGTCACATTGCTGTTGTATACTGACCCCTGATCACTTGAGCAGAGGAACCAGTTCTCAATCAGGCAGCTAATGCACCTTAGCTCACAAATTGGATCCAGCACTTTAAGAATCTTACAATGCAGTGAGCAACCTTAGTTATTTTTCTTTTTCCAAGATACATCACATATCTTGACATTAAAATGTATTAGAAGCTTTTCACGTTAAGTAGTATTGCAAGAATAATACTATAAACTCATACTTGAAGGAATACATTCAAGAAAAGAAGAAACTGATTAATAACACATCAAATCATGTATTTAAAACTGTTTTATCAATTTGACTTATAATTTTTAAAATAAAAACTGTTTCCTAATGCTCTATTGTTTTGCTAGTTCATCTTAAAAAAAGGTATATATATGTGTGTATACACATACATAGTATGTATGTATTTACATTTAGTACATGTGCTGCCAAAGCAAGCACAATATACGTTTATGTATTTATATTTATATAAACACATAGTATTTACTATTGACTTTCTTTGTCTTTATAAATGAAGTAGATTTAGTTTCCATTGAGCTAGGTCAGATGCTTCCAGAATATCTAGCTAAAAGATGAAAAATAAAAAAATAAAATAGATTTTTCCAGCCAAGGGCTATTTCATTATTCCAGACAACACTCTGTATTGATCCTCCTCTATTTATTTCTAATTTTGTTGCCACTGATTGAGTTGAGCTCTAAATCTTGTGATGGCTTACATGCTGTTAGGATGCTGTATTGCTACCATAAGAACAAGGTAGCAATGTTCTCATTTTAAACTCTAATTTAGTCTTATTTGCAGCAAATTAAGGTGCCTGATGTAGCATTTTAGCACAAAAAATGCTTTATTATATATCTTTCGTTAGTCGCCCTCATGGAAAACACAGCGTAGTCAATACAAATTTGTGCATTAGATAGGAATTGTGAACCAGATAAACTAACACAGGACGTCTGACAATCTACCAATATACATGGCAGATAATATATTCCTAATAGTTATATTTCAAATTTTCTATGTTTAAAACTTTCCAGAAGAACAAAATGTGATATGAAAAGGGTTGAAAGAAACACTTATCTAAAAGATTTTCTTCTATTTGTTACCCTTGGGGGTGATTTGAACTTCGGTGTCACCCAACAGCAGCGGGGGATGAAAGGCATAATGGCAAAGAAGTGTAATTAGCATTTTTCCTTGGTTCTTCCCCTTTGACACAATGAAGAATCACAGGTCAGTGAGATTTAGAAAAGATTAAAAGTATATTTTAGAAAGACAAAGCATGCTCTAAGGAGAAATATGGTTTAGTGAAGAGAACTGTAACAACATCTCTGAGTTATATTTGGGCCGTGATGGGTGGTTACGAAGGCGTTCTTAGGTGATTGGCAAGTAAAGTCATTTTGATTGACACTTGGCTGTTGTATAACACTTTGCCTAGTATGCATGCGCTTATCCAGAATTCAGTCTGTTATAATTAGATTCGTGAAATTCCCAGCATAAACATGTAGTATTATGATGAAGCTTAAATTGTGGACAAATTAAGGTAGTACCTTCTGCACAGGTGTCTGTAGCCAGATTAGGCCAGCTAAGACTATGACCTTCCTGTTCTTTGTCTCTGAGGATGCAGGAGGGATTCTCTAACTACCAACAGGATTCTTTGGGTGGGCTCAAGGCTGCGCTTCTATTCTTTTGTTCTCCTGTCTCTCATGTCTGACCAGCTACCTAATATTTTAGACCTTGAATTTTCACCTTTGGATAAGGTTTTGTTCTAGAGAGCTCTCAGTAAAAGATGATAGATAGATAGATAGATAGATAGATAGATAGATAGATAGATAGACAGACAGACAGATAGACAGATAGATATATGAACATATGATACATTTACTCACAGATACACATTGAGAGGTATGAATTTCTCACATTTAACAAGTTTTAGAATATAAAAACTCAGGTAGTCAAATTTATAAAAAAAAATAATAATTTAGTGGGAAAGAAAAAGAATCTGGAAAGAGAACAGAATATGGACTAATGCCGTAAGTATTTAGGTAAAGCTTGATGCATAAAATGTGGTATGAGTATTTGCTAGGGAGGACATTAAAAAGAGGAAAATATAGAGTTTTAGAATTATAGAAAATATAATTAAGTATATTACACATTATGAAAAACTGCTTTTATATTTTGCCTTTTGAACTATTATAAAGGCTGTATTGACTTTTTTTAACCTCATTTCTTAATTTTCCTTTTGGGCATCCTTATTTAACTTTCGTATAGCTTTTATCAAACTCTACTTTTTCATTGAAGCTAAAGGTCATACCTTAATAATTCTGTATCCTTAAAACTAGCAAAATAATTATTATATCAAAGTCACCCTACTTGACTATACACACACACACACATATATGTATAGAGAGAGAGAGAGAGAGAGACAGACGAATAGACAGACACTACTGTTCTTCTAAAACAAAACAAAACCTTAACATTGGTAGTTTGTTAAAATTCTTCCAGTTAGTTTAATGAGTATCTCAAGCCAACATAAGAATCCCACATTCATTATTTCAGAATAGTGATGAACAAATTATTTTTGCCACAAAGATAACTGCTAACATGTAACTTTTAGCAACAGAAGCCCTCCTCTTGTTCTTGCGTGGCCCTCGTATAGCTTTAGTCACCATGTCATATTATAGCTGTGGGAAATCAAGCTGGAGAAGGCTAAACCCCAAAACTAATTATCCTTTCTATTTCTATCACCTTTATTTATAGCCTCAAATATCACAACCATTTCTACCACCACTGTATTACATTCAATGCCCTATTGGCTGATACCAGTAGATCAAAACTTATGGTGAATATGCACACCAATTAGTAATCCCTCGTATGGGAGATAGATAAAATATAAATGACTAGACGTGTTGTTTGATTATCTTGGGCTGTTTTCTAAACACTATTAGAAACACAACTACAGCTGTTGTCAACAAGAGAAAACTTATTGAAATATTTGTGAAATTTGTAAGTGAAATGAGACATTGTAAATTCAGCAAAAGTTTTCCACTTGTTCTTGATTCCATGTTCAATAAGGATAAAACTGGTTTTAAAATATATGATATGAAGGAGCATTTTAAGACCATTTGCATTTTGCACGTTCTTAATTTTTTTTTTAAAAAAAAAAAGACAAGATAGTCCAATTTAACAACAGAAATATGTTATTGGATGTAACTTTTCAACATTGCTATGTGTTCTTGTTATAGTTTCTGAAAATTTACTCAAAAGACAACATTTACTGCAGGAAATAAATGAATACTCAAGCATAGCTATATGTCTATCTCCTAATGAACTGATGCACGTGTTATATTCAGAACTGAGAAACATGGTCGCATCTTTGTTTATAGATTTTCCAGCACACATGTGCATATTTAAAAAATGCTCATGCAATTTCTTTCTACTATATATATTAACTGATACTAAAAAGTTCAAAATTGGTATGTATATACTTCTGCCAGGAGAAGGAGAAATAAAATCAGAAAACTTTGGTTTTCTTTTGTGATAGTTTTTACATTTTGCTTTCTACTAATCTTAGCAATTTTTTTCATTTCATAAAAAATTGTAATATTTATTGTTTTGCTTAAATTGTCAATTTCAAAATAACTCACAATTTTCAAATATAATACATACAGTATGTTTTATAACATAACAACATCAAACAGTCTAATTTTCAAGTAAAGTATTTTTATGTCTTCATAAAATAGAAAAAAATAAGTTTAAAAAATTATGTAATCAGTTTTTTCACACATGTGCCAAATGTGGACTCAGCATACTCTTTCAGGGACAAGACGAATTCAAGCACCAGTCTTTTCTGAGACATACATAATAACCAAAAGTTGTCGTGTATATACATAATTCTTAAGAGAAATAGAAATATGGTTTTAAAAGCATCTTTTCAGTGAAAGACATTTAGACCTACCCATGTAAATTGGACAATTAGATATTAAATATATGAAGAGAACTGCTACACAAATCCAAACATTCAAAACAAAAAATCAATTTACATCAATCAGACTTATAAAATTTAAAAGAGCTAAAGATCTATTTATGGCAAGAATTCAGAGGTAATTTTCTACAGAAAATAGTCTGTAAAAATGTGAATCGATATAGCTTGTTTGGAAAGCTACCTTGTGATCCTCACTCACTCTCCTGGTTATACCACATCAAAATAGAAAAAAGTAAAATTTCCCAGGATATGTATTAAAGAATTGATTGTAGAGCTAATATATGAAAATAGAGCCTATGCCCATATATAGATAAGTGGTCAAAAAATTATGATACATCTGTAGTATGTATTCTCATTTGGCTATTAAGAAGATTAAATTAGAACTATAACAGCTGATTGATTCTATAATGTCCTATTGAGTAAGAAAACAACACTAAGCATATAACATGATACTTACACAAGTGTTTGATTATAATTATACAAGCATGGATAAAAATATTAAAAACACATTTCAGGATTGAACAAGAGTGGCAGAGTGGTGATATTTATAGAGAACAAGCAAAGAGACTGATAAAGACAAGCAAAACAAAAATGAACAAATACTCTGTACATTATAAACTGCATAACCTAATCACATTTTTGGAACGTTAAAACACATACACATATATAATAGATTGTCAATGTAAAAATGATCTGAAATTTTAAAACATAATGCATCATATTTTATAACATGATATGAAATGAACAAGTCTAAATTTTCAAGTAAACTGCCTTCGAACACATATGTGGGTGGCGGAAGGGGTTAGCTAATGTGTGTGTATATAGCCAGTAAATATGTAAGAAAATTTCAAACATAATTTTGTAAGACAGAGCAAAAAAAATATATTCCATTACCTTATATATTAATTATAGAATGAAGTCTGGCTCCTGGGAAAATTGAAAATTACAGTTATATGAATGCTTACTCTTTTCAAGACATTTTATTTAATAAGATCAGCTGAGCTACTAGTGTGTATTATCTGCCAAGTTCAGTGTGAGACATATGTGATACAGCAATGAACTGGAGAGGCATGATTCCTGTCCTTAAGACAAGTATAGGAGATAGGAAATAAATGAAACAAATAAATAAACAAAATAGTCACAATACAAAGGTATTTCTGGCATTTATCAGAACAGTTTTCTTACACATATCAGATTTCCTATACATTACAAAACTATAATCTTATGTGACTTCAGTGTCCAAATTAGCTTATCTTTCCAGGACCATATTTCCTTGACTCTCTCAACTCCAATGAAGCTATAAATCCATTCTACTTCCAGCACACCCTAAGCTTTGTCCTCACCAAAAATGGTTCCACTTATGAATCTAAAGTTATCTCACTGAGAACTTTCTACCTTTCACTCTGCACCTCAGCCTCATCAAATACCACAGCTCCAGACACTTCGAAGTGTCCTATAGCTTAAATATCAACCCTTTCCTATACATCTTGTCTGTTCATATGCAGATTAGGCTTCATAAAACATCCTTTTGTTTTAGCATCAGCCTCTTGTTCTGCCAGGTAAGCAAAAGGGCAGTTCTGGAACCATTTAAATGTATGCACTCAGCTGTTGCCCTGGGCTGCTATACACTATTACAGAAAAAATTACCCAGCTCTCAAGTCTAGACTGCTCAATAGAAATTTCTGCCATGACGGAAATTTCCTGTATCTGTGCTGTCTGATAGAGTACACATTAGTCAATTGAGCACTGAAAAAATGTAGCTAGTGCATCTAAGGAGCAGAATTATTATTTTAATTAATTTTAATTTAATAGACACATGGATACTGGTTACTATCTTGGACAGCACATTTGTGATCCCAGCCTAAATGGCATTTCTGTGCAGGCCAGAAACCTTGGTTTTTCCCTTTTCAGTTTTCTCAAGTCACAGCTCTAGCTCAGAGTTGAGTTTCCCCAAGTTCTTTAAACTTAACCTGAAATTTCTTCCTCACTTTCAGTAAATGACTTCAACTTTTTAACATATGAATACTGCATTAAGTTATTACCACAAACAGCGTGAACTTACTTCACACACACTAATCATTTTCTTTTTCTATCAAGTCATACTGGATAAAATGTCCTAAATACACTCATAAAATAATTATCCCATTTGTGGCCTGGGGCTCTTTCAAGATTTCTCATTATCAATTAGTTCCCTTTCCCCCCTATCATTTTTTTTTTTACTCTGAATCCTCTTTTCATTATTTTCTATACTCAATTTTCTTGAAAATTTACTTGAAAACAACTTTTCTTACTCTAACCCACATTCTATTCCAACTTTCTCATTTTAAAATGCACAATCAACACTTACAAAGCAAATCATTTACCAAATAAAAATCAATATTTTTCAATCCTTACTATGTATCCTTAGATATTCAACAAAGCTCCAAAACTTACCTCAGTTTCTAGTGTTGTTCTCACTTTACTTTTCAGATGCTCCTTCCTCCCCTTATTCATTAAATGATCCTATTATTAGCTCTCACCTGTTCTCGCTCTTTGCATTCTCGAGGAGCTTCAAATAATGATTCCCAGCTTTGGTAGACTTGCAACTCTCAAATCTCTTTTCACCAAACTTGTAGCCCAGCTGTGGCAAGTGAACTCCTGAGATAGGCTGTAGCTTCATCTCTTCAGGATCTGCCTTAGCTGTGGAGAGCCACCTCTCCTGAAGTCATATCATGAGCAATCCTTGCTTCAGAGTTCTCCACCATATAGGATGAGGCTGTGTCAGGCCTGTATCACAGTGCAGCCTCTTCTACCCAATCCAAATACACAAATAATTATAAGATATAATGGAAGAGAAAACTTCCTTTAAAGGACAAATAAAAATATACAATGCCAGGGAATTAATTTTTTAAAAACGTGCTACATCTGTATGAGGAAATAAAAAAAAAACACTACTGAGAGGCTCGTGAGTATATTTGAACAAACAGAAACTGTCCTTTATATCCTTTGTTCACAGATATGTTTACTCGATATCATAAAGACGTCTGGTTGATTTACTTCTCTGAGATATATACCCCAATACAATTTAAATACAATTTACTGAAGGAAATATGGTTAGAATCTATCAAAATCATCAACACAATCTCAACACCGAAATAGCTTTCTTCATTCGTTAATGTATTTTTGTACATAATATCATCCTAATACAATTGTCAACAAGCTAGTTTTTGTTTGTTCTCTAACAACAAATATCAATAATGAAGTCCCTGTGGAAAAATAAACACTCAAGAATTTAATAAATCCCTAAAAACAAAAGAGTCACAGAGGGCACTGGACAGTCTAGACATCAAAACATTCTACTAACATTTGCATAGGACTGTGAGTATGCTATTGATTTGACGTTATATTCTAGGTAAACTTATTTAAATGCATTAACTTTTGTCAATTCTTTGGGATTTCCTATGTTTTCAAAAAGATATTCTGTGAATAGATTCATTTTATTTTTTTTACAGTCTACATTTTATTTCTTTTATTGTTTTGCCTCATTATGCTGTTTGAACTTCCAGTACGATATTAAATAGCAGTGATGAGAAAGGACTGTACATTCTTGCTGCCTTCTAGAATTTAGGAGAAAAGCATGCTCTTTATTATGTTAAGGTCATCCTCTTCTATCGTTTGCTAAGAATATTTGTCATGACTGAGTGTTGAGTTTTTTCACACGTTTTTGCATTAATCGAGTTGATTACATGGCATTACTTCTTTAGTCTATTAATATGGAGAAGGTTGAATTGAACCAGTTTTGCATTTTTAGAATAAATTCTACTTGATGGTAATGTATTATCCCTGGTATATACTGCTTAACTTAGTATGTTAATATTCTGATGAGGATTTTTGCATCTATTTTCATAAGGCATAGTAATTATAGTCTCCTTTTATTTTAATGATTCTGTCTGGTTTTGTTATTAAGGAAATTTTGGCTTATAAAGTGATTTGGGAATTGTTTACTCTCCTTTTAGTTCTGGAAAATATTAAGAATGATATAATTTCTTCTCCATCAGCTGCAACAAGTTTTTACCAGTGCCTTAAGGCAGCTGTCTTTATTGTTTTCTCTTTTCAGGTTAAATCTTTTATTCTCAATGGAAGATAGAGGAGGTAAGATTTGGGTCAAGTTTCAGTACTTAATGCTATTCTACTTCCCCACCCAATATCAGAAGAAGAGCTTTCTTGGATTCTTCCTGATTGTTTTTTCCGTGATTCCTCATTGGGTTCAGGAGAGAAAGACTGTAAAAGTTGTGAATCTCATGTCTATAGCCCCAGTGGGCTTCCCATAGTGGTTTAGCCTGTTACCGCTCCAGAGGTCAGAGTTCCGGTAACACACCTCTAGCTCCTTATCACTGATGAAGAAATGAATTTCAACTCAGTGAATATGAGAAATATTCTTTTATTAAAAACACAGTATGAGGTATAAGACAGGTCAATCCTATACCAGCTAACCACATGGAAATGAGTTTAGGTTACTTATACCTGTGAGGGGGTTGGTTACGGGTTATAGTCAGGGAAAACAAATAGCTGTAACTCCAGGGGAGAAAAAGGTCTTCATTATATTAAAGCCATGATGAGTGGTTACAAAGGTGTTCTTAGGTGATTGGCAAGTGAAGTCATTTTGATTGACACTTGGCTGCCTAGTGCACATGTGCTTACCCAGAATTCAGTCTGTTATAATTAGATTCATGAACTTCCTAGCATAAACATAGTATTATAATGAAGTTTAAATTGTGGGCAAATTAGGGTAGTAACTTTTGCGCAGGTGTCTGTAGCAAGATTAGGCCAGTTAAGACTATGACCCCCCTGTCCTCCTTTGCCTCTGGGGATGCAGGAGGAATTCTCTAACTACAAACAGGGTTCTTCGGGTGGTCTCTAGGCTGGGCCCCTATTCCTTTGTTTCTTTGTCACTCATGTCTGATTAGCTACCTAATAAGCCCATACTTGGTCTTTCACAATTTGTTTAAAAAATTTAACCTGTATTTCCTGTCTACCCCAAGTATGCAAATGAGAGGGTTCTGTTTCTCAAGGTTTCATGTTACTTAATTTCACTCCAATCTCGGGTGCATGATGGGTTTTAATTATGTAATTAATGTGAAGTTTGTACAGGTTTATCAATGTTGTACGAATAAGAGTAAAACTCTTTCCAGATCTCTGAGCTGAAAGCAGGCGCTTTTTAAAGAAAAGACATCTGGCCTTTAAATTTTTCTTGACAGTTTAAGGAAATATGTTAAGAACTCATAAAAATAATCAAAACAATCTCCATGCAAAAATATTTGCTTCTCTGATTAATAATTTACAAAATCACCAAAATAAGCTTTTCCCTAACATACAATTAGGCTTTTTTGATCTATTAAATTTTAAATTAACTGAAAGAATAAAAGTGTAAGTGGTTTTTAAAGTATTTTTATTATGTTTAATGCTTATATTTTAATGTTTCGTGGGACATTACACATGTATTGCATACAACACAAATTCAAATATCCTGAATGTTAAAGCCTGATTATGGATATTAGAATACTCTTAGTTCTATAGAAAAATTTTCCTTTAAACATGTAAGTCTCTTGCTCATGCATTCACTTCTTTAAATGTTCTTGGAAGTTCACTATTCATAAAAATTGAGAACGACCTATTACATGTCTAAAATATTTTTATTCACATAACTTAACATAGGATAGACAAGAGTTTAAGACATTGATTTATTATTTATATCATCTATATCATGCATATTACATTATAGAATATTAGCATTTTCCTTTTCTCAATTCAAGAATTTAAGTGACAAGTTAGAAAATAAGAATAATTTGTGACTCTTCCCGTTTTTTTTTTTTCTTAATCTAAAAGAAGAAACTTGAGCTAAGGAAGAGACACTCGAGTAGGAAAGAATCTCTCTCTTTCTCTCTCTCTCTCATCTGCCTGTCTGTCACCAAAAGTAGGCAAAGCAAGTTCAACCCTAGTTTGGAAGAAGTTTCCCCAGTCAGGGCTTGGAGAAAACAATGAAGCTACGAAGGAAGCAGAAATGTAGGGTAAAAAGGAAAGTGAAAGAAAGCAAGATAAACTGAACCATGCTTCCCTGCAGTGCTAAGTGAATGCAACAACACACTATGGTCACCTGGATGAGATGAAGTTTCCCAATGCCAGTGAGTCAAAAGAGTTTAAAGAGAAATGACACATGTTATAAAATCAGACAGAACCATGGGTAGTTTAATGAAGTTTCCCCTGTGGCTACTTGAAACAGATGCCTCAGAAAGGTGCTAGATCTGAGCATTCATGTTGACTGTGATGATGTTTTAAATGATATCTTCTGCAGACAAATAGCCTTTGCCTGTGTCACGGCTCTTTGAAACGTCTCTCTGAACTTTGACACCAGCTTGTCAGTGAAACTCCAAGACCCTGAAGTTATGCAATGGGGTAAGTATTCAAAATAGATATTAATTTGCATCTTATAAATTACAGTTTTTACATGGAGATTGATATGACCCAGATGAGGTGGCTTATTCTGGACTACTAAAATCCTAATGCTCTAATTGCCTCTAGCCTTTGAAGAATGTAGAAGATATTTACAAATGACTGAGATTATGTTTTTCACCAGCTAGAAAAGATGTGAGCTTAAAATTAAAATTATTTTAAGTTTTAGGAAACTAAGTCATAGTTTCTGCTCTTCTGTTGCAAAACTATTTCTCTTTTAAAACAAAATAAAACAGTATTATTTATTTTGGTTTATATTATTCAGTTAACTCATTCTATTTTTTTCCCTTATAGGCTTTTTTTTCACTCCAAAATAAGTCTTTAAGAGAGCAGCAACAGAATTAAAAAATAAATATTTGTTATCTTTCCAAGGATATTGTCAAGTTTCTTATTAGCCACATTACTGAAGATTTTCAACAATTTTCTAATCTACTTGCGGAGATAGAAAATTTTTTAAGGCTGTCATTGCTTTTCCTAATATAGATTGATAGCAATGTTTTTATAAATTTTTACATTTTTAAAATCAGCATTTTATTTTTATACTTAATTTCAAAAGCTTTGGTTTCCCACTAAATAAGAACATAAACCCAGGTTATTGGTTAAAAAGGCATTTACATTTATATTCAATATTTTATTTCTTTTATTTATTAAAAGTATTAAAACAGGACAAAATGGTAAAGTCTTTTTATTATGGCAATGGGAGCGTAGAGCTTTCAATATATTATTCTGTGAAATGTTCTGAAATTTTTAAAAATTTTTTTAAATGTAGAGAGTACCATAAACCGTAATGAGAGGACATATAGAATTTTGGGTACTATATGCCATGTATTTTTCAGAGGAGTCCTGATTTTAACTTGTTTGTCTGATCATGCATTAAATTCTTTTCCCCAATTTTTATAACTGCTTTGAGAATTCCTGTATCAGACAATTCATCCTTTTAAAATGTACAATTCAGTGGTTTTCAATACATTCACAGTCATACAACCATCACCTCTATCTAATTTTAGGACATCTTTTATCACTCTCTTCCTTCAGCAACTGCTAATCTACTTTATGTCTACATACCATATTTTGTGGGCCTTCTATACTGGCTTCTTTAAATTAACATAATTGAATGGATTGATTCATATTGTAGCAGGTATCGATACTTCTCCCCAACTTTTGTTGATTTAGACACTAATATAGACACTCAAAGCAGGGCATAATCAAATGTGTAAGCAAGTTTATCTTCAGTATCAGAAGCACAGTGCAGCTAAAATGTAGTCAGAAAAAATATCACTACTTAGATACTGTTGGTTACGGGCACTCATTATTTACTATAATTTTGGGGGAGGTGGAGGACTATTGTGTTTTCTTATATTATTACTACTTATATTACTTCTAATAGTTTCTCATCTCTTTTCTCTCTCCTTTCCCAAGATAACATGGAATACGCATTTAAACATGTACAGATCCATACTCTACTCTAACAATGTTATGATTGTATTTATTAACTCCTCATCTTCATTTTATACTTCTCTATCTTTAGTATTATCTATATAATGGACTTATCCATATTAGAAGCTGTTCCTATTCTGTAGTGAAGTGGAGTTTTCATTCATTCTTCAAACTTATATTTTACATCAAGTGGGTGAATTCTGGAGATAGTATGATATCTGAAACATAGTATCTGACCTCCTCAGAACTAGAGTTTTCTGAAGGAGATATATGTGTATGTACACACACACACACACACACACACACACACACACACACATATATATATACATATACATATATATATATACATACACATTAATAATTTTAACAGCGTAGTAATTGCCATGATAAATGATTGACTGTCACATGATAGGAGATCACTGCTGAGGATAGTATTGAAACACATCTTGAATTATATGTAGAGTTTTGCTAAATAAATGTGTGTGATTGGAATAAAGACAATTTTGAAAGAAAGAGCACTGTACCTGGGCACAATGAGATAAAAATAAAAGAGGGATGTACTCTAAGAAAATTTGAAGTCTCTTTGCCTGAATTATGCCCCAAACTCCTAGAACAGAGACACTGTACTCAAGAGAGAAAGTTAAAGAAGGGAGAAAGTCCTATTTAATGTGTGCTAAAGCATGCCAAGGGACACATTTATTAAATTGGCCCTTTTACCCAATTCTTGAATAAAGTAGAAACAACTATCATTCTTGCCTTATATCACCTCTAGCCCCTAATATGGCTTTTCCTTGAACAAGTTCTTCAGAGCTATTTTTGTTATTTTTTAGTCTATTTCCGTAGTATAAATATGCTTGCTTTGTTAAGCTTTGCATGCTCATATTATGCTAGGCTCTATAAGTATTTTACAGTCATTGTCTCAGTTAGTTGTTAGTCTGATGTTGGACTGGCTGCATCAGACCTCTATGAAGTTGTTAGAAAACAACCACAAGTTCCATCTTGCAATTTCTGATTCAGTAAACCCAGGATGGTTTTGGAATTTGTGCCAGTATTTCTGATACATGACCTTGTCATCAAGAAAAGCAACTCTCTACAAGAAAGGTGTCATTTTCTATATTTTATAAATCTCCAAGTTGAAGTTAATTAAAGTTAGGAATCTTCCCAAAGCCACATAACTATCTAGATCAGAGGTTGACAAATCCAGCTCACCACTTGTTTTCATAAATAAAGTATTTTTGGAAGACTCCCCTGCTTATTCATCTATCTATTGCCTATTGCTGCTTTGAGACTACAGGCATACTTTGTTTTACTGTGCTTCACAAATGTTGCATTTTTTTCAAATTGAAGGCCAGACCCTCTACCAGCAAAAGAATCATGACTTGCTTTATTGAGATACTCACTTTATAGTGGTGATCTGAAACTGAATCTGCAATATCTTCAAGGTAGGCTGTAAAATGGCAGAATTGAGTAGTTGTAACAGAGATCATATGACCCACAAAGCTTAAAATATTTACTATCTGGTCTTTATGTGTCTACATTTTAGCCATAGTTTCTGATTCAAAAAAGAAAAGAGTATATTTCTATTCTCCAACTTAATTTCCTTAACTTATTTATAGTAGCCACCTCTCATCCAAGACCCCCAGTGGATACCTGAAACTGCATAGTCCTAAACACTATATATACTTACTATGTTTTTCCTAGATGTATATTCTTTTGATAAAGTTTAATTTATAAGTTAGGCACAGTAAGAGATTGACAATAACTAATAATAAAATAGAACAATTATAACAATATACTGTACTAAGAGTATGTGAATGTGGTCTATGTCTCTATCTCCCTGATAACAGATCTGATAACTGAGGCAGCAAATAAGTGACTAATGGGTGGGTAGTGTATACAGTATGTATATCTCGGACAAAGGGATGATTCACATACTGGGAAAGATAAACCAGGAAAGCAGGTGATTTCATCCTGTTACTCAAAACAGTGCACAATTTAAAAAATATGAATTGCTTATTTCTGGATTTTCCATATAATATTTTCAGACTATAGTGTACTGCTAATAGTTGAAACTGTGGAAAATAAAACCACAGATAAGGGGGGACTACTGTATTTACATTGCCTTATTCAAAATGCTTTATATATGACTGATCTTCCAATTTGCAATAATTGAATTAACACTAATATTCATAGAGATACCCATGGCACCTATTTTGCATCCATTGTCACATCATAAGTATTTTTACTCATCTATTAAACTTTAATTTTCTTATGCTTGAAACTCTTCAGAAAACTGGCTTTTGTTTCTTATTTTATTAATACTGTTTGACAAAAAAAACCTAACAATCCAATTTAAAAATGGGCAGAGGACCTGGCCAGATGCTTCTTCAAAGAGAACATACAGATAGTCAATGGATAGTTGACAAGATGCTCAACAATGCTAATCATCAGAGAAATGCAAATTAAAACCACAATGAGATATCACCTCACACCTGTCAGAATAGCCATCATCAAGAAATCAACGAATGACAAGTATTGATGAAGATATGGAGGAAAAGCTACCTTCGTGCACTGTTGGTGGAATTGCGAATTTGAGCAGCCACTATGAAAACAGTTTTTTGGTTCTTCAAAAAATTAAGAATAGAATGACCGAATTCCATTTCTGAGTATTTATCTGAAGAAAATCAAAACACTAATTTAAAAAGATATATGAATCCTATGTTCATTGTAGAACTATTTACAAGAGCCAAGATATGAAAGCAACCTAAGTGCTCATCAATAGGAAATTGGATAAAGAAGTTGTGGTACGTATACACAATGGAATATTACTTGGCCATAAAAAATGAAATCTTACCATTTGTGACAACATAAATGGACTTGGAAGGTATTATGCTAAGTACAATAAGTCAGACAAAGACAAATACCATATGATCTCACTTATATGTGGAATCTAAAGGACAAAGTAAACAAACAAAGTAAATACAGACTCATAGATGTAAGAACAAGTTGAGAGTTGCCAGATGGGAGGAAGTTTGGGGGGAGTGAAAAAAGTGAAGGGATTGAGAATTACAAATTGATGGTAACAAAATAGTCATGAGATGTAATGTACAGAACAGGGAATATAGTCAATAATATTATAACTATGTACAGTGCCAGGTGGGTACTAGACTAATCAGGGGGATCACTTCATAAATTATATAAATGTTTAACTACTATGCTGTACAGCTGAAACTAATATACAATAATATTGAATGTCCACTGTAATTGAAAAAATTTTAAAAGGTGTGGAGGGGGAAAGGTAAAAGGGAATAAGAGATTCAAATTTCCAGGTATAAAACAAATAAGTCATGGAGATGTGGTATTCAGCACAGAGAATATATCAATAATATTGTAATAGTATTGTACGGTATCAGATGATTGCTGGATATATTATGGTGATCACTTCTTTAGGTATACAAATGTTGAATAATTATGATGTATACCTGTAACTAATAAAATATTGTATGTCAGCTATATTTTAATAAACATCTAAAAAATAAAATGCTGGTTGAGGTCATTATTAATATACTCACTGATCTTTTATTCAAAATATTAATGATGATGACAACTACCAATATTTAATGAACATTTACTATGAGCCAGCCATATTTGTTATTTTATGTTATTATTTCAATAACTCCATAATATAGGCATACTCATTTTTATAATTTTAGACAAGTTAAATTAACGTTAGAACTAGGATTTCTATCCCGGCAGGGTGACATCCAAAGCCCCCATTCCATTCTTAATGATTCTATTTTTCTTTCCTTTTTTTCCCCATTTTTCTTATCTTAAGAAATATCTCTTCTTTGTTAAGTAGATTCCCTCAACTATGTTCATGTCCTCTGATGTAACTTTGATGTGAGTAACCTAACACCTTGAATTATGCTTTCATTAATTCACTGACAGAATCTATTCCAATGACTGGTATCTGGAACACTGTAAGAGCTGGTTAAACGAATGAATCAAGTTCAATGTGTTTTATCTACCAAAAATGCAATTGTGGCTGCCGTAACACTACAAAGTCGGTGGCTTAAAACAACAGAAATAAATTTTCTCACAGTTCCGAAGTCCATGAATTCAAAGTCAGTATTATTGAGCAGAAATCAAAGTGTCAGCAGGGTCATGCTCCATTTGGAGGGTCTACAGAATTAGTTCCTTGCTTCTTCCAGCTTCTGGTGACTGTCAGCATTTATTGAATTGTGGCCACATCATCACTCCAATCTTCAAGTATCTTTAAAATTCTCTGCTCTATATTAACATCACTTTTTCCTCTGTGCATGTTAAACCTCCTTCTGACTCCTTTGTACAGAGATACATGTGACTGCATTTAGGGTTCGCTAGGATAATCTCTCCATTTCAAGATCCTTAAAATATATCTACAAATTTTATTTGTTTGTTCATTTGTTTTGCCACAAATGTAACATTCATAGGTCTCAATAATCAAAATATGGACATCTTTTGTGGGAGCAATTTTCAGCCTACCACATCTAATATTTCTAATGATTCTGCCTTTGATATCTTTTAATATATTGTATGAAAAATAATAATGATGTAAATTATTTATAATTTAATGTTACAAACAACATTTCATTTTCATACAACCGTATTCAAGGCACTAAGCTTACCATTATGAGATTTTTTTTATTGAAAAATGTTTGAAGTTAAACATAGCCTAGGGAGTAGTAGGACTTAACTGTTTGATAAATGCCCAATTTTTGCATATATGTCCTTGTTAAATATAGACTATGAGATAGTGCTGTTTGTGAAAATAAGACCTCAAGAGTCACTGGAATTATCTCAACAGTTCCCCAGGCATAATGTAAGGTATTAGTTTTTGCTTAGTCATAAGTACCTGCTATATCTTTCCCCCTCCCCCGTTCTTTCTTTGATTTCATTCCTTTTCTTCTCTGGGAAAAATGTGGGAGCTAAATGTGGAGATACTGGGCTTAGAATGACTGATTCAGGGCATCCTAGGCAATTATAGCAGAACGATATATGCTTTAATGTAAAAATTAACATTTTGGCTTTTATTTTTCCTGCTGGTTTAAAATAATTAAAATTCTCATAATAACACTTCCATGTACCACTCTTTCCTTCAGGATTTGTTTGAAACTGACTATTCCTTATGTTTGAGAAACTGAAAGTAAAAATGTTTGTAGATTAACTGTCAATTTTTACCAATTTTACTTTATTGTCCAAAAGTCTATAGTGAAAAAAACAAACAGAAAAAAAGGGAAAGCTTTGAAGAAATGGTAAAATGAAAGGGAAAGTACATGTGATAGCTTATGGAATAGGCTCCGGAATCTGAAGACGAAGCTAAGAGAGTTGTCAAAGTGAAGAGCGGTGATGGGGATTCCTAGAATGTGCTGGTTTAGATAAAGACAAGCACAACTTTAAAATCACTAAATATTTTGAGTTCTCAGAAGTTAACTTGGGCAGAGGTCTTTTCCAGTGAAACCCTAACTACAGACTCTTATCCATTAACCTTATACCCTGACTGTCAGGCAATTTATCATGTAACCTGTTTCAAAGTAAAAATTCCACTCCTTTTCCAACAAAGTCACACCTTTGACTGCCCTATAAGAAGGATGCCCTAAGAACCAGAACCTTGCTTAGTAATCGCCCGACTACTATAGTTGTTGTATTTCAACCACCTCTCAAGATATATAGAAGCCCCAAGAGACTCCAACATATAACAAAATGCTGGAGAGAAACCTTTGTTCTAGTCTTAAATGTTTTTAATGGAACAAACTCATTTTGAAGTCAGGATAAGATTTACACCTTTGTGAAACTAGTGCTAATATCGTAATGCTAGCCCTGACTGACCACAATGGACACCAAACACCAGAGATGGTAGAAGAAATGAGTCATCTTATTTTCTGGGGCCCTTAAGTTTAGGATTCACAAAACTGATTAACATGACAGAGGCAAAACAAAACAAAACAAAACAAAATAAATCCATGTTTTTCATTAATTCACAGGTACTAAAGATCCATTAGGGTTGAAAACATAATTTCAAAAATGGCCAATACTTTTCTCTCAATCTCAACACTTTCTCACAATTCTCTGTTAAAAAGGTACCTAAAATATTGGCTTGCTATAAATATTAAATAAACATACCTACTCCTTCTCATGCCATGTCAATCAATGGTAGCTATTATCAGTAATTATATAATTATTAATATATTTTTATATAATTACTACTATGTAATAATTATTGTCATGTTGGTGGTTTTCTCCAAGGAAAAGAACTTTCTTATATCATATTAGAAAAGAACTTTCTTATATCAGATAATTTGCTACTGTGAGCAGATTGAAAAAAAAAAAAGTATGCTGTTGCTTCCTACTGTTGGGGAAAATGAGGAGCTGGAAGCTCTGCTACTTTTATTTTCCTCCAAACCTCCAAAAATACAAACACTTGGCATTAGAATATACAGACTGTGACATAGAACCTGATCACCTGATCATTCTATTTCTGTGAGTAGCTACGTATTTCTGTGGCTTACTAAAATTGTTTTGTTGTTGTTGTTGTGTCTTTTTTTTTTTAAAGCAAAATCAAAGCATAGGCTTCTGCCCTCTCCCCAAATCTCCCCTCCAAATCCACTGCCCCACCAGTCCCAGCCCTGCCAATCTCACCATCAAGCAGCTACTGTTTTACTGTATGTAGCTCAAGCTGTGCTCTGCCGGGTACCGGTCGTTCTTGGGGGTGTCAAGAAACAGAGGGCACTGCCCCAGCCCCAATTCCAGCCAAGGAAGCCATCAATTATGTTTCAGACACTGCTTCCATAAAAAAATATCACTTGAAAAAGTGGCTAAAGTAAAGCTTGAAACCCGAGGTCACAAGTGCGGGTGCCTATGCTCCCGGCTTGACTTCTAGCTGAAAAAGGGACAGGCAATGCCATTAGTAGAAGATGCCCAAGTGGCCCCCTCTAAATTTTCTTGCCAAAGTTCAGAGCAGCCACTGAGCTGCAGGCCTGAGCTCTAAAGAGGGCTTTCATCACTGGGCTGGAAGGCAGGACCTGGCCCCTGGTCTTCCCAGCTGGGTAGCACCTCTGCACTGTGGCTCCAGTATCCCCACTGGGTCTGAGGCTGAAGTCTCTGGGATGTTGGGTGGGGCAGGAGGGGTGCGGTTTCTGGCAACAGATAGGATTCCTGAGACCAAGAGATATCCTGGTACAGGGCAGCCACCTCCGGGGCCATGGGGGTGGTGTCCAGGGCGTAACCTGGTTCCCGGGCTATGGGGATGTCTGCATTCCAAAACAAGCTTGAGACATTGTCCAAAGGGCCACATTGGGGGCTCTCTTTTGAGTCACTTTCAGGAGCGATTGCACCCCAGGGCAGTAAGGGGGTGTCACTCCGGCATGCATGGTGGGCCCCAGTGCTTGGGCGCAGCTAGGGCTCCAGGACAGGCAGGTGGGGACCCCCAGGACCTTGCGGATGGGGCAGCAGAACCCAGGCCCAATAATAGTTTTCAGAAACCATACCATAGAATATGTGAATCTGATTAAGAAAATCTGTAAGTATCGAAGATCTTCATAAACAAGAGTGTATGTGTCACTTTGTAAGAGTTTTCAGGCTGCTCCTTGTCTGATCTATTTTCATCCTGGGGTCGTACAGCCAAATACTAGTGAAGCTGGTATTTGACTGTACCTCAAAGCCAAAGGACTTTATTCATTCATTTGTTGCTCTCTAAACATGAATATATTGTTTATGTATACTGAGTGTTATATTGTTGAAAGTTACAGTCTTTTTCCCTACTGTCTTTGCTGTCCGTTCCTTGTTGAGTTTTGTTGTTGTTATGACCATTCTAGCTACTCTATTAATCAGAAAAATTTCATATATTTATAGCCAACCCCATTATGAGAAACTAGTTTTGTCTCAGTAACTTCTTATGTTGAGCACATAGCACAGCGTCATATATTATAGGTGTTCATTAAATTATTCATCATTGTGACATATCAAAAAATAAATATAAACCACAGGGGTAGGTAAAACTATTTTAGAATTGAGACAATTCCATAGGGTGCCTATTACTACATTTGTGTCCAGACATAAAAGTTAATGAAAATTTTCCAACTCAGTAATGGCAAAACTATTGAGACTCGGGGCTTTGGGGATGTGAGTTTGAGTAGCCCAATCAATGAAGGACCTATGACTAGAAAAAATGCAGGTTGAGAAAAAAGAGACATAAAACAGGTAAAGGAAGATAGCAGCAATAATTTAAACTACTCCCTTATAGCAAGTTGTATTAGCACATTATTTCTTTTTAACTTCCAGATTTGCCCTGTTTCATATTGAGTAGGGACAGTTATTTTTGCAACTTAGTTTACTGTTACAAAATATCCAAAGGTGTATATAACTATAATAGATGAGGAATTAAAATTTCCCTGTGACTTGATATATATTAATCATGTTTCTAGCTTTTGTAAACTTGATGCTTTAACATCTGCCATACATGAATGTGCTTGACAGAACTCGTTTTGGACAACCTGATAATATGTCTGCATCACTGTGCCTTGGCCTCCTGATTCCCTTGTGCTGCCACCTTTCTTCAAGAGGATTCTTTCTCCTGTGGGCCATTTTAAACAGGAAAGAAGGAAGGAAGGAAGGAAGGAAGAGAAAGAATCCAGAGTCCACACTCTCAACCACCTCCTTATTGGGAGTATACACTCTTGGTTACTATAAACCTGCCCTAATCACCCCAAGACTGGGTGCCAGACAAATAGGGATATCTTCTATGCCTCAAACCATAAAATCAGCCAATTCTAAGCCTTCTCACACTGCCTTACTCATTCCTTCTGCAGAAACCGCAATTAAGGTTCTCATCCACAGTTTTTCTCTTTCCATCTGCCTTGTGACAAACCCTGGTGCTTCTCTGTGTGCCCTCTGTCCCCCCATGACATTGCATGCCCTTTCATCTTGGGAATTGTAATTAACTATCTTTTCAATAGAAATCATGATTTGTTGACTTTACTATACCTCAATGTTCTATTAATACACTATATTTTAAAACATCCACATTGCCGGACAGACAAATATCTTTAGTTGCATGAAAAATGGCTGCATCATGCAATAAGGAAGATGCTATTGTTATTACTATTTTAATTATGAGTAGAAGGGAATAAAAGAATATGAGCAAGCTAAAGCAATGAATGTCACATCATTTGTTTGTTCTCAGCCCACATTTCCACCCTTCGGTGCTAAATTATCTTCAAGCAGTCTTGCAAATTAACTCAAAATATAGTTGCCTCTTATCTATCTGGCATTTTTCTTTGCACTGGAGATTACAGATGAATTAAGATATAATTTATGTTTTGGATTACATTCTTCACAATGAACAGCTAAAACCATGTGATAATAAAAATCACATAAACTGAGAATATTAAAATTGAGTTTTCAAAAGTGATAAATAGCTGGCAATTGGCTTTATAAAATAAAATCTTCATATTTTTAGATAGCCAACATGCAAGCAATAAAAACATTTACTCATTAATTCTCATAATATTTATATATTATTTTTGTATTGAGGAAACTGAGGCAAAGAGACATTAAGTAATTTTCCCAAGTCATTGGAAGTCAGAATTTGAACACAGGCAATCAGGCCCCAGATTTCATGCCCTTAGCAGAGTCTACAACATGTTTCATCTTACTTGCTTAAAAAAAGTTTATTTTTTAAAATATTTATAAACAATATACGGTTGCATTATTTTTGTCATCACATAACTCAACAGTAATTTTCAAAACTATGAACAAAAATGCCAAAGGGATAGTGTAATGCACATATTATGAAAACTTCATTCACTTGTATTCTTTTAATAATTTATCTAACACTACTGTCTTTTATTTTATCTTCACAAAAATAACAGAATTTATTCTTTTATGGTTCAGTGGTTTCATTAATGATATAGCAACTATTTTAAAGTATTTTTGAGCATTTACTGTAAAACAGTACTATCTCTATAATTTAAAAAAACTCATTGTAACTACTCATATAACTTCAGGATATAATTCAAGCTATTCTCTTTTAGTCATTTTCTTATTTTAATATGGATATAATAGGCTACTTTACATTTTTGATACTAGAACACTACATGTCAGGTATGACATTTTACTTCCAATTAGGAAAATATTATATTTTTGCAATGGACCTTCCAAGTTTAAAGTAATAATTTTGAATCACCATGTTAGAAAGGCCATAGTTACATAAAAGATATATATGTTCCAAAATATGAAATAGATTACTTTTATATATAAAGGTGTTTTAAAAGAAGAAATTGATTTCTGACAGATTGATTTAGAAGAAAAATTACCTGCCTTTGTAAGAGTCATATGAGTATAGATATTTATTTTTCTTACTTTCTGATTCTTGAAGAAAATAAAATCTCAGAAAAAAAATTAATAGGAAAACAAGTAAACAGGAAAATAAAGTACCATGCAGGTGTGATAAACTTAAAGGAATTTTTGCTAGAGTAGAGATTATACAAGACTGAAAAGTATTTCAGGGTGACTCATATTCCCAATTTTGAAAAAAGTAGTACTTCTGAAAAATGGCATAGATCCAGAAAAGCATCCATTAACAGCTCCTTATACGGAGACATGAAGATAGATTAGAAGCAGGCAAGCAAAAATACAGAAATGTTTTCCTGATATCTGACTTCCATCTGGACCGAACAGTGAAATAATTTGGAAACTAATGTAGCGAGGATTTCTCTAAGGGTAGTTGAGCAGGAAAAGTGAAAGTCTGGGGGCAGGGTGTCAGAAGGAAGAAAGAATCCTCAGAACATCAGGGCATGATATTTGCTCTGACAGAAATTAGAGGCAAAGCTTTGTCTGGGAAATTATATGTAATAAAAGAACTATTCAAAATATATCAAAGCAAAAAATTTTTTTATATTTACTCCTAGCCTTCTAAAATTTAGACTTTTTAAAACTGTATGTATGTATATATGTATGTATGTATATATGTATTCATTTATTCATATCAGTGCTATATCAAGTATGATTTGTGCCCTGAAACTGACCCATGTATTCTTAACCACAGGTCAACCATGAAATAAGTATAGAAAATAGAAGTATTTAGAAATGTTTATAGCAAATCGACATTCGTATGGCGTTATTATTGCATTTTATTTTTATGTATTGAATTGTGTGCCCCCAAAACTCACAAGTTCAAGTCCTGACCACCAGTAACTCAGAATGTGACCTTATTTTGAAATAGGCTGTTGCATATACATTGATTTAAGTTAAGTTGAGGTCGGTGGGCCCTAACTCAATATAACTGGTAAACATATAAGAAGGGGAAATTTGGACACAGAGGCACACACATAGGGAAAATGCTCATGTGAGAATGATGGCTATACTTCTACACACCAAAAACCACCAAAGATTGCCAGCAAGCCACCTGCAGCTAGGGAAACGGCATGGAACAGATGCTCCTTCATAGCCCTCAGAAGGAACCAACCTTGCTAACGTTAACCTTGATCTCAGACTTCTAGCCTCCAGAACTGATACAAAAATGTTCTCTTGTTTAAGCCACTTAGTCTGTGGTATATTTTGTTAACAGCTGCCCTAGAAAACTAACATATTTACAAAAATGTCAATCTATAATGTGTTGAATTTTTTGAAAAAATTAAAAAATAAGTAATGAAAATGAGGCCTGGTCTTTAACCACAGCTATTTTGATAAGGATTGTTCTAAAGCGCAAAATTCCCAAATCAAATGCATATAATTTGAGTTTACCAATGCTAAATCCTAAGCTTTTTTTTTTTTTTCTAATCTTATGGAAGTCTTGGGAACTAAGTATCTTTAGGAGACATGCAGATAATATAACTGAGTGCAGGCACTCATGGTGAGACACAGTGAATGAAGGGAAAATTTGCCTCACTGGAGAATATATGTATTAAATAGAATCATATCTGTTGATATATTGGCCAAATAAAACACATCTGTAGACTCACCCATTTGAGGTCATTGCTCTATATTTTTTCCCTTGGTTATCTCAAGCATAGCAATTATTTTATTTATTTTCTAGTCTCAAGTATTTACCTAAATGCAGAGTTCCCTTCTGAACTACAGTTCTGTATATTCAACTCTATATTCAACTTCTTCATTTGGTTGTCTTTGAGGTATAGAATACTTGATATGTCCAAAATAAAAACATTGTTTAACTCCATAAAATCAACTGGTGTCTAACTTCTACCAGTGACTAACACCCAGTGTGGAACTGTCATAGTGATGACCTCCTTTCTCTGGTCATACAATATTGAATCCATTATGTTTGTTCTAGCACACATACATTTTTGAAGGTCTTTGGTGAAGAGTGGTATGTTTTCTTTTGTGTGAAATACCAAAAACAATTATGTTCTATCATATCTTCCTGACTTAAAAGGCATCTGATACATATAGTTATAGATTATTTACTGAAGATAGGTTGTTAAAGAATCATAGTGAATTATGTCTTTACTAAAAATAAAGTTATCTTCTTTTCTCCATTTAATACTAATTGCCATGGTGTTATGTTTTCTCCTAGTTAGCATTCCTATTCCTCACTTCATTGTGTGTGTGACAGAGTTATGTCCATTACTTGGCATATGGAATATCTCTTTCATGTTATTTTATGATTTGTTATAGACAAAAAGGCAATATAATACAAATTAGTGGCAAAAGGTCCAGTTTCTGGAGCTAGAGTTCTTACATCCCAATAGAAAGTTGCAACATAAATAATAGAGCGACAAAATATGATCAAATAACTAATGCATAGTTATTATTTTTAAAATGCATAGATTTTAATTTAACATAAACTTAAATCAACATTACAAAGTTTAATGTAATTCAAGTGCTCACATATTAATTAGATTATAGTAGGAAAAAAATGGCACCTGATGGAAAAATTTTTTAAAACTTTCCCATCATGAAAAAAAAACTTTCCATTATAATTACTAAGAGAAGTGTAAAATTAAAACTCTTCTAATTTATTAATACATGTCAAATTTTTTATTTTCACATTCTTTGGCATATACTTCTTTTGTTGATTTATTTTTGTCCTTTAGAAACAATTAGAAATTTTCAGCAAGACTTAGAGTCAAATATTCTTATTTCTGTTTTATTTATAATACCAAAAATGTAAACATAAATTAAATCATCAAATTTTGTCATATTTACATAATGAGAAATGGTATTTTCATTAAATTTTAAGTAAAAAATGCAAATTATAAAGTGGTTTCTACCTGTCTGTTAAAGGCATCACCAACCTGTGAGTCACAATATTTTTTATATCAAAATCATAAGACCAGCCTTCCAATCTGCCTTTTAACAGACCTCCCTGTTTTCCTGGAAGTTTTCCTTCAAAAACCCTTATGAGAATCTCAAGAGTATAATTTATTCTTGGTCATCCTCGGGCATGCCAGTAGTAATGGTAAGAAAGAAATATATCATATTTCTTTAATAAACCATAACCATAATCATGATAATGATTATCTTCACTGGGTTTTAGGTTTGTTGGTGATTATGATTTAGCATTTATTTTTTTTGCATACCTTACAATCTTTTAAAGTTAAATATTTTAACGCATAAATTTAAGTATTTCTAATATAAACAGAAATATTAAAATATTTAAAATGCATCATTAAATACATATAGTAAATAAAATATCATTTTTGTATACATACCTATTTCATAAAACTTGTTAAATTTACATATTTGGTTTTAAGCTTATGGACTTCAATTTTTGATGCTACTTTTCCTTTAATATTCTGAAATAAATAATGCAAGAAAGGACGATCATTGTGTAGCAGATATTTGTGTTCTGCAAGAATCTTGTTTGAATGGATCCACCTTTATTATAAGGGAAAAGCTTAAATCTGACATTATGAGAACTAATCATGTTAAATTTCAGCCTATTGAAGGTTAACACAGACCTGTTTTATCAAAGGGTTAACAGTAAACGGCTATCTAGTGATGGATAACACAAGTGAAATCCCATGCACCATTCTCTCCCATTTAGAATGAAAAACTGAAAATTAAGAAAATGCTTATATAAGTTTTTAATCTTAACAAAAATCATTTTAAATGACATATAACAAATGTGTATTTAGTAAATGAGACCACAAAAATAGTAGTATGTTTAATAACCACTCATATTCAGGAAAAAGTCTATTTATTCCTAGAATTATTATTTAACACATTATCATATTAAAACTTCTAAAATATATTATATTTATGAATATGTACATTCTTTATTAGATAGAATAATAAATCGTGTAACCTGGACAAGTTCAAGAATCATCTAAAATGTATATGACAAAAATAAAGTGGGAATTAGCACAGTGGCTGTCACAACACATATTTTACAATATACTTTAATGATTCATCTCATCCAATTCAATCAAGACATATTAAGCAACCATTGTGTATGTGATATGTTATAGGGTCTGTGGAAACATGCTAAGGATAAAGACACAAAAATGGGCCCTACCCTCTTGGAGATAATTTTCTAGAGAGGAAGAGAAAACTAATCTAGGATCCAGAATCCAGAAATATATATCACTTGTAAATTGCTCTAGGCAATTAGAAGGAAATAAATAGAATATATAAGCAGGAAAAGAGGGATCATCTACCTTTGATTATCTGCTCAATAACAGCTTCTTTGAGGAGGCAATAAGCAAGCTAAAGTCTCAAGAATGAGAATGATTAAGGCATATCAAAGTAGGGGGAAGACTACACCAGGCCAAGCAAACAGCAAGTGTTGAGAATCTGATGAAGAAAATAGATCTAGCTTCACATAAAGCAGAGATGTGTGTCTATTTGTGACTCATTTGCCTTTCGGTGGCCTCTAAGCTAGGTATAAGGTGAGTGCTTTAGCAATGCATATGTTCTGTGCAAAACAGAGCTTCAGAATTATTTGGAAACATTTGAAAAACATTCAAAGTCTTTCATTATCATTAGATGTATAAAATTGGCATATTTGCCAATGGAAGAAAGAGATAACTCTGAGGCTTTTTAAAATAAAACTTGAAGCTCTGCCTTTAGAATTTCTCAGCCATGCTTCATATTCTCACTCTCAAAATCTGGCAAATATCTTGAAAGGATTCCAGCCATGTGCTTGAGTCCAGCTGCTTCCCCCAGCAGGCTTTTGTTTGTTAAGCACCATAGATCCCAGGACATTTCAGTCTATCTTTTAGAAAATTTCTCATAACTCCCCAGACTTTCACATAGTCCCAGAACTGAGAAAATGCCCTATGGAGAAAACTGGTCAAGCATTTGGGTCTCCTCAGTTTTCTGCTTTGTTATTCAAGCACCTCATGTCAACTAAAATCTTCCTGGTTTCTCCTCCCACAGCAGAGTATCTCTGCTTATACTAAATTTGAGTAGCAGCCCGTGCCTCGAATCAGCAAATATCCACTCTCTTCCAATAAAGAGGACTTGAGGCAAAACTCCATTTATCACCTACCTAATCCTCATAAAGCGCTATTTCCCCCTTTGGCAATTTGATTCAACAGACATTTGTGATAGTGCAGGACTAGTGTTCCATAATCTGAGAAAAGACCAGGCATTTCACTTTCCCCAATGCAATATTACTCTGTTTAATGTCTATGAGCTCTCTTAGGGGAGATAAAGAGTAAAATATACAATATGTACTTCATATGTTAAAATAGGTCTCCCTGTAATGTATCAGCCTTACCTTCAATGAAGAGGCTCTAGCTCTTTAAACTGACCCATGTCTAGGAATTAGTCAAGGACCATAACTACAGGAGGCTCAGTTCAACCTTTTGTGGTCACGTTACTTACATTGTTGTTGCTATTGTACTGTTATTGTTGATGATGATGACGATATTTCAGTTGTATAGTTCAAGCGAGGCCTTAGTTTATTGCCCAGAGACCTGATAATCAACTAACTACAGTTATAACCAAGATCTATGCTGGTAAAACCATTTGGATTACCAGACTTAATAGAATGTTACTACGAGAGCTGGCAGCTTGTTATAACAGTGAAAGAGAAAAAACAGGAGCAGTGGTCATTAAACAGAGTGAGTGCTATGCCAAGCTCTTGATGTTGGAGGTAGGGGACACATAAATATATGGTTGGGCTCAGCTAAGTAGCACATGTATTTATTCTGAGGCTGAGGCTAAAAGACTTCTTAGCTACTTGAGAGAAGCTTTTCTCATGTCAATGTCAGGAATGTTAGGGCCCTGACCCATCTCCTCAAACACACTTAAAGCTCCTCCTGTATCACATCTAAAAACAATCCATGCAGTATAGAGTGTGGATACATGAAGGCAGGCATAATTGGGGACCATAATGTAATTTACCACAATAATATCATTAAATGTATGGTAATTGCTTACTTTCATTGCCATAAGTCTATTTTATTTTAGTTTACTAAGAAATGATGGACTGCCTCGGAAATAATAATACTTACTTAGAAAAAATGTGAGACCTCAAACTCACAAACCTGTTATAATGTGATGCATCATATATAAATTACTTAACCAATTTACCAGTGGAAATATTATGTTCTCACTTATGTAAATGCTTTAACCTTTGAACACTAATTTTAACTCAATTTATTCCTAAAATATATACATAAATGGAAGAATCTCAAGGTCAACGCTGCCTGCAAGGAGATAGACAAAGCACAGATTTTAAACAGATTTTCTCACAGTTACAAACCTTAACTTGGAACCAGTTTCCCTCTTAGGCACTCTTTTGAGGAAGGTCAGTGAAGACATAGATGGTCTTAATTTTTGCTAACAGTCTTTTTTCCCTTCACATTTTTGATAATAGTATTCTTACCTTTGTTTAATTATTCTTTATTTTCTACCACTTGCCTACAAAGAATTCTTCACTTTCTTTTGAAGGCAGAGTCATAGAAAGTTTGTATTATCTGTAACTACTCCTCTTTTCTAACTTTTCAATAGAGGACTTGTGTCTGTGACAGGAAAACAGAGTACAGATGAAGTGAAACTGATGCGACCTCAGGCTTGTGCATTATTATTCAGGGACAAATGACAGAGCTATTATGGGTATAGTCATGGAAGTTTCCTATCTGTTTGTATCTTCTAATTTTCACAGAAATATAATACTAGTCATCTTCTCATCCACAAGTTAGAAAAAAAATAGAAAATTTTCTCTCTCCATATATTTATGTGCTCCCTACCTCCAATAGAATTGGAGACCCATGAATATGGGAATACATTCTTATTGTTATTCTATGTAATCGAGGTTCTGGATTGTTATTAAGCATTACTGAGTTAATAGCTGACAGATCAAGATATTAGCACCTAGAAATGGAGTGCTTACATAACAAAAATCCAAAATATGTGATACAAGCTTTGGGACTGGAGAGTTGGAGTTATGAAAATAATTACAGAGTCTTGGGAATGGGGCTGGGAAAAAAAAGGCCAGTTTACAAATAGAATTAAGAAGGATTGTGGAAAACCTAGAAATACTGGGACATGCTGAATCTGAAAATAAAACTTTGCTTTTATCATTGATCTCTCCAGCCATCGACAATTCAAAAGTTAGGATACAGCCTTGAAATGGAGCTCAAAAAACTATGTGATCTTTAAAATATTTCCTGAAAATAGAATTAAAAACACCAATGGCGGCCTCACCATTTGTTAAGACTTCTGAAATGAGTATGGTGGCACTTATTAGATCTTTATACCTGAGTAAATAGACTCCTAATAAAGTAAAACAGAACATCCCACAAAACATAATTATTCCTTTAAAGACTTGTGGGCGAGGCTCTTGACACCTGTAGTTGAAATTGAATATATATTAAATTTTTTTTGAGAGATCTACATTTGCAAGATGGTTACCAGTCTGCTCAAAATGAAAAAAATAATTAATTTAAAAAAAAGAAAAGAAAACTCCTCCACTTACTCCAGGCAGAGACTAAATAGAAAATGCCAAAGAGGCAAATGGGAAGATTCATAGAGCAGGGCCTCTTTCAAGAAGTGGAACCAGCTTCTGGTCAAGAAAATTTTCTACCCCAAGATTGGAATTACATGACAATTTTTGCCTGACAGGATTTCAGAATTCTTAGGGATTTGTGGCTCCAATATGTCTCTCATTTCTCTTTTCAAATGAGAGTGTTTATTAAACTTACTCTGTCCCTATTCATTCATTGGGAATATGGGAGAATAACCTGTCTTGATAATTAATAAAACTCCATATAAAAATAACTGATATCACACCTTATGATCTAGATCATAAGATCCTGAGCAACAGTTAGTAACTCTGGGGCAAAGTGAGTAAATTTTATGTATGGATAGATCATAAAAAACTGTGACCAAAGAGTGAACTATGGTAGACTCAGTTATTATTTGCCACTCTTAACCCCTCCCTGCATCAATGTCTCATGCTATGTGACTTGCTTTGGTCAATTGGATATTAACACTAATAATAAAGTAAGCTATTGAAATATGGTTACGTGAATGAGCTCTATTTCTTGTTTTACTAGTTGTCCTTCAGCTAAGATTGACATGCATGAAGTAGACCTTAGCTAACTTTGTAGTAAGAAGCCAAGCTCTAAAAACCTGCAGCTTGAGGAAGAGCTTTACAATTGACTCCAGCCTAAATGTGCCAACTGGAGCTGTATTCAGAACCATGAAAATAGGAACAGATGCTTATTGACGTATGTCTCTGAGTTTTGGGGTGAATTTTATGCAGCATTTGTGTGATGACAGTGTTCTGATACAGTTATAAACCATGAATTTTGTATTGGATGCAAAACTATCCTCAGAGAAAAAAAGAACTTCCTTGATTTAAATCAATATAGATAAAGGAGAACTCTTTTATTCATGTTAAGAAAATCAAACATGATAATCAAAATGTTGTTCCCAAGAACATTTTGAAAAAAAAAAAAATTCTCTCTCTTGGGTTATTTCAGAAAATTACCTTTAGGCCATGATGGAAAGGAGAGTTCAAAGAATTCATCTTTCTATAAATGTAATTTGCCTTTTAGTACTTTTGATATTAAAATTTTTAAAGTGAAAGTTTAATGATAGAAGTATATAAAGTCTATGACATAAATTTGAAGGATCTAATATATCTTAGTTCTTTTATTTCCTTACCTGATACTATAATTTGAAATGAAGAGATATCTTTTTTCAGTATAGCAGGTTATTGCGGGAAGCTTAAAATTTTTAATTTGGCTTTGTATTTTAAATGTTATGTTCCTGACATCATATGAGAAAGCAAATTATCATCATCATCATTTTTATAAATTTCTCTTGAAATTTTCATAAGTTAATTTTTTTATTCATGTAAGAAGTGTAAGAATATTTATTTTTATGGTATGAGGGATTATATAAATGCAATGTAGGTATGGAACTGAAAATGATATAAGCTGTAATCTAATTGTAATTTTATGCTTCAAGAGTTTGCTCTTTTAAAGAAAACTCAATATTGTACAAGTTACAGTCAACTATAATTCTCCAAATACTCTCTTAGTATAATATTTCAAATTATAATATTTGGCATATTTAGTTCAATTTTAGATATGATTTTGGTGCTATTTTTCTGATACATCTGACTAGTTTTAGAAAATTAAAACTGTACAATATAGACTTGAATAGGTATATTCATAGGGCCTCAAAATTGCCATCAGACATGCCTTGCAAGAAATGTTAAAAAAAAAAAGTTCTTCAGTCAAGAAAGAAAATTATATTGGTGAGTATAGTGAATTAAATAGTGTCTTCCAAATGGTATGTTCAAATCCTAACTCTCAGTACATGTGAACAGACTTTATTTGAAAATAAGACCTTTGCTGATGTAATTAAGAATGCTGAGATGAGAGCATCATGGATTAAGTGTGGGCACTACATTGAATGACTTATGTTCTTTTTATAAATAAAAGATAACAGAGACTAAAGTGATGTACCTATATGCCAAGGAAAATCAAGACTTCCTGGTAGTCACCAGAATCTAAGAGGGAGACAGATTGTTCCTCAGAGCTTCCAGAAGGAATCAGCCCTACTGATATCTTGATTTTGGACTGGTAGCCTCCAAAAAATTTAGAGAATAAATTTTTGTTCTGTTAAATCAAGTTTGTGGTAATTTTTTTTTTTTTTTTTTTTTTTATGTCTGCCCTAATACACATTCTGATACTGGAAAGTAGAGTGCTGCTGTAATAAACACCTATAAATCTGGAAGTGGCTTTGTAAATGGATAATAAATAGAGGCTGAAAGAATTTAGATGTGCATGATAGAAAAAGCCTAGATTGTCTTAAGGAAATGATTGGTAGAAATATGGATGTAAAGATAACTGATGAGCATTCAGAAGGAAATAAAGAACGTTATTAGAGACTGGGGGAATGGCAGTTCTTGTTTTAAAGCATCATTAAACTAGGTTGAATTTATTCTATTGTTGAATGGAAAGCAGAATTTGTAATGAGTAAAATTAGCTGAGGAGATTTTCAAACAAAATGGTGAGATTACAGCCTGCTTTTTCCTTGCTGCTTATAGTAAAATGTGAGAGGAAAGAGATAAATTGAAGAAAGGATTTCTAAGCAAAAATTAACAAACATTTGATAATTGGGAAATTCTCTGTCTATCCAGATTGCAAAGGAAGCTAAAATTAGATAATACACCCTTGGAAAAACATGCTATAAAGAAAGAGCCAAGGGTGTGTCTGGAACATCTTTTACTGAAAGATTAGGTATGCAATGCATGAATCTAATTAACCTTCTCAGCAGAAGCCAGTTTCAACATGGGTCTGTCCAGGAAAAATCTGTAGAGATCTCTTTTCTAATGGGCGAGGCCCTCCTAAATTACATGGGAGAATTACAAGTTTTCTTGGACTGTTATACCAGCAGAAACACTGCCAGAAAGGGACAGAGAATGGACCAAATGAAAGAAGGTTTGGACTCCCACATTTCAACTTCTCTGTGAAAGACTCTATTAATAAAATAAAAATTACAAGCCACCGGCTGGGAGAAAATATTTTCAAAACACATATTTGATAAAGGATTTGCCTCCAAAATGGACTAAGAATTCTTAAAACTCAATGATAAATAAACAACCCATTTTAAATATGTGCAAATATTAGAACAGATACTTCACCACAGAAAATTTACAGATGTCAAATAAATGTATTAAATACCAGTCAACATTTCTCATTAGGAAACTTCAAATTAAAAGAACACTGAGGTACCACTACATATCTACACACTTATTACAAAGTCAAAAATCCATTAAAAAAAAACAAACAAAAAAAAATGATAATACCAATTGCTAGCAAGGACACAGAACAACAGGAAATATTACTTCTAGCTGAAGTGCAAAAAGATGCAGACACTTTGGAACATAGTTTGGTAGCTTCTTGCAAAGGTAAACATAGTACTGCCATATGGTCTAGCAATTGTACTCAAGTATTTACCCAATTATTTTGGAAAAATTAATGTTCACAAAAACATGCACAAGAATGTTTATAGCAACTTAATTCATAATTGCCAAAAACAGGAAGCAACCACATGCCCTTCAGTAAGTAAATGGATAAACTGTGGTATATCCATACAATAGAATGTTATTTGGCAATAAAAAAATGAGCTATCACTCTACAAAACTACATGCATAAATATTAAATGTATATTGTGTAGTGAAAAAAACATATGTGAAAAGACTAAATATTATATGATTCCAATTATGTGATATTCCAGAAAAGGCAAAACTAAAGACATGGTAAAAAATGAGAGGTCCCCTAGTTTGTAGGTAGAGGGGAAGAGAATGGTGAGAGGTTATGTACAGTTGATGTGCAGTATCTCCACTATTAGACAACACTGTTCTCATTCCCCATTCCCAAATGCTCTTTCTCCCATGTTTCCTGTTGCTCGGGCTAAAATACTTAGACCTATCCTTTATTTCTCATTTTTGTTATATTTTACATTCACTATATCTGCAAATTTTATTGCTTGTAACTTCAAAGTACAATCACAATATTACCATTTTTTAGCAACTCCACTGATATTACCATGCAAGAAAACACTATTTTCTTCTTAGATTATCCCAGAACCTCCTGTCTGGTCTCCTAGAATATGTCCTAGCCCTCATATACTTCATTCTTAATGAGGAGCCAGAGTTATCTTTTTACAATTATACATGAGTTCAATAATTTCCTTGCTCAACACTATTAAATGCTATAACTTTATAATAAAATTTTATAACTGATAGTGTAATTCTCTCTTTATTCCTCTTCAATATTTTCTTAACTATTTTTGGCCATTTGTATTTCAATCTAAATTTTTGAAAGATTTTGTCTATTTCCACTATATGCCAAATTTTGTATAATCATCAGAAAGGTGGTGCTTTTAACAAATTTCAACAGTTGTTTAGTAGAATTCTGTTGGAATTGGAATGATTTTATATATTTCAGACTGGATTTAAAATATTATCATACAGTTCCATTCTCTATGACTCTGAATATGTGAACAGTCTTTTATTTCTATATATAACTTCAGTAAGTTTACTGATCACAAAGAGTAAGTAAGGTGACCTTTGTATATACTTTTTGTTTCCTGTAGAAGATAATATCTGTTAAATAAAAATGAAAAAATTAGAATAAGTAAGTGTTCACTACAGTACAGGTATCTTCCTTTTTCCTCAGTATGGTACGAGTAAAGGATTATATAAATATTAGTCTTTAATTTTAATTTAAATTGATGTTACTGGTAAATTAGATTTTGTTATGCTTCATAAGGATATATTTTGTGCAGCAAACTGAATTGCTTACCTTTACAAATTGATATGAATCAGGAAATAAACTTCATTTCATGCAAACTTTTTAATATCTAAGCAGAAATGTAAAATTTTCTCTTGCAATCATCTGTGGTTCTACTGCATTAAGAATTCTATTTATCTAAGCAAATGGAATAGCTGCATTTAGGCATGCCCATCTATGCTCCTCTACAGTATTACATGTTAATATATTTAATCTATTCAACATCTTTGGATGTTTTAAACATTGTCACATGCATTTATGTCAGGGCTTGGGCATACTATTACTACTAGTAATAAATTTAACCCATCAGCAAAAGTTCTAAAAGCTTTGATCTAGTAACATACATAAAATTAACATAAACGTTGTTTTCTTAGAAATTTGCATATTTGACTCTAAATGATTAATCTTTTTCTCCATGTTAAATGTATACCTTAAACACTTTTTCTGGACTTTTAAGTCGCTATTTTATTATAAAATCTCTAGCTCTTCACTTCAAATGACAATTAGCTATTAGAAATTATATTTCCACATTGATTACAATTAATATGAATTATAATTAATTATACATAAAAGTATTCAATTTTGATAATCTACAATTAAGTTACACAGAAATATTGTTGATATTACATCGACCAAATAATTAACATTCAAATCTCATATAGAATCTGCTCATTGCAAAAATGATGCTAATTGTTCTTCTACCCATTCCCTGCCCAACAAGTGCCAATTAAATCAGAGCAAGCAATTATACATTACTGATGTCAGATACTATCTGTTGGCTAACAAATTGTCTTCCTCAATTTATTAAACCAAAAATATGAAATATGATAATTCCATATCCTCTACTAGTTATTGGTTAGGAGTGAGTCTGTAACCTAATTCCGATCCATGAAACCTAAGTCTAATGTAAAATTTTGAGAAATCTCATTTTCAATTTAAGAGAGAGAGAAGAAATAATACTTCTTCTTTTTCTTTGCTTGTTTTAAATGTATTTATTTAAAGATGTTATAGAGTTTTGGCAGGTAACTTTAGGGCAGGAAGTAACAAACCTAAAGACAAAAAGCTAACACAATTTGCTAGAAAGGATAGTTAGAGTCTTATTATTAACCAGAGTTATTGCATCAAAACTGAAAATACTTAAATCTAGATTCTTTGTTAGGTGAAATAACCAACTGTCTCTTTTGTTTAAGGTTTTGTTCCAATACTGTGCATTCATCCCTATTGACTCAGCTTCTTTTACTTTTACAAAGTTTGGATCTCAAATAAGTAAACATAATTAACAATCAACTATTATGGATAATAATAAAAATAATAGCTAATATTTGTTATACAAGTGTTATGGTCCTATGTCTTTTTGCACAGGTTATTGTGTCCTGTAATTATCACAATAATATTATAAAATATGTAATTATACTTATTATCCGGATGAGATAAAGGAGGCACAGATAAGTAGAGAAAGGACACACAGACTGGAAATTGCAAATTCACAGCCAAGCGGTCTCGCCTTAGAATTTCAGCTCCTTGCTGTCATTGATGGAGTATCAAAGAATATATAGGTAGAGACAAATCCACAATTTGTATAAAAACAAAAGACAAACTTCTAATAAAACAAATATATTTTTAAAACAAAAATATTAATATATAATAAAGCTGGAAGGTTATACTTTGTTATGAATTTTTATTACTATTATCTCTTGCAATCTATATACTAGATATTCCACTCCAGTTAAGTAGTATAGACATGGAACTATTTTTAGTTGTGTGTGTAACTTATTTTTACCCAGTATTATTTCCCTAAACAAGTGATAGACCACCTGTATTTTTTATTCTACTCATAAAACATATTACAAGGCAACAGAAAAATCAGAAATGTTCCTTACTGTAATGCTTAAATAAACTTGAAACTGTGATTCAACATAACCTTGGGACCCATTGTTTTAAGAAACGTGTCATAATAATGACATATTTAAAATTTGGAATGAGAAGAAATGACTGCCTTTGATTAAGAAACAAATAAGCCTAAATCCCTAAGCCAAACTTCATTACTTGAACTTCAGAAAGGGTGGGTGAAATAAGGATGAATTTATTTATTTATTTCTTATTTTCTCATAGGCTAGAGTCCTATTTATCAAGGTATCAAATTATAGGAAAGAAAACATGTGGACCACTTTTCTTATTCCTGAGAAAGTACAAGGGCACCAAGTACAGTTCATCTACAGAACTGTGAATTTTTCTTTTATATAATCTCCCCAGATCCCACTACTGTAATGTATAATCCTGAACTTTTGATCTGGTGAGCCTACATTTTATGTAATAAACAACTTTCATTCCCCTTTTTCATTTCCTCTGGAAGAATGTGTGCATCTTTCTCTTATGGTTCTAGTCTCCACCTCATGTAATTCACATTATTGGTGTTATGAGCTATATATCAAGGAATGTATTAAACACAATAAAACATGAAACATAAAACATTTCAACATGAGTACTAGCAGTATATGGTATCTTCTAATTTGTGAACAAATTAAAGACTAGTATAATTTCTATGTCATTCCATGGTGTGAGAGTTGTTTTAATATATATTTCTGATTGTTTTCCACATATATTAAAAATAATTTTTTACTAGCACTATCCAAATTAATTACATATTCCATATTTTTACTTTTAACTATAATTGTGCTGCCATAATAGTTTTTGACTAGAAAAAAGTATAAAGTACATGTGAAGTGTTTGCATATTATGCATAGCATTTTCACTTATATGGAACATTGTCATTTTAAGTGTATGGCTTGATAATAAAATATGATAGCTCAAAAAGGATTAGAAAAAAGTCTATGCTTTTGGGACCATACAGAATTGTATTTATGGTCAACAAAAACATTGTCAGGCTGTTGCTTAGCAACCTACATGCAAGGGAAAATTTGTATCAGTGCTTAAAGAATAAGGATTTATGAATTTTATTAAATTCTTTAACATTTGGTATTATTACTCTTCAAAGTTCCCTAACAATATTAACTTGGTTGGCTTCCTAATTTTATTTGTAGCTATCACTTTACTTATTAACTTTTACATGAAAGAAAATAAGAAAAAATCATATAAAATCTTTGAGAAAGAAAGAAGGAGAGGGTGGGGGAGGGGAGGAAGGAACTTAGTGTGGAAAGAAGGGTGGGTGGGAGGAAGGGAAGGAGAGAGAAAAGAAAGAAGGAAAGGTATGAAGGGAAGAGAGGGAAGGGAAGAAGAAAAGAAGAAAGATAAAGGATCTCATCTTTAGATTCAAACAGCCATTTTATTACCCCTTAGGAGAAATGAACTGTCATAATTGCTAAGGAGGTATTATTTCCTCCTCTTTCTCCGGAGCTATTTTATAGTAAATACTACTATGTCCTTGTGAAATAGTCCCTTCAGTGAATTTCACACAAAATAATTCAAAATGGAAAGACAGAAACGGATACCTAGCTACAACCACACCTGTGTGAATTTTGGCTTCTTTACCTTGCTTACTCATTTCATGAGGATATCTTTGCCAAGCTATATGTCTATACTTGCATCCCAAGAATAATAGTGTTAGCATTGCTGGAATATAACAATGAATCACTTTCATGTTTACTTTCTCTTTAAGGTTAAAACACACACAGGAGCCTAACTACCTGCAACAAGCGAACTTAAGCAATATTATAAAATTGTAATAGTTGTTCACTCGTTAATACTAACAGATGGTTTCTTTACATAAAAATAAGATTCTCATATTTCACTTCCTCTTGATATCCCTATAGCTTTTAATGGTGTCACTATGATGTTAGCTAAGTTAGAAATCAGTCATCCGCGCTTATCCATTCCTGCTGCCCATATATAACAGGCAACTATGTCTTGCTTAATTCTGTTATCCATTTTTCCCCTCAGATCCAAATCACTTTTCACACTCACTGTACTAGTTCATTTCTCTATTATCCTTAGAAGTGTTCTAAATTGGTCTTTCCATTTAGTCTTTGCTCTCTAAAGTATATAAATTGTTCAGAGTGCTCTTTCTGCATCAATGATTATATCACTAACTTACTTAAAACCTAGAAAAGGCTTCCTCTTACCTGCACAGAAAAGTCAAAACTCTTAGCATGACATAACACATGACCCAAAGAGTCATGTGTTAGTTAACCTTAGCTGCATATTCACTCAGTAATTTTGTCCCTATTACATGATATACTCAAATAATACTGAGATAGTCATAATTTTCTTGATTTGGTATTTTTTCTTCCCATTACTTTAGGTATAATGCCTATTCATATAATTTCTTTCTCTTCTTTATTTGGAAAACAAATGATTCTTGACTCTCAAACTTACCATTGCTTCTCCCCAAAAGTCTCTCTTTAACTCTTCTTCTCAATGAAAATGAATATTCTCTCAACAGTGTTAGCCCTCTAGCTGATGCATTCTTCTGCTACTATACCATTATACTTATTTTCAGGTCAGCACATCTTATATGATTAGAAGACATCTTTTTCCTCCACCTTTTTTTTCTTCAGGACCTATGCTGATGTCATTTAAGCTCTAGAGCTTGATGTTTAACAAATATTCAATTGCTTAATAATATGATGTTGAATAAGTGAACTAATTAATCTATTAAATTAATGATTGAAGTAGTAACATGAATTTTAAAAGATAACGTTTATGGAGAAATTTGGTCTCTGAAACACTTGGCATTTGGTTTTCCGTGAAAAAGAAAAGAAAAACAATTAAACAAGACTCCTTGGATAGAAGCCAGGTATTTCCATTTACCCTCTTTACTCAAAAAAAAAAAAAAAAATTATTGGCTACAAATTATATACCCACACATAATTAAAGTGGTTTCTATCATAACATATTTACATCCCATAGGCAATGGTTTGTGCTAGAAGAGTGATGGGCTGATACGTGTCATCACGAAACTGTAAGATTGAAAAGAGAGCCACTATCTTAGACTTGCAGAGCTGAAGCACACCTCAAGGAAAAGATACAACTTAAACTATGTTTAGAGAATGAACCAGTCTGGGGCAAATGAAAACAGATATGGAAAATATTTCAAGGAAAGGAAATAGTAGGAACAAATGCTTGAGAGTGAAAGATGGAATAATATTTGGAGAGAACTGAAGGTATCTAATATATGATTAGGTTTTTCCCATTGCATGGAAGCCACTGATCCAGATTAATTTAGGTGACCAGAGTTTATTGTAAGAATACATGTAGTAGCAAAGGAGTATTTATTAAACCTTTCCTTAAATGTTAACTAAGAACCAATAATGTAACAGGCACTGTGCCAAGTCTAGGGATATAATGTTAACCAAAGCGGCAATAAACCTTGAGTTTACGGGCTTATATTCCAGTGGTATAGTTATGTATCCTTTAGTTCTACACATTGTTAACAGTGCTGTAACAAAAAAAGGATGGGATATGATTAACACAGACAATGAGGGAAAATGAAGCATAAGAAACTCACCTAGTAGCTAAAAAGCTAGGCTTTATAAACACCAGAAATTTATTCAGATTCATAAGCAACCCTACCAGCCCATTGCTGTGCTGAATTTCTAGAATATGAGAAAATTGAGAGTATGAGTAATTTAGTTTAGGACTAAAGGTAATGAGATTGAATTGTTTGTGGGGACAACCAAGACAATAATCCAGAGTGAGAACCTAACGGAAATACCATTTTTCACTAAGATTTAGATGACAGAGAGGAACAAGGGAATGGATGAAGATAGAAACAAAAACTTTAAAATATATATTAGCAAAGAATACTTAATAACTGGCTTCCATAGTTTTAGCTAAGAAATCATTTGTTACTGCTTTTGTTATTTATTTGAAGGTAAATTTTTCTCTCACTCTCCTTGCTACTTTTTAAATTTTTTGTTTTTCTTCACAGTTACTATAATAAGCTATTGTGCTGTTCTTTATATGTATTTACCTTGCTGGAAGTAACAATGCTCCTTGAAACTATGTTATTATTATTATTATTTTTATTTTAAAATATAGCCATTAGCTTTTTAGATATTGCCAGTGCCACACTTTCACGAGACTTCACATTTTATGGGCTTCAATACACATAGGTTAAACCTTTTCATTTGTATTTTTTTTCTGTATTTTCTCTTTTTCATCCTCTGTGTTCCATTTTGAATATTTTCTATTAACATGATTTACAATTTTCTACTCTTAACCTGGATTTTCTGTTAAATTCATATATTTTTCATTTCATTGTGTTTTTCAGATTTAGAATAATCATTGATTTTTTTTATTTGAATATGCTTTTGATGTTATTCATTTTAACCATTTTTCTCCTATTTTCTTGAACAGTTAACCATTCTTATTTTCAATTTCTTCAGGAGGCTCCAACATCTAGATACCCTTGGGTCTGTTTCTGTGGTCTGGCTCTCTCTTCCTGTGTCCCACGCAGTGATGTTTCAGAACGGGCTCATATCCACTTGGGAGAGCAAACAGTGAGCATGTCTTTCTAACTCCACATTCAATAACTTAATGTTGATAGCGTGAAATCACTCATGTTGTGAATATTTACACACAGAAATCAGCAAAACCAACCAATACTCTTCCAATTTCCCAAGGCCATTGCATATGGTCCTATAATTTAGCATTCCTAGCAATTTTTTTAATTGAATGACAAACACTGTCTATAAAAAAAAATTATAGTGACTCCAGGTGAAGTTCTTTTCCTTTAGGGAAGCTTCACTTTTTGCTATGCTAGGCAGATGGAATGATGACTGGTAACTTTAATCTAACTGGTCTTCTGAGTAAATGATGAATTAAAATTTTGATAATGTTCTGTGAACCTTGAGCTACCCAGCTCCTCTGATATAGCACTCCAGGACTTTCAACTGAAATATCTTCCCCTGGACTCTCAAACTTTTTGCCTCAACAAAACTTTAAGTGTCGAAAATCTCTATCTGCTTTTCAAGTGCAGTTTAAGCTCATCTTTTTAGACTCATGCTTTTGGCAGCTCAACAATTCACGCATGTTGAAGGGAGAACTGGTTGTGTGTTATAAGTTGATTATCAGTTGTCAAAAATTTTTTTAAAGTTCTGTGCCCCAACCCCCTCACTGGAATCTTGGACCCTTAATTTTCTAATTTTATTTCTTCATTCCCACAAGAATTATGATAGCTCCCATGGCTTCTCTGTCCTGCAGTGCTCCTTTGCCTAAATAACACATAGAATTTTTTTAACATTTTTACCTTATGCCTCAAAGTAACAAATATCCCGGGGGGTGGGGGGAGGAGGGAGGGAATATGAGCAGCAGAATGTGAGCTCTACCTGTAGCTTTATCCTCTACAGAATCTAGATGCCTTCTTTTCTTGTTAATTCAGCAGCCCTCTGATGACTTCAGACTTTTAAATTGTTCTTATTGTTGTGAGTCTGGCTTTCCTAGTTGTCCTTCATAGGAACATTGGTCTGCCATAAATTACTTCCTCTTATGTATAAGGAGAAATCTGCCCTATTAAACTAGAATTGCTTTGGATTAATTTTATATCTTGGTCTTTTTTTATCTTTTGGACCTAGCATATGGCTGGTATAAAGGAAGTAATTAGACATGTAATGAGTTTTGTATTTATGTAAAAAATATGCTTTCATAGTGAGACAAAATTATATAATCTTCTTTTCAATATTTCCCAGTGTTCCTTTTCTGACATATGCTCCAAAATATCGCCTGTCCAAATTTTTCACTTTTACTTATTTTAACAAATACGCTTTCTATCCTTGACTTAATTGGAAATTTCTTCGTATTACTTTTTTATTCAGTACTGCTGCAATCTACTCTTAATTCTTAATAAATTAAACTTAAAAAATAGAACTCCTTGGAGTCTTTTTGTAAAATTGATGTGTTCACCATTTTAAAATAACGCAGTATGGAACAAAAAAGAGCAACAAAATAAAAATTAGTCACATACCATGGAGAGCTTATTAATAGTTAGCAAATTCCATATTTAATATCTCTATATTACTATTTTGTTTTCATTTTAATAAATTGACCCTATATAATTATTGAATAAAATATTAACTTTAATTTTATGTAAACTTATGGGAAAAATATTGTGAAATTGAAAGAAAAGGTGAATTTAGGATAGATGTTTAATTTGTAATGAATCTTAATGTTTAAATAATTCTTGTAATTTTAAGAAAAATATAAAACATTAATGGTAGAAGTTTTTTTTAAAAAAATTATATGCTTTAATTTTAGATAAAAGTTATTGGTCTTTTCCTATGACACGATATCCCACTTACTCTTCTTTCTAATTGGTTTTATTCTCTCTTCATTCTTATTCGTACACACACACACAAGTATGTATATATATATATATATATATATATATATATATATATATATATATATGTTGATATTTAAATTACTGCAATTGTAAGAATAAAATGCACATTTCTTTAGTAAAATCTAAAATCATATCTTATTTACAGAAGAAAACCTGTTCACTTCTGCTCTAATAATATAAAAGAAAACACAATAACAATCTTCTCATTTGAAATTTTTCTTCAGAACTATTTTCAGATAGATGTTAGATTGAAGAAACTAAATGCACCATGGCATTTATACTGTAATTCTATTACCAAAAGCTTAAAATCTTTGGTGGAAGAGGAGGGCTTACATTTCAATCAGCTACTATCCATTTTAGAGCAATTTCAAAGTGGTTTCAATGAAGCATAAAATATATTCAGTTTCTTCTTGAGAAAATTTTTGATTTTCTCAAATTTTGTGGTTAGGATATCATGCAGTAGTTATTTAATAACATAACATAAACATTAAATTTATGAGCAATACTTTGCAATTTTCACAATTTTGTTATTTGATCAAAGGTAAATAACCTATCACAAATATCATCATTAATCAATATTTGAAGTATTTTTAAAACATTTTGTTCTTACATACTCATATGATTTCAATGGAATCAAATGTTTAAAAAAAGCATTTAAAATATATTTCAGTCTGAGAGTAACATGGGTTCTCTGTGATTATGTAATTTTTTTATGATAACAGAGAAATAGACAAAAGCAATCCATAGAAATGGCAATTGGGATATAAAATGACTTACTAAATATAAAAGATGTTTTTTCTCTTGAAGAACATAATGTCAACTTAATAATGGATCAAATAATTTTCTTCTCTTTAGTTGATAACAAAACAAAAGTATATTTAGTTACAAAAAAACAGAGCTGCGTGTTTCAAAACATATAATTTGTCTCTTGGAGAAAAAATAAAAAACAGAATAATTAGTTTTAAATCTTCAACCAAACATTGCAAATAGATCTAATAATTCAAGATGTTAAAATAAAAATAAGCTAGTCATCACTTTAAGAACAAAGTGTGACTTATTTATCTTTATAATCTTTACATGCCTACTGAACTCTCTTGCACACAGTAAATGATTATAAAAAGTTTGTTCAAATAATATAATTTTTCTATTTTTAGGAAACAAGTTCATGTTATTTGTTTCTGTGTTTTGATAATTCTTCCATTTCCCATAATGTTCTTTTGTTTTTTAAAGTACAGTCTCTCATTTAGTTGCAGCAATTCTGCTTAAAATAATCTAAATTAAATTATGTTTTATAAATTAACAAATATAATTTTATTCTATTAGTGAGTCTTCAAAAACACTTTTGAATCTGTTGTAATTAACTATTATGGGGTATATAGAAAAGAGAGGGCATTGATCATTCAAGAATCCAAAAGTTTAGTAGACATAAATTGATACTATAAATTAAGATATTTGCAATATTCTTTACAAACCTGTATTTACAGTTTTTCAAGACTATTTGTAACAAATGACTATTGTATATGCCTGAATTAGAGTCTCTTATAGTTTATGAAGTTATTATCCTTTACAGAGGCTAGGCATGATATTTTCCTAAACATATTTTTTTAAATCTAGACCTTCAAAGTAGTAGAAAGAACACGTTAGACCTTGTATAACCATCTATTGAATCTAGATTAATATTCATTTAGATTCCATATTAATTAACTTATAAAACTAAGAAATCTCCCCGCTTCTACCAGGAGTCTAGTACCAAGTAACAAGCCAAAGCAGTCTTCTGCTAGAGAAGAGCAAGAGCATAAAGAGATAATCTCTTTCTGGAAGGATAATCCCTTTCAGAGCAGAAGCCCTGGAAAAAAAAAAAGTCTTCAAACTCCCTGGCACATCGTTTAAGAACAAGGTAGTAGAAGTACCTCCCTGCCACCAGCAGGAGTTTAAAATTGTACATTCCAATATAAGTAACTATGCTAATAATAAAATACTGTACCAGTATACCTATGGGCCCTATTGATGTAATGTCCATCATTACGTGCATGAAAAAAAACAAGAGACAAACTAATTTTTTGGCCTCACTCTCTATGGTTTTGTTTTGTTTTGTTTCAGGTTTTTCCATACTCAGAATGCAACATTATAAGAAGTAACAGAAAGGAAGGAAGAGAAGGAAAAAGAGCAACCCAAGGAATAAACAGCTAACAGAAACAGTCTACGATGGCAAAAATATTCAAACTATCAATCTGAAATTAAAATACTATATGCGACATCTTAAAAGATCTAGTAGAAAGGTAGAAAACATGCCTGGAAAAAAAAAATGGTATATTTAACAGAAATTTAAACCTAAAAAGAAAAAGTATAAAGGAAATGCTACAAATAAAAAGACAAATTAGAAATGAGAATTTACTTTGAAAATTTCATCACAATATTAGACACTGCATAGAACTTAAAGATAAATTGAAATTATCCAAATTAAAATTTAAAGAGGAAAACAAAGAGATAAAAACAAGACAGAACTTGAGATTTGGGCAAGATTCAGCAATATGTACTAGAATTACACTCCCTCCTTGAATAGCTAAAAAAAATACAAAATATATGAAACTAGAGTTTTCAGGCATTGGATAAAAGTCAATACAGTACGTTGATTTCTGAGAGAACAAAACAAACTAAGCCCAGTAATAGCTCCCAAAATACTGCCCATAGAGAATACTCATGGCACAGAGCAAGAAGGTGAAACCAAGGTAGAATTGTGTTGTCCTTAGTGGAGTAGATAGTGTTGGGATTTCTGGGAGTCCAGGGCAGCCAGAGTGTGCAAGACAGAGTACCAAAGAAGTGAGAATTTCAAGGAGAGAGAGTTCTGTAGATTTTTGCAAGGTCAACCTTGCATCTACAATTGAGTAAAAAACAGCATCATGAAAGAAGATACTACACAAGGCTTGGAGAAATGAGAGCATAAGGAACAGTGAAGGGAGTAATCAAAGGGTCATGAATAGTTGTTCTTGTTGTTGTTTTTCCCATAGTGAACAAAGTCTGTTAAATCATAGGGCATGGGATTCTGTACTTAGAAGTTACTCAACAGTGGGTCAAAATTAGCCATAGATTAAAGGTTGCTCTGGTCCTATCTGAAAAACATTCATAAAACATAGACCTTTACCTCTCACCATATACAAAAATTAATTTAGAATGGATTCTAAACCTAAATGTAACATATTGTGTGTTTTAGAAAAGCAGAGATAATTCATGTAAAGCGACAAGTATTGCCTTTGTCCCCATAAAGAATATATTCTGAGCAATATTTTTAACCATTTGCTCAGAATAAACATAGATTATTATTATATCCCTTAATAGAGAATAAGGTGTTCACACCAAAGAACAATTTGGTAATAATTGAATGGAAAGGAGTGACCTGATATCTGATTCTAGAGTAGCCTACCTATATCCAAGGGATATTTTACATCAAACAGAATAAACATAGTATATATTCATCTGATAATCTTAAAAAATAAATAGGTTTTCTCTCTGTACACTTTTTTTAGAGCTATTAAGTTTGTCCTACGCCCTAGGTGTATATCTATTTTTCTTTTCTTCCCTTGAAACATCATCTTTATTCTTATCCCTTTGCTATAAAATTTTAAGATTTTGACAGCCAAATTGGGGTGATGACCCATAACAAAGGGGTCAAGGAAGCCACTCAACCTGACTCTAGTTTCACTCAGAGATTGGAGAGCCAAATTAGTCTCTGACTTACGTATAGTCACCATTTCAGGCAACTTCAATGAAGTTTGAGGACAAAGTTCAGATTGTGATAAAGCTAAGGCATTTGTTTAGTGCTGTATTGCTGCATCTGTTTTCCTCAGGGACCTAACAGAGTGTCTACAGGAAGCAAATGCGTTTTACTTCACATTGTATCCAACGTTCTTTTTCTACCAGACATAGCTGAACATAATCATTTTAATAATGTTAAAGTGTAATTTAATTTCTAGCCAATATATTTTATTTTCATGAAAACTAATGGGTTAGTTTTTTCCCCACTATACTAACAGTTTCACTTATGATTGTTTGCCATAGGAATGGGATAGGTGTTTTATTAAGCATAGTTAAGATTCAAGAGTTTTTTTTATAAAGTGAGTGAGTTTTTATAAAGCAATTAGTTCATTTTTAAATAAGCAAAATGAATTTTAGCACTTTCTACCAAGACACCAAATAAAGAATTCAAACTTAAATTTTATTCTGACTGCATTTGACCAATCAATATTGCCTAAACAATATTCTAAAGCAATACCCATTTCAGTGGTAAAAGTAAGTCCAGACTGGATAACTTTCCTTCAGAGCAGTCTACTTTTTAATTACATCATCTTAATTGTGCTCTAAATGGGTCTATTAGTCTTTGCAGTGTTTTAAAAATAAAGTTTTCCTAACCAGTTCTAATTTTATGCTAATGTCTTTTATAACAGAGCCCAAGACATGCTCTTTATGGTGAAAAAGAGGAAGTGACTTTTTATAAAAACTAAATAAATTGTTTACTCCCCTGTCGTATAAGTGCCATGTTCTATCTTAACTTAGAACAGGCAAAACTCTTTCCTCCACATTTACTTTAACCTAGAGGCCAATAACTTAAAATTGAATTAACTTGCTTTTCAATAATGTTGTTGATGCAACTGAGTAATCATGGTAAGTTGCTTCATTATATTCTTCTCAATTCTGCATATATAACACTGATTGATTTAAAACTCTTATTTACATATTATAATCAGTGGTTAACTAAACTATCATATTTAAAATTTTGAAGTAACATTAATTAAGAGACATGGAAAACTCATCTAAGAGATGAGCCTAACAAAACATTAAATTTTAATATATTTATATGCAGATAAAGTATATATATAATTGTTTTCTTCTTGGAAGTTGTTGAGTCATTTAGGTAATGACAAGAACAATTATACTATGTTTATGATTTTAAATACAGTATATTTTGAAGAGTTACTTCGATAAATGAATGCTTCTAATCAGCAGATCTTAATCAAATCTTAAAACAAAGTTAGATTTTTACATATAATAATATAGATAGCTGCTCTCCCTCCAAAACAATATACCCTCTCCAATAAAAAGTACTATGATTCCAATTATAAATACTTCTGATGCAGTAACATCTGTTAGAATTCATCTGTACCAAGTTTCTGAACAAGGTTTGATCCTGTTCTGACTCACAACATTTGTCCAGTCATTAATGTTCTTTTTCCATCAACCAGCCACCTGTTTTGTTATTAAATATATGGCTTGCAGGATATAATAAATAATTCAACTCAAATTGAAAATTTTCTGTTCTTTTTACTGTGACTCAGAGAGGAATAAAACATAGTCTCAGCACTTAGAGAACATGTTATCCAGTCATAGATAAATAAACAAATAACAGTTAAGTATCACAAATGCAAAGCAGGAAAACCATACAGAGATTGCATGAAGAGGGAGTGATTATCGCCACTTGGGGAATCAGGGAAGATTTTACAGAAAAGTGATATGTGACTTGGGACTGAAAAATGAATAAAATATTTATCAAGTGGATAAAAGAGCCTAGTAAATAATGGAACTTAGATGCTCAAAAAAATAAGGATTTACTATTCTTCCCTATAAAAATATTCAACCATCCTTTTTAACAGAGCCCAGATTAATGTCACTAGTAGGTTATTTGAACCCTCATTCAGGTTTATTTTACCATTCAAAGCTCGTACATGGGCTGTGTTTTGTGGTAGTTGTCAGGAAGTTAATAAAAATTGAGATTTTCCTTCTGGATACACAGTAGAATTGCACTTTCTTGCCTTATTTATTGGTAGTTTTTAACATACAATTTTCTTTGATCAATGAATGAGTGGAAGTGCCATGTATTATATCTAGGCAAATACTTTTGAGATCTAATGTATCATTGGACATATTCTTTTCCATCCATCATGGTAATCATATTAAGAAGGAGTTTGTGTGAGCCTGGGTACTCGAGTGGCAAAGATGAGCAGATATCCAAACTATTCCTTGATGGATATTTAATGTGAAGGAATAAGAAAATTTAGTCTTATAGATTAATAAGATTTTGGGTTGTTTATTATCACCATGTAACCTAGCCCATCCCGTCTGATTATGATTTTAACAATTAATACTATGCTTTTGGTACCAAAATGCAGTAGTTAAAAGAGAAATTGCTTCTATATAGAATATGTACATTGTTGCATAGTGTATCTCCATATTGTATTGATTTTTCTCATACCAAGTGCTGCACAGTGCATCTACTTCTCCCTGGGTTTGCATAGATATTATGAGTCCCCATGCTTTTACACGCTCTCTTGACATTTTGCACTTTGTCTTCATAGCACTTATCTTAATTTATAGTTTAAAATTACTGGTGTGATTATTTTATTATTGTTGCCTCCTCCATATATTGTGATCCCAAGTAGGTAATGCCATGTCAGATATCCTAGTGGACATAGCAAACACACTAAATCAAGAGTATCTAATAAATAAGTGAAGGTTAAATAAATAAGTGAAGGAATGTATGAGTGTATGAATGCATGAATGAGGATGCTAAGTATATAATTGACTTTACTCTTCCCTCAAGACTTAGACAAAGGGAAAGAGAAATAAACCAAGTTGTTTTAAGTAGTTTTATTAACTGGAATTTAAAATAATTAACAAGCACTAAAATTATCAACTTCTAATAGGTAAAGGGGGTATTTAAAATGATGTGATACTATTTTCTCATTTTACAGTTTAGAAAATTGAAATCTACATATGCTCGTGATTTACCAATGGGGGCAAAATCAGAGATATCACATTAAATTTCCTGATAATAATGAGGAATTTCCTTCTTAGAATAAAGTTGGATACTAATGAATGCATAAAGTCAAATCATAAAGTATGGAATCTTTAATAAGTTTCTCAGTTGTAAGTATTCTTCACATATATCTTAAGTCCTTGGTAATAGTCATATATTGTCTAAGACCGAAACGTTTTATGATGTAGGGTGGGAAAATTACAAGTATTATGGTTGGCTTCATAATTGTGGAAAATTTTAACTTCTTTATATTCAAATATCTATGACCTTATTTTTGAGTCACAGTTTTTAAATTTGTATTTACTGAGCTATGTATTTACTACCTTAGGCTACATTTTAAACATTTATTACAGGGAAAAGAGAGAGAGGTGATATCATTTATAGTCTGCTGATTCAAAATGGATGGTGAAGGAGTGACATCAGAAGCATGGTGGTGTGAGGGGTCTCTTTGATCTCTCCCTTTGAAATTACAACAAATTTAACGGTTACAATTCAACAGAAAACACTCAGCCTAACACACAAAGCCATCTGAAATCTGCATATCAGAGCATTTGAAGATGGGCAAATCAGATGAGCAAGGGAGGAGAAAAAGGAGAGGAGCAGAGAATGGTGCTGTGGACACAGCCCTGGCGCTCCCTGCAGGACTCAGGGAGATGGGGGAAATGAGGTGGTGACTTGCACTCTCTATAGCCCTGAGCAAGTCTGCCTGAGTGATTATCATATACCACTTAGCAGGATCCAGTGATCAGGGCAGAGACCAGGGCAGGGACAAAATACAGAGGGACAACAGCTGTGTTTTAACAACCACCATTGCTAGGCAGAAAGCTGAGTCATGGTGCCTGGCTGTCTCTCCATCACCCTCCCAGAGCTAACAATGGACCCCAAGGGAAACTGCAGCAGGGAGTACCCCAGGAACTGAGAAGATGCACACTGCAGCTGTTTCAGTAAAAGGAAATACAGAAGCCAAGTAGCTGAAGCTTGGTGGTCAGCATTACTGAAATGAAAATAGCCACAGGAGGTGACAAGTCAGCTCAGAAAGAAAATGAAAAATCTCCATAAAATAAACTTAAAGATACAGAAATGTGAGATTTAAACAAGAGAATTCAAGACTGTAGTTCTGAAAAAACTCAGTGAGATACAAGAAAATTCTGATTAACAGTTCAATGAACTTAGAAACAAAAATCAATGAACAACAGTAGTACTTTACCAAAGAGAAAGAAATACTAAAAAAGAACCAAATAGAAATTCTGGAACTGAAGAACTCAATAAAAGAAATTGAATCGAAAAATAAAAACCAACAATATGCTGCCTCCAAGAGACATATCTCAGCTGCAAAGACACATATAGCCTCAAAGTGAAAGGGAGGAAAATGATGCTCCAAGCAAATAGCATCCAGAGAAAAGTGGGGGTAACTGTACTTATATCTGATGAAATAGAATTCAAAATAAAAAAAAAGTAATGAGAGACAAGGATAGACACTTCATAAGGATAACACATCAATATCTATGCTCTCAATTAGGCAGCACCAAAATATGTAAAGCAACTACTAACAAAACTAAAGGGAAAAACTGACAAAAACACAATTATAGTAGGGGATCTAACTACCCCACCATTAGCTATGGATATAACATTCAAACAAAAGATCAATAAGAAAATATTAACCTTAAATGACACATTAGATAGACCAATTGAACATAATTGACATTTACAAAGCTTTTCACCCCAGAACAGCAGCTTGTACATTCTTCTCTAGTATACATGGAACATTCTCAAGGATAGATCGTATGTTACGACACAAAACTAGTCTCAACAAATTTAAGAAGACTGAAATCATACCGAGTATATTTTCTGACCACAATGCTTTGAAACAAGATCAACTACAAAAAAAAAAAAGTGGAAAAAAAGCAAATGTGTGGAGATTAAACAACATGCTACTAAAGAACAACTGGGTCAAAGAAGAAATAAAAGGAGAGATCAAGAGATATATAGAAACAAATGAAAATGAAAATACGACATATCAAAACTTTTGGGATACAGCAAAAGCAGGAATAAGAGGAAATTTTATGTCATGATAGGCCTATGTCAAGAAACAGATAAACAAAAATATAAATAAACAACCTAACATTACACTTAAACAGATTAGAAAAAGAAGAACAAAGGAAGCCCAAGGTCAAAATTAGAGCAGAATTAAATGAAATTGAAAACTAAAAGACAATAGAATAATTTAATGCAACAAAGAGCTGGTTCTTCTGAAAGATCAGTAAAATTGACAAACCCCTGGCTAGACTCACTAAAGAAAGAAAGAGAAAGAACACCAATAAACAAAATCAGAAATGAAAGAGAAGTTATGACAGATAACACCAAAATACAAAGTATACAAGAATACAATGAAAGGTTATATACCACCAAATTCAATAACCTAGAAGAAATAGAAAAGTTCTTAGAAATATATGACCTTCCTACACTGAATCATGAAGAATTGGAAAATTTAAATAAACCAATCAACAGTAAAGAAATTAAAACAATCAACAAAAAACACTAAAAGAGTAAAAGTCCAGGATTAAATGGCTTTACTAGTAAATTGAGCTCAACATTCAGAGTTGATTTAATACCTGTTCTTCTGAAACTATTTTACAAAATTGAAGAAGAGGCAATACTACCTAACTCATTTTATAAGGCCAATATTACCCTGATACTAAAACCTGATAAAGATAACACACACAAAAAGAAAACTATAGGTCGATATCTCTAATGAATACAAATGTAGAAATTTTAAACAAAATACTAGCAAACTGAATACAACAATATATTGAAAAGATTATACATCATGATCAAGTGGGGGTTATTTCAGGGGTATGAAGAAGGTACAACATATGCAGATCAATTAATGTGATACACCACATACACACAAAAAAAGAATAAAAATCATATAATCATATCAATAGATGCAGAAAAAGAATTTGACAAGATATGCATTCATTTATTATTAAAACACTTTTAAATGGGTATAGAAGGAAAGTACCTCAACATAATAAAAGCCACATGTGACAAACCTTCGGCTAATATCATACTTAATGAAGAAAAACTAAAAACCTTCTAAGATCAGGAACAAGACAAGGCTGTCCACTGTCACCACTGTTATTCAATATAGTGTTGAAAGTCTTAGCTACAGTAATTAGGCAATAGAAACAAATAAAAGACATCAAAATTGGGAATGAAGAAGTTAAAATGTCACTTTTTGCAGATGACATAATTCTCTATATAGAAAACCCTAAAGACTCCACTAAAAATCTATTGGAAACAATAAACAAATACAGTAAAGTTTTAAGATACAAAATCAATGTACAAAAATCTGCAGTGTTCCTATACACTAACAATAAATTTTCAGAAAAATAAATGAAAAAAAGAAAACATTTCTTTTGCATTTACAACAAAAAGAATAAAATACCTAGGAATAAATCTAATGAAGCAAGTAAAAGACCTAACACTGAAAACTATAAGACATTATAAAAAGAAATTGAAGAAGACACAAAGAAAAGGAAAGATATTCGTGTTCATAGATTGGAAGAATCAACATAGTTAAAATAACATTACTACCTAAAGTCTTACACAGATTTAATGCAATCCTCATCAAAATCCCAAGGGCATTTTTAAAAGAAATATAACAAAAAATCATCAGATTTGTATGGACCTGCAAAAAACTCCAAAAAACCAAAACAATCCTGAGGAAAAAAAAAAAAAGCTGGAGGTATCACTCTGTCTGACTTCAAATTATACTACAAAGTGACAGTAATCAAAACAGCATTATATTGGAAGGAAAACAAATATACAGACCAGTGCAACAGAATTGAGAGTCCAGAAGTAAACCCCCATTTATATGTGCAAATCATTTTTGACAGAGAAGCCAAAAACATACAATACAGAAAGGAAAGCCTCTTCAATAAATATGCTTGGAAAATTGGAAAGCTACATGTAAAAGAATGAAACTAGACTGCCATCTGTTACCATACACCAAAATTAACCCAAAATGGATCAAAGACCTAAATATAAGACCTAAAACAATAACTTGTATAGAAGAAAACATAGGTATTAAACTCATGGACCTTGGATTTAGAGATGATTTTATAAATTTGACCTAAAAGATAAGGGATGTAAAAACAAAAATAAATGAATGGGGCTATATCAAACTAAAAAACTTCTGTACAGCAAAAGAAATCATCAACAAAACAACAAGGCCCTTAATAAGGGGCTAATATCCAAAATAGACAAAGAACTCGTACAACTCAACAACAACAAAAACAAAGAATCCAATGAAAAAATGGGTTAAATTGACACTTTTTCCAAGAAGACATACAAATGGTCAACAGACATATGAAAAGATAGTTAACTTCATTAGCAATTAGGGAAATGCAAATTAAAATCGAAATGAGATACAACTCACACCTGTTAGAATGGCTATCATTAACAGGATAAGTAATAACAAGGGTTGGAGAGGTTGTGGGGAAAAAGGAACCTTATACACTGCTACTGGGAATGTCAATTGGTACAGTCACTATGGAAAACAGTTAAAAATAGAATTGCCATACGACCCAGAAATCCCTCTTCTGGGTATCTATCCCAAAAATTTGAAAATATTTATCAATAAAGATACACACACCCTGATGTTCATAGCAGCATTACTCAAAGTAGCCAAGACATGGAAACAACTGAAGTGTCCTTTGATAGATGATTGGATAAAGATGTGGTACATAGATACAATGGAATATTACTCAATCATAAGATGAAATACTGTCATTTGTGACAATATGAATGAATCTTGAGATTATCATCCTAAATGAAATTAGTCAGACAGAAAAAGTTAAGAATCATAAGGAAGTTATGGTTCATATATACAATAGAATATTACTCAGCCATTAAAAATAAATGAAATCCTACCATTTGCAATGACGTGGATGGACCTAGAGGTTATTATGCTGAATGAAATAAGACAGAGAAAGATAAATACCATATGATTTTACTTATATGCGGAATCTAAGAAACAAAAAGAACAAATTAATCAAAAACAGACTTGCAAATTAGAGGACAATCTGATGACAGCCAGAGGGAAGGGGAGTTGGGGCACTGGGAGAAAGGGGTGAAGGGTTAAAGAAGTACAAATTAGTAGTTGATAGATGGTCATAGGGATAGAGAACATGATATAAGGAATGCAGTTAGCATTAACGTATTGGCTAGGTGGAGTCAGAGGAGAGAAAGAGTAATCAGGGAGATTGTTTTATAATGTATATAAATGTCTAACCGATGTACTATATACTTGAAACTAATAATAAAATTAAAAAAAAAGAGAAAAGAACCATATGACTTCACTTATATGTGAGATATAAAACTGAAAGCAACAAACAAGAGAAACAGAGACTCGTGGATATGGACAACAGTTTAGTGGTTATCAGAGTGAAGGTGGTTGTGGGGAGGTAAATAAGAATAAAGGGATTAAAATATATGGTGCCAGAAGGAAATTTAACTTCAGATGGTGAACGCACAATGCGATATACCTGTGACATATTATTAGACTGTACACTTGAAATCTATATAATTTTATTAACAAATGTCACTCCAATAAATTTAATTAAATAAAAACACCAAAATGGATTATAAAGAGATGTGAAAACTAATATTTATAAAGATCTACTCTGTGTCAGAATTTTGGGGCATATATGTATATAAAATATTTAATACATAATTTATAAATAGATAATTTGTAATATAAACATATAATTTCACCTCCATATCTGTCCTACTAATTTTTTAGAGAAAAGAAAAGTAAAATTATGTGAAGATAAGCAATGTCAAAATTGTCAACTAGAAAACTAATTTTAACAAGTTTAGGAAGGAAATTGATAATACTAAAGTGGTAAAAGCCAAACTTTCAGAATTCATAAAATAATGTAATAAGGACAGATTAAATGTAATGTTCATAAATACAGAGATCAACTGTTAAACAACAACTCTTTTATATCCTAAGAATATCAAAGTGCTTGCCAAAATTTGCACAGCATCTAAGAGATGATAATGATCCTGAAATCTACACCCCATCCTTATCTATTTCCAAGAACTTTAAGTTCTTTTTCATTTTACAATATTTATAATAATGACTCGTTACTTCAAACTTGCATCAGAAAATAAATCTGAGGTATTCTTGTAGATGATCATCTATCTCTGTTAGGTATGTATGCTAGTATACCCTTCCTATTTATTTTAGAGCCCACTTTTATTACATACATTTACCTTCCCCAGACTAGTACATATGCCACAATCAAAATAAGAGATTCAAATCTACTATAAGATTCTAAATATATCATAACATTACTGTTGGAAAACTTGCAGATAACTTGAAACTATGGCTATTTAAAAGTATGTGTTTATACTCCAATGAGACAAATCTTATATCCATAGAAATTATGTTAATGTCTAACCCACTTGGGCAGAACTTAGTCAAATAGAAACCTGTGAAATAAACCGCTTTATACTCACTCTACTTAAAAACAAACATTGAGAGGGGGGAAAGATGGCGGACTAGCAGGGTTCGCCTCCTCCAAGGTCTGCATTGAAATTACAACCAAATTATAAAATAATCAACATGGAGAATCACCTGAAGTCCAGCTGATCATAACACCTACATCTGATAATATGAAGAAGGAGCCTCATGGAAGCCAGTAGGAGGGGCAAAGCCACAAATCTGGCTGGACCCGAACCTTTGGGTGGTGGAGGATTATCAGGAGGGAGAGGAAGCCGCAAAGGCTCTCCTGAAGGTGACAGAGGTGTTGGTCTCATTTGGGTGCTTCCCAGCCCAGGGTCCTAACCCAGGGAAGAGGAGATTCCAATAATTCTTACTATAAAAAACAGGGGTTTCTGGCCATCTGAATGAGACGGAAGGAGACTGAAACCCTAGATGCTCCCTTTGAAGGACCCATGCACAGGCTTTCTGACCTGTGGGCACTCACTTGGGACACCAGCTGTGGGTCAGAGGCTTGCACAGTATTCATAATGAGAAAGTCTGCATTACCTGGCTCCAGAATAGGGCTGGATGGGCAGCTACCATTGTGCCTTAGTATGGCTTCCCTACAGGGCAATCTACAGACCTCACCAACTTGACTGTGCAGACCCCTCCCACAGGGCCATTAGGAAGCTTTGGCCTGAGGAGATCAGCTCACCCCACCTAACCAGCAGATAGCTTGGGGCTTTTGTTGCTGGATGGCTGCCATATCCTGTGCCAATTCTGGGCCAAGCATTCACAGTTGGTGGCCAGTGCTGTGAACTCACATTTCTGAGACAGTTTCAGGCAGATCACTGCTGCCAATATGAACTTGGGCAGATCTCAGGGATCCATAGGCCAGTCCCAGACAGCAGCTGGTCTTGCTGTGATCTGGGACTTTTGCAGAAACATACAGTTACTGAAGTTGCAGCAAGACTGAGGCTGTATTGATCTGATGGCCATTGTCTCCCAGAGACCCCACCCCACCCACCTCACAAATTGCCCCAGGTGGCCCACTGACAGAGAACCACCACTGCCCTGCCTGTCCCCCCAGGTCTCCTAATCCTCAAAGGCAACAAACTTTGGCTAGCACAGGCCCAGCTCTGCACAGAAATCAGTTGCAGGCAGACCTCTGCTGCCGGCAAGAGTTGCAATATTGTATCCAGGAAGCACAGGGGTCTGTGGGACATTAGCTGGTCTCACTGTGATCTGTGACTACAGCAGGGACTCCGGGGCACAAAATTTTCAGCCAAACTGAGGCCGTATCGGCCTGACGGCCCTTGTCTCCCTGAGATCCCACTTCATCCAAGCCACAAAGTGCCTACAGCTCATTGACAGGCAGCCTCCCCTGCCTTGCTTGGCTCTGTGGTTGTGCAGTCAGTGCAGGCAACACACCTTGGCTAGTGCAGTCAGCGCATTTCGGGGAAAAGTTGTGAGAAGACCACTGCTGCCTGTAAGAGCTGCAATATCTCTTGAGGGGATTACAGGGGTCTATGGGACCTCATCAGACAGTAGCTTGTCTCCATGTGATCTGTGACTACTGCGAGACCGTGCAGACACAGCAATTGCAGAAAACTGAGGCTATTAGCCGGACAACTCTTGACTCACTAAGCTCTTGAGCCATCCAATATACAAAGTGCCTGCAGCATGTTGATAGGCAGCTGTCCCTGCCCTGGGGTAGCACATTTAGGCCCAAGGTGGGCAGCTGCTGACCTTGCTATGATTGGAAACTTATACAGGATACCATAGAGACAGCACTGGCATGTAAACTGACATTGCAGTGGCAGGGAGAATTTTACTCAATAGATCCAGGAGACTCCCATGGTCCCTGTGCCACCCCAAATGCATATCACCCAGAGGCTCATCCAGTTTCAGAGACTTATGGACAATTGACAAGCAGCATCAGGCCTTGAGGATCACTGGTCTCTCTGCTAAACTGCCCTAGGTCAGGGAAGGGAGATAATCAAACTGCTGCCTACAGTACTGTCTCTTTCACTTACCTATAGATCCAGCATAGGCAATAACCATCTGCAGATTGCTTTGTAGTTCCCATCGGGTATTCCTGAGCAATCAAAAGCAGCAGCTGACCTTTGCTTATTGAAGATCTCCTCAAAAGGGGCCACAAAACCAACACATCCAGAGACTGGCACCATACCACAACACAGCAACTTTTGACTAGCCCCATTAGTGATACGCACAAAGGGTGGTTGCAACAAGTACATAAGACTGCTAGGAAAAATCTCACTCAGGGGGGCCAGCATCCACATAGCAACTCTTACCCTGTGGGTGCAGCCAATTCCCACAATTAGCCTAAGTATTAATCCCACCCACTAATCTACTAACAACAATAAAAGCTTGATGACTTTAACAGCCCATTGACACCAATGGACAGATCTTCTAGACAGAAAATCAACAGAGAAACAATGGGGCCTAAAAGACACACTAGACCAGATGGATTTAATAGATATTTTCAGAGCATTTTACCCCAAAGCAGCAAAATATACATTTCCCTCAAGTGCACATGGAACAATTTCCAGTATAGACTACATGTTAGAACACAAAACAAGTCTCAATAAATTTAAGAAGATTGAAATCATATCAACCGTCTTCTCTGATCATAATGGTATGAAACTAAATATCGACTACAAGAAAAAAACTGGAAAATACACAAATACATGAGGCTAAATAACATGCTACTAGAGGTCATAAAAAAGAACAATGATAAACAATGAATGAGATATCAATGAGATTAAGGAAGAAATCAAAAGATACATAGAGACAAACGAAAATGAAAATACGATGACTCAAAATCTATGGGACACAGCAAACGCAGTCATAAGAGGGAAATTCATAACAATACAGGCCTACCTCAAGAAACAAGATAAAGCTCAATAAACAATCTCACCTTACACTTAAAAGAACTAGAAAAAAAAAAAAGAACAAAGCCTAAAGTAAATAGAAGGAAATAATAAAGATCAGAGTGGAAATGAACGAAATACAGTCTGGCAAAACAATACAAAAGATTAATGAAACCAAGAGCTGATTCTTTGAAAGGATAAACAAAATTGACAGACCCTTAGTCAGATTTATCAAGAGAAAAAGAGAGAACTCATATAAATAAAATCAGAAATGAAAGAGGAGAAATCATCGCTGACTCCATAGAAGTACAAAGGATCATAAGAAAATACTATGAGCAATTACATACCAACAAATTGGACAATCTAGAAGAAATGGACACGTCCCTAGAAATATACAATCTCCCAAGATTGAGTCAAAAAGAAATAGAAAATCTGAACCAACCAATTACCATCAATGAAATAGAATCAGTAATCAAAAACCTCCCAAAAAACAAAATCGTGGACCAGATGGCTTCATAGGAGAATTTAACCAAACATTCAAAGAATTAATACCTATTCTTCTCAAACTATTGCAAAAAATTCAAGTTGAGAGAAAGCTCCCTAATTCCTTTTATGAGGCCACTATTACTTTGATTCCAAAACCAAAAACATTACCAAAAAAAAAAAAAAAAATTGGCTGATATGAACATCGATGCAAAAATCCTCAAAAAATATTAGCAAACAGAATTCAGCAATACATTAAAAATATCATACACCATGATCAAGTTGGATTTATTCCTGGGATGGAAGGTTAGTACTATATGTGCAAATCAATTAATGTAATACACCACATTAACAAATCGAAAGATAAAAACCAAATGATCATCTCAATAGATGCAGAAAAAGCATTCGACAAAATCCAGCATCCATTTATGATAAAAACTCTCAGCAAAGTGGGAATATAGTCCCGCAACATAACTAAGGCCATATATGACAAACCTACAGCTAATATCATACTCAATGGGGAAAAGCTAAAAGTGTTTTCCTTAAGATCAAGAAAAAGATGCCCACTTTCACCTCTCTCCTTCAACATTATATTGAAAGTCTTAGCCACAGCAATAAGACAAGAAAGAGAAAAAAAAGTATCCGAATTGGAAAGGAAGAAGTATAACTCTTGTTATTTGCCAATGACATGATACTGTATTAAAGAGAAACCTAAAGATTCCGTCAAAAAACTGTTAGAACTGATTAATGAATCCAGTCAAGTAGCAAGTTACAAAATAAATATTCAGAAGTCAATGGCAATTTTATACGCCAGTGATGAACTTTCAGAAAGAGAAATTAAGAAAACAATCTCATTTATGATTGCATCAAAAACAATAAAATACCTGGGAATCAAATTAACCAAGGAGGTAAAAGACCTGTTCTCAGAAAATTATAAGTTATTGGAAAAAGAAATTAAAGAAGATACAAATAAATGGAAGTATATATCGTGCTCATGGGTAGGAAAAATCAACATCATTAATATGGCATACTACCCAAAGCAACCTATATAGATTCAATGCAATTCCTATCAAAATAACAACGGCATTTTTTCAGAGAGCTGAAATAAATAATCCTAAAATTTATATGGAAGCATAAAAGACCCCAAATAGTCTTGGCAATCTTGAGAAAGAAGAACAAATTTCGAGGTACCACACTACCTGATATCAAAATATACTACAAGGCTACAGTAATCAAGATAGCATGGTATTAGCATAAAAACAGATACATCGATCTATGGAACAGAATAGAGAGCCCAGAAATAAATTCATGCCTATACACTCATTCTATATATGACACAGGAGGTAAGAATATACAATGGGGTAAAGACAGTCTATTCAATAAATGGTGCTGGGAAAAATGGACAGATAAATGCAAAATAAAAAAAAAACAAAAAAACAACTAGATCACCTTCTTACACCTTATACAAGAATAGACTCCAAGTGGATTAAATACGTAAATGTAAGACCCAAAACAATAAAATTTCTGGAACAAAACATAGGCAGTAAACTCTCTGATATTACTAATAGTAATTTCTCCTTGGGCAAGGGAAACAAAAGAAAAAATAAACAAATGGGACTACATCGAACTAAAAAGTTTTATACATCAAAGGAAACCATCAACAAAACAAAAAGACAATCGACAACCGACTGATTGGGAAAATTATTAGCTAATGACACATTTGATAAGAGATTAATATCCAAAATATATAAAAAAACTCATACAACTCAACAACAAAAAAAACAGACAATCCAATTAAAAAATGGGCAGAAGACCTGAACAGATACATCTCCGAAGAGGAAATACAGCTTGCCAATAGACATGAAAAGATGCTCAAGGTTACTAATCATCAGAGAAATGCAAATTAATACCACAATGAGATATCACCTGACACTTGTCAGAATGGCTATCACCAATAAATCAAAGAATAAGTGTTGGTGAGGATGCAGAGAAAAGGGAACCTTCATACATTGCTGATGGGATTGCATATTGGTACAGCTGCTATGAAAAACAGTATAGAATTTTCTCAAAAAATTAAAAATAGATATACTTTTTGACCTAGCAATTGTATTTTTGGGTATTTATCCAAAGAAAACCAAAACAATAATTCATAAAGATCTATATACCCCAATATTCATGGCAGCACAATTTACAATAGCCAAGATATGGAAGCAACCTAAATACCCATCAATAGACAATTGGATAAAGAAGATATGTTTCATATATACAATGGAATATTATTCAGCCACTAAAAAATGAAATCCTACCATTTTCGATGACATGGATGGACCTAGAGGTTATTATGCTGAGTGAAATAGGTCAGATAGAGAAAGATAAATACCATATGATTTCACTTATATGCGGAATCTAAGAACAAACTAATCAAAAACAGACTCACAAATATAGAGGACAATCTGGTGATGAACAGTGGGGTAGGGAGTTGAGAATGGGGTGAAGAGTTAAAAAAATACAAATTAGTAGTGGATAGATGGTCACAAATATGGGGAGCATGGCATAGGGAATGCAGTTAGCATTAATGTAATGGCTAAGTGGAGAGCCAGAGGAAAGAGCGAGCAATTAGAGGGATCGTTTTATAAACTATATAAATGTCTAACCAATGTGCTGTATACTTGAAACTAATAAAATAAAATTTAAAAAATATAAGCATTGAGAGATTTTTAAATAAGGACTTTCTGAAGGTATTAAAGGGACTGTTCAGAATATCTTGATAGATTCTGAAATAAACATTATATATGTATAAATAAATACATGTACATATACACAAACATGCATATATGTATCTCTATGTACAAACAGCTATGTACATATATGTATCTCTAGGTATATGTTATATATATTATGTACATTGTACAGTTGTTATTCTTGTGTTATATCTATGTATCTATAGATATCCTACTATGTGATAAATTTAGGTATGCTGTATAAAACAATAAAATTGAAAAGTTAAAAAGATAAAATTTTACTATATAAATTTAATTTTTTTATAAAAAAACTGGTAAAACAAAACATCCTAAAATAAACCATAATTGTGCCTTAAAATATAGTCTCTGTTCTTAGTAGTTGTGTTCTTTTTAACAGTTCCTTATTGTATCTGCAACTTATTCTTTATCCATATGATCCATAGAACTGGTAAATTTCTCATATCAACAACGTTATTTCTTTTGGAAAAATATTTCAGCCTTCGCTCATTATCTTAACTTTCACTTGAAGAAGTCATTTTTCAATAGTTTGTCTGAAACTTTTATCTCTCTAAACAGTATTGCAAAAGAATTTTGCCTCTCAATACTGGAAGCAAAAAGCAGTTCTACCTGTATCTTGGTTCTGAAGAGTCTTCAATGTCTCAAAAAAAATTAAGACAAATATATATGACAATTACTCTTATAATTCTACCCTTTTGATATTCAAATTAGAGATGAGATGTCAGAATTCATTCTTTTTCACAGCTGAAAATATAATACCAAGCAACATTATCTTTACTTAATTTTATATTATCTCTTTCACAGTTCTTAACATTTGGCCTGCAACTTTCAATGCTTGAGAAAAGCGAAAATCGATTTTAAATTTAAATTTTTCCGATTATCAGAATTTTTATCTCAAAAATATATTCAGTATGTCTTTATTTAAAGATTATGACTGAGATTCACATCTAAATATACAGCATTCTCTTTTAAAAACTTGTATAAGTATAGCATTTAACATTAACATTTTATAAAATGAATAAATGCTAGAACATGTATTACATATTTTGAAATTTGCATAATACAAAATTAATGTCTCTAACAAAATATTAATTAATTAGAGGCAACACAATTTTAGATACTATAAATCTATAATTAATGCAGTTTTTTTCTTCCACAATGCTTTTCTTTTATTTCTCACCATTATTAGTATGTAACTTATTAGGAGGTCCCTCTTAAATTATAAGTATACCCTATTATTATAGTTATAAGACTTGATATAAATTTTGTCCACATTTTTTTCTTTTTGTGTATTATTTCTTTAGCTTTAGATATAGAAGCACCATTATTACATAATGAGTATATGAATAACATTAATTTACCTCTGTCTCAGTTCCTCTGCATTGCTGCTCCATTTTTTTGCATACCAGTAAGACTCAAGTAAAGAAAAGACTCAAAGAAAGCTTCATTAAAAAGTATGAAGCAATATATATATAAAATTTGGAGAAAAAAATGTCCATTTCCCTATACTGATATACTCCATACTTAGCCAAACAAAACTTTCCAATTGCTTTAAAGGGATAAGGTCATTGGAGCATGAAGGCAAAAAGAACAGAGTTAATACTAGTTTCTGACATTCAAAAGAAGAGAAAGGTCGCTTATACAAGAGAGAGAATCCATCGGTTCCACCAAAGGGTTCTCTGTTATCTCCAACATCACAGGGGTGTAAAAGTCCTCTGCTTACTCTACACCTTTTCTGAAGGAATTGGGGGAATAAAAAACAAACAAAACTCTCTCTTAAATCATTATATCCACATGTATGGCTTGAATTATTTCAATAGATTAAACTTTCGCGTTGGAGTAAAACTTGTCCCATAGCCATGCCATGGATGAGAGCTAATATAAAAGAAAATAAAAATATTATTTTTCTTTGCACATGGTTTACTATGTTAATAATAATTATGGAATAATTTATTATGGTATGCTCAGAAAAATAATAATTACTATGTTTCTCAGTATTTTAAATACATATGAGGTTAAAGTAATAGGCTTGTGCTCTGATACTCTACATGACAGAACACTGGAGAGATGGAAAGAATATTTGTATACATGTGACTGAAGGCATGAGGAAATTATAATAGAAAGAGAACTACAAATTCTTAGAGAATATTTTACTATAATGATTAATAATTATGAAGACTATTTCATTGCTAAAATATTTATATCAACTTATTTTGCATACATTATAACATTTTATATTTAATAAATGGATAAAGTACAAAGATGAAAATGACCCAAATCCATGATGAATATGACAGTTTACATGACCCATATTTTACCGTCATTAAAGTCTAGGCATATTTGCTTTCATCTAATTGCTTTTTTTGTTTTTGTAAAATAATTATTTTTTCTTTAAAAGATACACATTACTTATACAATTTAAATTAAGTAGAAGTAGTAATTAAACTGCAAAATATATTTGATCTTTATCTACATAATACCTACATGTATTATCATGTTTACTGACATTAATAGAATACTCAGGCTTGTGTTGACATCCTAAAACTTTTTGATGGATAGAGGTAGAATTTGAAAAGTAACTCTGCTCATCCTGTCTACTAGAAAATGTTCTATTTTTCTTTTTATGTTTTCACAGTGTCCATTCTTGGGAGTTTCTGTATTATGTGGTGCCCCCATTCAATAATAGATTCTTCTAGTGAATATATTTGCTGACATTAAATATTTTCTGGCAAAATCTGATAAAATCAGTATAAAAAAAGAATATCATGAGAAATTCTGACACTTCTGTGACACCCACTTTATAGGCTTTTAATAATATTTTCCTCTCAAAGGCTAGATGAGTTTTCATTTGATTTTTTTAACTTTTCAAGATTTCAAAAGGTCCAACATTTCTATTTTGCCTTTTGTTTTATTTTATTGACATGTCACAGACATGAAAAATAGCAATGTTTTATAGATATGAAAAGCACAGTAGTGACACTACATTTTTTTTCTATTTCAATTGATATTTCAAAAGGAAAAGAACAAGAAGTTCTCCAATATCCTTCCCCCCCACATTGCTTTTTTTTTAACTTTGTTTCTATTTCCCTTTTTTTCAAGGGCATTTTGAAATAATATTTTCCACAGAGTGAAAACAGTCTCTCATAGCCAAACTGAAACTTTTCTAGGGATCTAGTATTCTTGGAATATAACCTAGATAAACTAACAAATAAAACATTTTAAGATATCTCATAAATTTTTGGCCCAAGCCCAGCCCCAGTTGCAGTGTTGCTGACTCTTTAAAGGACAAATATGAATTACTCTAAGCAGAAAGAAATTGTGATACAGTCAGTTTATTTTGTTTGTTTTGTTTTTCACTCAGTCATTAGTAAAATGTGCTCTTTTTAACATAATTTGAACATGACTATCTCTCAGTTTGTATTGGTGCTTGAACTAGAGACCTTGATTAGTGTTTTTCCTCTTCTAGCTTTGTGAAAATCCTCATTTATATGTTCTCTCTCTATAAACAGAAGAGAAAATCCTGACATAGTGAACATAAATTATTTCAAAATTCAAAATTCAAATTCTAGCATTCAAATCTCAAGCCTTTCCATTATACATTTTAATGTAGAGAAGTATAATAAGCAACTTTAAAAGTTTTATATCCATTATCAAGTTGAGAACTTGAATTGTTTCTTCTCAATTACCTTCAGATATTTTAGAAAATCGCACTTCACTTTAAGGTAAGAAAATTTAAAAAAAAACTAGAAAACATCTAACTTGATGTATTTTGTTTAAATCTGTTTTAAGTAGTAGCTCAAATATTACAAGTCTAGTGTTTCCTGATCTCTCCGAAAAGTTAACTTTTTTTTGCCTCCCACAGCACTTGGTTAATATTCCACTTTAGTGATTGTTGTATTCAGTTATAATCATCTAGAATACGTTATCTTAAAATTGTCTCAGTCATTCTAATTATGCATGCTTTTCATGAATCTTCAAAACAGAAAAAAGACAAATTAGGAGAGACAAAGGGTTAGTATTATTATTAATAAGAAAAATAAAATTCATTTGACAATTACTATGTACTAGTTTTGTGAGAATTGATTGTAATAACTTTTCCATTTCCTAATGACTCTCCCACGAGGTAGCTACAATTGTCATCCTATCTTATTTATGAGGAAACTGAGTCACAGAGAAGTTCAGTAACCTGCTCAAGGTCATGCACTTAGTGAATTGTGAAGCTAGAATTCAAACCCAGGAAAGCTTAATTCTAAAACCAGGTTTTCTTTATCAAATGTCTTGTTAGAAAGTGTCAGAGTCGACACTAGAAGCATGTTTAATCAATGAAAAAGTGTTACAGACAATAAAAATTTTCTTAATTTTTGGTTGATTAGACTAAAATGTATATAATATACATTAATATATTGATAGATACATATATACATGTTTATGTAAATGTGTGTGTATCAATTTCATATATATGTATATATACATATCTCATCTACTGATCTGAGGAAAATTATTTTTTAAAGTTGTTTTCTTAAATATGCTTAGAAAAATGAAAGGAAGGCAAGAACTCATTGAAAATAACAATTTAAAAAGATGAATCTCTAGGGGAAAAAATGTACTAAGTGTGCAACTTCTATACCAAAAAAAAACCAAAAAAACAAAAAAACAAAAACAGAGAAACCCTAATAGGCTACATAAGAAGAACTTGAGTAAGTAGAATACTACATGTTGGTTTTGGATAGAAAGCGTTAATAATTTAAATACATCAAGGCTCCCTAGATGAAGTATGACTCACTCTGTTGTTTATCTACCCAACAAGGCTTTATCTCTCCTTCCTTGAAAGTAAAAATGCAAATAAGCATATGAAAGATGTTTCACATCATATGACATCAGAGAAATGCAAATTTCAACAACAATGAGATATCAATATACGTCTATTTGAATGGCCAAAAATCCAGAACACTTATAACACCTAATGCTGGTGAAGATGTGGAACAACAGAAACTCTGATTTATTGCTGGTGGGAATATAAAATAGTACAAATTTGGAAGGTATTTTGGCAGATTTTACAAAACTAAATATACTCTTGCCACAAAATTCTGCCATCACAAGTGATTTCTTGATGTTAATCAAGTCCATGCAAAAACCTGTGTATTTACAGTAGCCTTATTCATAACTGCCAAAACTTCAAAGCAATCAAGATGTTTTTTGGTAGGCTAATGTATAAATAAACTATGTTACATCCAGACAATGGATGTATTCAGTGCTAAAAAGAAATGAGCTACCAAGCCATAAAAAGACATGGAGAAATCTTAGATGCATATTACTAAGTGACAGAAGTCATCTTAAAAGACATTATTCTGTGTGATTCCAACTGTATGACTTTCTGTAAAAGGTATAAATATGGAGCCAGTAAAAAAGATTAGGTGTTGCCAGGTTGAGGAAGGAGGCCAGGACGAATAGGTAGAGACAGAGTATTTTAGAGTACTGAAAATACTCTATAAATACAGGTCATTAGACATTTGTCCAAATCTATAGAATGTATAATGAGAGTAAACTTTAATGTACACTCTCAGACTTTGGATGATTATGATGTATCAATGTAGATTTGTCAATTGTAACAAATGTTCCACTCTGGCGGAAGATCTAGATAATGGGTAAGGCTATGCATGTTTGGGAGCAGAGGAATATGAGAAATCTCTGCACTTCCCTTTCAATTTAGCTGTGAACCTAAAACTGCTCAAAAAAAAATAAACTCTTAGAACAAAACCCAAACACTTTTTCTTTGGGTAGTAAGCTTCCTGGTGTGCTTGAAGATGACAGAGCTGCCATGTGACCATTAAGGGCAAGTCTGATGTCAAAAGTCAAGATGGAAGGAGACTAAATTTTGGGTGGTGAGCACGCCATGCATTATAAAGATGATGTAAAATAGAACTGTATACCTGTTCTATTATAGAATGTTATCAACAAGTGTTATCTCAGTAAATTTAATAATAATGAAAAAATAAGTCAAGATAGCAAGAATAGTGGTACAGAAAAAAATGGAGAACCGAGCTTTAAACTACTAACTTATCTTACCCTAACATCACCATATCTTTGGATGTCTTGTCAGATAGCTAATAAATCTTCTATTTTGATTATAATATGTTATATTAGAAATTCAGTCAATTGCAGCTAAAGCAGAAAGCATTCTGATGCATCAATCTATACATATATTACCTTGCCAAAGTAATATATATACATTTTTAACTAAAGATCATTTTAACATTCGGATGGACAGAAACATGCAAAATAGAAAAATCTTCAAAATTAATTTTAATTTAGTGGCATTGAATAACTTTATAAGATAAAAAACTATATGCTAAAGCTAATATAATTTTTAAGTGTAAGACTGATACATGAGTACACAAATCTTAGAACCAGGATGGATATTTCAGAAATTAACCAAAATACATATGATAATTTATTAAATGACAAGCATGGTATATCATATTTTGGATAAACTATATATTATCTAGTAAATAATGCTAAGACAACAGAATATAAAAAAAATAAAACTGTATTTCTCACATTTCACATCAAAATAAATTCTACAATTTATGATTAAAAGTAAAAATAAAAGATATAAAAGTATAAAAAAATACAAAAATGTATGGAGTTTATTTTGAATAGTAAACTGGTAAAATAGTAAGTGATTAAAATAGCTAAAAGGTCAAAATAGTGAATGAAAATATTTAAAAACGCATTTAGTGGTTAAACGATAATGGGTATCTCCCATACAAAATTAGAATAAATATAATTGCTACAACTTTGAATACAACTTGGCTACATTTATAAAAAAAAATTTAAATATCTACATCCATTGAATCAACTTTTCTACTTTTAGCAATTTTTCTTGCAAATATTTTTGCCAAGTATGTCTAATGACAAATTGAATAAGCAATGATGTTTATTTAATCTGTATGTGTTGATATGGTGCAATTCAGAATATAACCTAGAAAATATATTGTTATATGAGAGAAACAAAATATGTCTAATAGTAGGGGAATATTGTGAGCTGTGGCTAACTAGAAACCATAAATTTTACCTCAGGACTTATTAAAAACTTATTAAAAAAAAACTAGAAAAAGTAATAAAATGTTTTTAATAATCCCATGGTTTTGCAAGACATATCAAGACAAACACAAAATAGAAAAATTAAGCTCTTTCCACAATATCTGCATTATTTCTTTATTCTTTTCCTTTTTATTGTGTTTTGATTTTTATGCTGAAATATAGCCCAAAAGCTGCTGCTGCAAATGACTACTTATATTCTTGAAAGAAAATCTAGTTTTAACTTTAATGTGATGTGGTATGCATGTGCGTGTATGCATGTGTGTGTGCATGTGTGTGTGTGTGTGTGTGTAGAAATTAGATTGAGAGTCTCCTGAAAAGTTAGAAGTCTATTGCCAATATAATCAATGCATTGGAAGAGAACAATGAATACTATTTTGTTTGCCATGCTGAAGAGAACATTTTTAGAAGAAAACACGTTCTTTCTAACTTTCTACTTTCATTCGCCTTTGTTATAAGAGGTCTAAGGAGTGTAATCTTTTAAAATTCAGCCTCCTCATAAAGTAGTTTTGATTGAATGCTGATTAAACTTTAGTACAGCAATCTTGTTTGAAAACTTCAGAGCAAGAGGCACTTTATTTTCCAGGTGTCAAGAATAAACATTTTGAACTCTTTAGCATTGTAATAATTCTCTGAAAATGTCAAGTTCTTGTTCCCAAATTCTTTATGCTCCTAAAATGATAAGAAATTACAGTATACACAAATGACCTTCTTTCTGAGCCACATTACCTGCTTATTCAGAACAGTGACCTTCCCCTGCACAAACGTTAATGTAAATCAATGATGAAGATGTCAGGTCCAGGTTCAGAGTTCAGTGTCATCATTTTCTCTTCTTAATGGAGGAGCTTAAACACTGCAGTTACTAAGCTTCCTGCCAAATTGAAAATCCCTGCTATCCAACACAATGAAGCATGTTTTTATTCCTTTTTAATTTGCTAGAGCCAATGCTTACTTGCTCTCTTAAACATTGAGAAATGAGAAAGATTCTCTCTGTCTCTCTCTTTCTCTCTCTCTCTCTCTCTCTCTCTTCCACTGCACATTAATATATGTTTTAAAACATAAAACACATTCAGGTGATTGGGGTAGGATGAAGAGAAAAAGAGAAGATGGGGATTTCTAATGTTAAGACATGTTAGAATAAAGTAAATGTGTTATGTTGAATTTAATTTATCTTACTGTAATCACTTTTTCCTCATCATTGACTAATGAGTGCTGAGATTTAGGGATGACTTTAGCCTTTATAAGAAAGAATTTTGATCTTCAAACCAAATTAAAAGGTTGCAATGTTTAACTAATAGATGAGGATTATGTTTGTACCCTATCCTCTTATAATGATTATAAAATAGAATCCAATAAATAGTTCTTTGAGCACTTTCTAAATATTTCCAGTCTTTGTAAAAAAGCAAGTATGCTAGTGTAATTCAATAGTCCTAATTTGCATGAAATTAGAGTTTTGTATGCAGAATATTCAAATTTGTATATATTCTGCAAAACTATTTTCAAAAAATGTTTAGCTCCTTAATTATTTGAAATCAAGTATCATACTGTATGTTTAAAATGTTATTTTTCATTTATATTTGAAAGTCAGAAAAACTGGAGTAAGAGCTTTATATAAAAGTTACATGTATAGATACTGGCATATAAAAATTATAACTATCAATAAAGCACAAATTTTCTTAAATATTTCCTCCGAATGTCATTATCTCCATCAAATTTATTATTATGTTTATTCCTCACTCTAAAAAGCTATTATTTGTGCTATAATAAATTTTCTTTCATCTTTATTAACTTCTATAATTTTTAAAATACCATCTATTTTCTATTTTGCAATTTTGAAAGTAATATATCATTATTGTAAATAGTTTTAAAAATTTGGAAAGGAACATATGTGAAAGACAGCAGCATTTGTGGTCAAGATAGGGGAATAAATAAATGCTATGCTTGCTTCCTCTCAAGACCACATCAAAATTACAATTAAACTAAAGAACATCTATCATTGAGAATTGCCTAAAGTCTAGCTGAACAGAAGTCCTACAACTAAGGACATACAGAAGGAGCTACATGGAGACTGGCGGAGAAGCAGAGGACATAAACAGGCTGGTCCCACATTCACAGATGGCGGTTAAAAATAGGGAGGGATATCTCGGCTGCTAAGTTTCCCCTGGAGGAGCAAGGGGTTCCAGCCTCACATCTGGCTCCCTAACCCAGGGTCCCAGTGTCAGGAAGAGAAGTCTCCACAAATGCCATATGACTTCACCTACATGAAGAATCTAAAGAACAAAATAAACAAATAAAACAGAAACAATGTCATAAATACAGAGAACATTTTGATAATTGCTAGATGGGAGGGGTCTTGGGGAGATAGGAGAAAAAGAGGAAGAGATTAAGAAGTACAAATTGGTAGTTACAAAATAGTTATGGAGATGTAAAATATAGCATAAAGAATATAGTCAATAATATTGTAATAAATATGTACAGTGTCAAATGGGTACTAGACTTGTAAGTTATATAAATGTCTAATCCCTAGGATGTACACCTGAAACTAATATCATATTGTATGACACTGTAATTAAAAATTATAATATTTAAAAAAATAATTAAAAGAAGAAGGTTTATAAAAAACTATATGATTTATGCTAATCGCCCACTTATTAAGTCTGGAAATTTGGTACCTTCTAGGCAGAAGACACTTATGTGACCAACCCCAATAAAAAACTCCGACACTGAATCTCTAATTAATTTCTCTGGTAAACAACACTTATTGTATGTGGTCACACTCGTTAGAGACAGTAACTATGGGAAAGGACTCTTGAAATCCTGTATTTGATTTCCTCTGGATTTCATCCTATACATCTTTCTTTTTTGCTGATTTTGCTTTGTATCCTTTCACTATCATAAATCTTAATCATGAGTACAACCACATGCTGAGTTCTCTCCATCCTTCTAAGGAACTATCTTGGGGAACTCAACACATTCTCCCTTGCATTTGGGACCATGCAACTAGCACTGGCTATTATGTTGGTGGATGTGATATGTGTCATTCTGGGCTGTAGCATTAAAACGTTGGTGTGAGACACTCCATTGTTTCTTTCCCTTTGAGATGGCAAATAACAATGTTCCAGAGAGTGAAGATTTTATAAAGCTGAGACTGAGAATGAAGATGACATAGAGCAAAGCACCCCGCTGACCCAAGATGAAATTAGCACTGTAAGAAATGAACATTTGAATGTTTTTAGCCACTGAAATTTGAGTTTTATGCTATTGCAGCACAAACAGAACAATCTTGACTGATACAAATACTAAGTAGATATTTATTATGCTGAAAATAAGGTTATGTAGCATGAAGGGTATTTATATCACAGATTAATAATAATAATCACTTGTCATGCATGGAAAATTGTACTGTCACTCAAAATTTTAATGGCCATAGTTTATTTTATTAAACAAATTGCCCTCTACTTCATGTTTTGTCATTTTGTTACCAATAATATTACACTCTGAACTAGTTATTACAAAGAATCTACATAGATCAAAATATGCTATAATTTATGAGAAAATAGTCTTATGAAGTTTTCTAAGAGTTGATCATATATGTAATATTCATCAAGAGAAAGCCTTCAAAATCAACAGTAAGTAGATATTAAGCCACTTAATAAAATAATAACTTGATTCAAATAGCATGAAAGAATGATTTTTCTCACCACTTATTAATATTGAACTATGTGTTGGTTATATACTAGAGGGCATGGGTCATTAGCTGAGCTTAGTCTCAAAAGTGTCAGCACAAAACTGAAGTTAGATGTAGCTGGATGTGATAACATATTATCTATTCATAGTAACAAACAAGTCCAAGAAACTGTATCCTTAAAGAAATATTTAACTGTCTCCAAAATATGCTTTATTTCAGAGAAAATATATAGGTACAAGAACAGATCTTGGGGGTTGGTTTTCAATTGGAGTATGAATATCTCTGCCTTTAAAATAGTTCACAAACCAAAAGGAAAAACTGGATATTTCAATCATTTCTATTTTCTAACGTGATTTTTTTTTTTTTTTTTTTCACCTAAAAACTCAGGCAATTAATTTTCCAGCAGAATCTTAGAAAAGTTGAAGCCTAAATATTGCTACAGAGGTTCCTAATGTTACAAGGAATCTTTATAAGGCTAAATGTTTTTATCACTAATTTACATCTTGTTTAAAAATTTAATAAATAAAAACTTCCTATATAAATATTTTTATTTTTTTATATAAATACTGGTGCATTTATGTCATTGCTAAAGGCAGCATTTCCTAATTTTTATCTATGGGATAGGACATTTTCTGACTCATTGGGAAAATTTAGTGAATGTAAAGAAATTTGCATTCTATAGTTTTATAACTATATTTCATTTAAAATTAATGTAAATGAATCACAATACCTTTATTTTATTTTATATCCCAGCTAAATTATGGTTCTGTTTATGCTATAGTTACAGAGAAATATATTTAATTAACTTAGTAAATAATATTTTAAAATAAATTTTAGAGTAGTTTTATGTCTACAGAAAAGTTGTAAAAATCCTTTTGGTCTTTTGACTAAGATCTCATGCAGAAAAGTTGTAAAGATAGAACAGAGAACATCTGTATACCCACACTGCTTCTCCTATTAGTAACATCTTACATTAGCATGCTACATTTGTTATAATTAATGAACTGATATTTATACTGATTAACCGATTAACTATAATCCATACTATATTCAGATTTCTTTAGTGTTTATGTAATGTTCTTTTCATGCCCAGATCTTGCACAAGATATCATATTTATTCATATGTCTTCTTAGGGTCTTTATTGTGAAAGTATTTCAGAATTTGTGTTAATAACCTTAACAATTTTGGGTACTCCTCATCCGTAGAATGTTCTTGAATTGGAATTTATTTTTCAAAAAGCGTAATTAAGTGGGATTATAGTTTCTGTTTTTTCTTTTGTTTGTTTTTGGAAGGGAGGGGAAACAATACAGAGGTAAAGTACCATTTTCATATCTTCATATAAGGGCTTGTACTGTCAACAACACAACTTACCACTGTGTTCACAGTTGACGGATGTAGTGTTTGCCGGGTTTCTCCACTGCAAAATTACTCTTTTTTTCCCCATACTATACTCTTTAGAATAAAGTCACTGTATGCATCCCACACTTGAGTGGGAGTTATGTTCCACCTTATTGAGGCCAGAGTAGCTACATAAATTATTATGTTTATCAACATCATAATACATTGAAAAAGAATTTCCCATCATTAAATACTCATTTTGACAACTAAAATGATTCTTCTAAGTTAATTTTAAAGAAAATAGTTTGTTAATAACTATACACATTCCCATGGTTGGCAATATTTTTTCTAGACACTGAAATCAAACCCCAAATTGACTACACCAGGTGTTACTGAACATGTGTGCATAAAAATTATTAGGTCTGCTGTGGTCTCATTAACATGATAGAGGATTTTGGTGCATCATACTTTGAGAAACAACACATTAAATTCCTCAAATATCCAAGTATGTTTTCATTGTCTTAGAGATATTTAATTCTAATTTGCAAATTTATAAATTAAATATCTAATTCTCACAGGTAAAATGGTACGGTATAAATTAAAATATAGGTTTCTTGACCCTTTAGGTAGTGATTTCTTTAGTCCGGTATATCAATTATTTTTCTTGTCTTGTTTATTGTGAACGTTATCATCGAATATGATATATTTACAGTCTGTTAATCTGATACAAATCCTTACTTTTACCACTCTTCCCTCATCTCAAGTAGATAATACTTCTTCAACATTTTACAGATAAAGTTGAAAAATTTATATCTTTCTCTATTTCTTCCTCTTTTTCTCTCTCTGACTTTTTACCTTAAATAATCTCAAAGAATTGCCATAATTATGCATTTCTTTCATAAAATTATTCTCTGTAAAATTTCTTTCTTCATCCCCGTCTACCTTAGGAATACAAGTATTCTTTGTATTTTCAAAATAAACTTCATAATTACTTAATAAAATTTAACTTAAATATAAAATTATAGAAAAATATTATGAATAAATATTGACTAAACCTTGGATAGAATGCAAATATGAAAAATATACAGTTCTTTATTTGAAAATATTAAAATTAGGTCATCTCAGATTATTTATTAATATTTATTATTGTGCCAACTCCCAGCTCCCATTTACAGTGGTGTCCTCTACTTCTTCAGTCCCATTTTTGGTGTTAATCCCTCAACGGTGCTAACCCTGACATGTTTCTACAACTTCTTCTATTTCTCCTTTATTAAACTTACAACGATAAAAACAATAAACAAAATGAAAGGCAACCTATGAAATAGTAGAAAATATTTCCAAATCATATACTGGATAAGGGGTTAATATTCAAAATATATAAAGAACACATAGATTTAATAGCAAAAAATAAAATTAATTAACAATTAAGCATAATACCTGAATAAAGATTTTTCCTAAGAAGACATACAAATGGCCACCAGATACATGCAAATGTGCTCAGCATCACTAATCATTAGGGAAATGCTTATCGAAACCACAATGAGAATGGCTATTATCAAAAAATCAAGAGTTAAGTGGTGCCAAGAATGTGAAGGAAAAAAAAAATACTTATGTACTGTTGGTAGGAATATAAATTGGTACAGCCACTATGGAAAACAATACTAAAGTTTTTCAAAAAATTAATAATAGAATATATGATCCATCAATCCCATTTTTGGGTATAGACCCAAAGGAAATGAAAATGAGATCTCAAAGAGATTTCTTCATTCTCATGTTCATTGATAATATTCATAAGCCAAGATACAGAAACATCTAGGTGTCTAACAGACAAATTGTTGAATGGAAAGATGTGGTATATACATGCAGTAAAATATTATTTGCTACAAGAAAAAAGGAAATCCTGCCATTTGCACTCCTTGGATCTGTGTGTCTCATAAGTTGAAGACAGAATGTGGTGCAAGTGATTGTGGGTCAGTTTTGAGCTTGTACATCAAGAAAGCTTACAAGTGTTACTTGGAACTTTGTGGCATCTATGAGAATAAGCCCAGGCTAGTCAGCTGGAGGATGACAGACTATGTCATCCTCCATGTAGAGAGGCTCTAGTAATACCAATTGCAAAAGGCAACCCCATCCAATCATTCATCAATCTCTTCTTTCAAGAAGAAAAAGAAGTTCCACTTAAGCCGAGTCCAAATTGCCCAATGGCAATTGAAGATTCATTAAATTTTAGAGTAGTTCGTTACATAGAAGATAACTGATAATGTAGCTAACATTAAAAATACACCATTCTCAAAGAAGTTTAGAAATTTGCCAAGATGAATTATAACTGGAAAGTTTACTATAGTTGAACAGGTCATATCACATTGAGCTCAATTACATTTGGATAATTGTGACACTCAAGCCATTGCTAGTTTAATGCAGAGCAAAAAGACTGTAAAAAAAAAATCAGTAAGATTTAGTTGCTCTATGATGTTGAGAGAAAAGTAAAGAAAAAACTGAGGTTTTTAAGCTTGAGATGGGAAGGCTGGTATATTATGGATGCATCTGATAGAAGTTCTAAGAGTTAGACTGAGTGTAGGTGGGTCAAGTTAATTTTGTTTCTGAACCTACAAATGTTTTCTCATGTGTGATACAAAATACTGAATTTGTAACCAAACATTTACATAAGATTTGGGGAATTTAATCTAAGTTACTTTAAGGAAAAATCATAAACACATGAATGCATATATGTGAGAATGTGTGTACATGCATGTATACATATACATTATCTACATATAGATTAGTCCATAAGAAAATAAATAATTTCTTAAATATTATAACAAAATTTCACAAAATGTTTTTCATGGGCCAATTATATGTTCTAATATTTATACTTAGAAATAATTTTTATTGATAGAACGCAATTAATTCTATGTACTCTGTACTCACATGTGGATAAGAATAGCTGTTATCTAAGAGATAGCAGCTACATGTTAATACAATAACTACTAAAAGATCATCTGGTTTTCATATGCAGTCTTTAAGTATTTGTTAATCTATCTCAATATTTTCACTATCCATATTTTAGGCATTCACTTCTCTGGTAGGCATTATCCTCTACATATTTCAAATGCTGGAATGATCACATTGGCAAGGTGTCTTCCCACCAAGATGTTTTTTACGGATCATCGAATGGTGAAAGTTTTAGCTATTTGGGCCACCTCCTTGGGCAGAGATTACCCGTGTTTAGCATATACTTTGTAAGTGGATAACTGGATCATAAATCAAGGATTCTTAAAATCTCCTTCTCTAAACATTCTCAGTACCAGCTGTGTCATTTTGGGTTATCTGCAAGCTGACACCAAGATGGGAATAAATATACTAGACATTTTTGAATGAAAATGCCTATAAAGAAGAAACTAGGAGGAAATGAGTAGAATGGAGAGCCTTCAGACAATACATAAATATGATACTTTTGAAAGGAAAGAGGTTAAGGAAAGATTGTATAGGAAGCGATTCAGCCTACAGATTTTATAAAGTTTTATAAAAGTTCTAAGAATTTCTCAGCCAGAACAATGTAGAGTTCTTATGCAAATCTTTCTCCTTTCAGGAATCCCAACCTGGTAGTAGGGGCTAGTACTACAGAGTCTGCTGGGCTCCATCATTGGCTGGGAGGAGCCCAAAGGGAAATGTAACTGTGGTAGGAACTTGACGGTAATCCACAGGGACCTGTAATTGTCAGCTAGAACCGCCACGATATTTCATACTACAGTTTTTTCTTGAGGTAGTGCACTGAGCAGTGAACTTACCACAACCTTCTCAATTCACTTGGTATAGTCTATTTTTATTTTAAGAATCAGCTCCTGTAACTTCCTGAAAGGTCATCTCTAACACCTTTCACAAACTACATCATCTAGAATAGGAATCTCTCTCCTCTATTCATTCTACATATGATCTTTTCCTAACATTTTATTTTGTTTTAAAATAATCTCTTTACTTATTTGTTTCATATAACTGAACACTTTGAAATAACTTTGAAGTTATTTCCTCTTTCTCTTACATTCCACAGAATCAGGCAAACTGGCACAAAGCGTATTACTGAAGGAAGAAATGTGGATTAAAAAAACCATGGTGCATTTTACTTCCAGTATGTAATCACTTTGAATATGCTTAAACCTGAAGATAGGTGATAATCCTATTGTCATTATTATGGCTGCTTATGTTTGAAAGGAGCCCTGGTCTTGGAGCCAGATGATGAATCTAGATTAGACATTTACTGATAAGATGTAAAGTGGAACTCAAGGCATAAAAATTTCCTCAAATAGAGATTTTAATATGCATTTTAATTCACTGCTGAATATAAATGAGATACTTTTTGTTGTAGATTCTAGACCAAAGTAATACAGAAAACCTTTAGCTGTAACTACTTAGAAATGTTTGAATATATGGTGATAATGTTAAAAAGAAGACAATAGGCTTAAAATGGAGTTGTTTAGGCTAAGACCCATGTCACCAAAACAAGACTTAAATTTTTGTTCTCTCAGAAATGGAATCTTAAACCAGTCAATCAGGAATCAGCAGAATTAGCACTAGTTAGCTAATCTGTCTGATAGACCCTGTCATTCTCTTAAGTGACTTTGCTATAACCAACTCACTCTTTTGCCTGGCTTAACCTCCTTGTTCTCATTACCTTCTTCCTATAAAAGTCTTTCATTTTATACAGCTCCTCGGAGCACCCTTCTATCTGCTTGACTGGATGCTGCCCGATTCAAATTGATTTTTGATCAACTCAAGTCTTAAAATTTTTAATATGTCTCAGTTTTTTAACCATCTGTGTCAAAGAAAGAAACTAAGAAGACTCCAACTGCCCCCAGGAGCAACGAGCAGCCAGATGTAGGTACCTGTTGAGCCTTTCGAGCTGTTTTCTTGCTGCCTCAGAAATTTACCACCTTCTGACCTTAGCTCCGCAGCACTTGCCTTATGGGCTTCTAGACTTTATTCGAGCTTTTCTTTTTCTGGACTGGGTCTGCAAACCAGCTAGAGTCAAAATGAGTTTAACTTAAAAACCAGACTTCATCCAGGTTCAAACTAAGTCTGATTTCAAAAGTATATTGCTTCTGGGGTCAGACTGGGTTTGACCTTAGCTGCACTGGGTCCAGTGTGAGGTGTCAGATGAATAAAATTTTTAAGTTTTAAGGTTGAACTAGTAGATTCATTTTACCAAAGATAATCTTGAACTACAATGGCCACAATGGAGAACTTTTAACCTGGATAAGCTTATCCATTTATGAGGTGCCCTAAAGAAAAAGAAAAAAGGTCTCAGTCAAATTATCTCAGTACTTATGATAAAGTACAGGGAAAATTATTTTTTCTCTTCTAAAATTTCTGGTGACTAGGTGGAGATCCACTGGGCTCACTCCAGAGCCTGCAGACTGGATCCTGGGAAAACTGGCAGAGGTCGACAAAGTGTGAGAATTGTCAAAGTCAGTTGTCTCAGGCTTCTCTCACTTGTGCCTTGTCTAGAGAGGAATGTAAACTTTTACACTGTCCCTTCTTTTCAGATTGGGAGACAAAAAACTTTTGTAAGAATTAAGTCTTTAAACTGTGCCCTGTGAATTTGCTTTTGGGTACCCATTGGTCATTTATCCTTTCTCTCTCAGGGCAGGTATTACCTTCGTGTTTGTCTCATTTTGTGTTCTGAGAACTTTACTTGGCCTTCTGCCTGGCTGGGGCATGCAAATTCTTGTGTGTGAAGTCAGTTCAACAGTCAGGTTGAGGCCCCAAAAGTATGACCAAACAGAAATGTGGGTTGTATTCCATTTGCAGCTAGGGTTCTACTGACTGTCGCTAGCTCTCAGGGAAATTCTCTTAGTGTTTCTTTCTTTTTTTCTTTTTTCAATTATATTTGGGAGAGGCTGTGGATTTCGGGAGGGTAGTGTCTTTTGTACCCTCTTTGGGGATGCTTTCTGTTTCCATGAGGTTGTTCAATACTACCAGGAATATTTACTGTTTGTCCCAATCAAAACATGACAAGTTATTCAACAGATATTCTTAAAATTTTAATATGTCTCAAATTATCTTTTAACAACAGATAGATGAGAGAGAAATAGGGGAAGAGAGAGGTGCAGAGGGAGAAAGAACAAGAGAGAAAAGGAAAGGGAGAGGAAGAAAGGGGAAGGGGGAGAAATTGGGGAGTGAGAGGGGGCTAGAGAGAGAAAGAAATAGGGAGAGAGATTATATATGTACATATATATACTCTTCATAAAGAAATATAAATCTGAGATTACTTAATGGAATTAAAGTAGAAGGTATAATAAATATATTGCCATTAGACAATGGGATAGTGGCAGTTCGTGGCATGTAGCTTTAGTTATAAAACAAATTATCTTATCACCTTTAATTTAGCACTTTAGGAGACAAACTGGCTTTTGCTTTGGAATATTATGAGGACATAATGATTACAAGAACAATTTTGATAGCCCAGTCTTATCGTACCAGAGAATGTACAGAAAGAAAATAACAGACTCAAGATTTGAAATACACAATCAAAGACTAGAGAATTTCTTTACTAACTAGGTATGATATCTTATCTATTGTAACCTTAGGACCAATGATCTGAAAACCAGACACAAGTTCGATTTTGTGGTTTGCAAAATTACAACATATGTTTAATTAAAAAATTCTTAATCTCTTATTTAAAAAAATCAGAACCTTTTCTAGAGAAAGTAGGAGACTGAAAATTGGAATGAGAGGATTTGAGAAGATTATAATGATTTTAAATATCTTGAACTTTCAAAGAACACTGAGTTGCCTTGTTAATAAAAGCAAACTTTCCTTCTCTATTTGAAGAAGTTAGCTTCTCCATACTTGAATAATCAACAAAGACTTAACTTGTGACAGACAATTAGTTAACTTAGAGAAGGATGGTAAAACCTGGGGATTACATATGAGAATGTATTCTAAGAGTATTACAGCAGGGAAGAAATATCACAACTTTAGATCAAGATGAATTTATGATAGTGGCTTAGATTAAATGAAGATATAAGGCAATAATATAAAATGATTTGTTCGAACTCTTAGAAAGCTAGAAATTTGAGTGTTTGTCATGTGTGACAGGTTCAGCTATACCCTAATAATGTAAATTTGGGTACTCATAAAACATGTCCTTTATCACTGATGTGTTAAACAATACATCAGTGAGAAGAGCTCCAGCATGTATAGAAAATTCCATAGTGGCTGTATTATGAAAGCTAAGGATTATAGTGCTAAATGCCAGCATTTGAGTTTTCTGGAATTTGGGGAAAGATGATGAGACCCTGGAGTTGCAGATTTCAAATAAAACACTTATAAACCAGAGACAAAGTAGACAAATTACAATCATAGACAGCAGAGCAAATAGTGATATTCAATGATATATATTGACACTATTGGCAATGAACTGTCTAGAAAAGTACTGTTTAATCTGTATATTAAAAATAATCTGGTAAAAGATCCAACATAAATTACCACATTGGAAAATCAATGTCCCACACATAATTTCCAGACTCGAGCCAGTTTATACATGCAGACTCCTTCAAATGATAATAAAAACTGCATTCTCTTTAGGAAGGGAACTTCCCCACTGCAACAAAATGTGCTTTAACTATTCCTCCTCAACTTTCTTAAATGACGACTGTGCAGTGGGAGCATCGAAGACAAAACATGAATATCTGGTCATAGCTTATATGCATTTATAATATTTCCTGGGTACACTAAACACTATGGTGATCTACTATCAGAGAGGAAAATTAAGAAGGTCACATGAGTCATAGAGTTTTGAGCTGAATTCATTTTACAACAGGTCTGGATAGCCTACAAACATACCCTTTGCTTTCCTACAGTTTCTCAATACACAGTTGAAAACAGTCTTACTCAGCACCTGACTGAATAGGCAGCTGGTTCTCAGACATATAGAATAAGGACAACGTTGTTAAAAAGAACCAAGTGGAAACCACTGGATCCACCGCTGCATAGCAAAATAGCAAACTAAAGCAAATATTGCATTTCTGGGTATTGAGAATAATACCACCATGGTATAATTAAAAAATGTTAATCATAAAAATAGATTTAAAACTGTGAGAGAACAAGGGCAGATTACATACAAAGCAAGGACAATTAGATCTCCATGGATTTCCCATTAGCCAAAGCCAAAAAATAATGTAATAATACTTTAAAAGTATTAAATGAAAACAAATGTCTCTCTAGAATTAGATATGCAGCAAAACATTAAAAAATAAAAGTAAAATATGTGTTCTAAGCCAAGAAAAAAAAAAGTGAATGTGTTTATTACCAAAATGCTTTAACAATAGACACTTATAAAACAATGGCATTCAGGCAGAAAAAACACAGATCGGAAAAAGAAAAGAATAGATGCAGAAGGGAATGGTAAGCAAATAACTTGATGGAGGCAACTTTACATTTTCTTAAGACTGCAAACTGGGACTATTTCTCTTAGAATGCTAAAAGCTATTATAATGTGAACAACTGATGTGGCATGGGTATATAAATATAAATAAGAGCCATTCCCTCTTATCTAATACGATATGCACCATTAAGGAATCTGTTCTGGTTTCATTCCCCACAGTTTCATCCTCTATACATTTCTCTAGTTACCATTGAATCTAGCAGTTTTCACACCTACCTGCTGCCACTGAACGATTCGGGTTTCATGTAACTTTCTTTCCTCAAATGACTACAAAAACACTCTTCTGATTATTACAGGTATAAGTAGCACTTGAAAATTTTACTTTTACTAGTTACCTGTTATGCAACTTTCACCTAACTGATAAAAAAAAAAGTAAGGAAATATAAGGAAAGTACTCAATTGTAACATATTGCATTAAAAGTTAACAAGTTTTTTTAATATTGCAAACAAAAGATAATATATAATTCTGTAAGATGCTTTCACATTAAGCAACTTTATTTACATGTATTTTTTTTTCAAAATTAACATTTTATTAAATCAAGTTAAAAAAATCTTCACTGTATAAAAGTCAACAAGGGTTTTAACAAAACCAAAATATACCTTTTTATACAATATATGTATTTATTAGCAACAAACTACTTCTGAGATTTTTTTTATATTTTTAGTTATTTATTTTAAAGAAAGCATAAAGTCTATTAGTATAGAATGTCAACTAGTCCATCTTTTATTCTGTGATTTGGGCTTTCTAGTACAAGTTATTTTATGATCCTCATTAATGAATGCTAAGAACAAACCCAGTTTGACTAAAAAAGTAGTGAAACAGAGTCCCTGGTAGAATGTATCTCATACTTCATAGTCATACGTTAACTTTGAGAACAAATGAGCACCATACAAACAGTAACCGAGTGTGTATACACTCAATTTTTAAGGGGTAATAGCAGCTAACTAGAGCACTTAATATTTGACTGTAACTTAAAAAATTTGATGATATATGAAATTTTAATCAAGTCAGAAAAACACTTTAATACCATATTGCTTATCAATTTTTAAAATCTTAATAGAAATTCTGTATATAACTTGACAAACTGCATCTGTGTGTATATACATATATAAAAATGTATGTTTATGTACATACACCTTTAGCTTTGACTAAATTTCTCAATTGAGATGAAGCCAAACTTCTCATTTAAATATCTATGTAGTATAACCAATTGAATTAGTTTCTAATAAAAAAGTTTCATCTTAGCTATTCAGAGATACTGGCTATTGAAACTTTTGAGGCCAACAAGCTATAATTCAGCTTAATATAATTTAGTCTTACAAATTAGTCAGCCAAACAAACAAGATTTAAAATTACCAACTGCCCACAAAGGAACTACATTTTTTCTCTTGATATTTCCTTTTAATAGTAAAAATTAAATAAGTAAATAAATAAAATATCTTTACATTGAGTTTTCATTTTTTAAACAGTTAAAAAAAATTAAAGAAATCTCACCAGTCTTCAAAAATACTAAATATTATATAACTACTATGTTCTTATAGTTGAATTTTTCAGCTAGAATCCATTTTTAAAAATTTCCTTTGAATTGCTTCATTTAGCACTTCAAGTCTCCATTCTGAAACTCTGCTAACTGGCTCAGACTTGTCAGGTTTATTATATCAATCACATCTTTCAGAATTTGCTACTGTGTATTACTTTGTGCAGTATCATCAATGGGAGAAAGTATGTTGAATTTCAAAAGCAACATAAAGATAAAATTTAAGAATATGTAATATAAAAATGATGAAGTACAACAGGGATTCTCTTTCACCATTACATTAATAAAATATAATCCTTTTACTGCTTTTAAAGATATTGTCCTAACTTTGATTTTTTTAACTTATCAAGAGGATGAAATTTTTACATGGCCCACTTTTACTTTTCATCTAAAAACTAAAACAATAGACTGAACTACTTTTATTTCTACACACATCAAGTTATCAAAACAGTGACTTTATGTAGTTTTCTCCTTAAAGATGACACTTGCAGGTGCAAGCATGCAGAGATGACTACAGCCTACGGATGTTTACTTGAAAAGATTCTTCAACAGCAGTTTGTTTGATACTGGGTTTTCTCATCTAGCTGATGGTTCACAAATTCCCGATAACCAAACCAATATCTTTGATTTATATTATTAACAAATTTCTAATAATCTGGCTACAATCTCCCCAAGGAAGAGACACACAAATAGGACAGGTCACAGGAACTATTGAAAATAGGTAATTACTGTTACGGTGATCCAGTAAATGCTGTCTGGTTAAATTTGATTCTTGACACAAAGGACACTTAAAGGTAGAATGCATTCTATGCAAGAAGAACTTGCATTTTCCTGATAATTTTCTATTATCAGTTGTGGACAGTCCACTACCGTTATGGTTTCCTACTGAATCTTGAGAGATCTGAAAGTTTGGAATGATAGTGGAAACACCATATTCATCTTGGTCTTTCTTACAAGATTTGTAACGGTGTCACATGCCATAGAATTTCATCTGTTTTGCACAGCATCTGCAATTCCCAGAAAACATCCTTATGATGTTTTCAAGGTCTAAGGCCCATGCAAGACATGCCTTCTCTCTTCTAGTCACATTTCCACAACAGAGACGACAATGTATTATGCTTTTTCTCATTGCTGTCAGGAAGCATTTTCCACAGAAAACATGCTGACACTCCAGAGTCTACAGGGGCATTTTGAGCATCTCCTGACAGGGCAGTAGTAGAAATCATCTGTGTAGGAAGTGGCCTTGGGAGAAGCCATGGCAGGTTGGGGAATCAAGACAGCAGGCATCCACAGCATGCATTTTAAATTAACCTTATTTATTTATGTTCTCCTATGTCTTATTCTCTTTGTAGGCTATTCATTTTTCATCATCCTTTCTAATTTTATTTGCCAAAATTTTCTATTTAAAAAAATCACAACTCAGTATTATTTAGGCTAGAATTGGTATTCAGAAGAGGGAAAATACGCACATAGATCCTAGAGCAATATGGAGTATAGCAACATTGGATGAAATACCATCTGATTGACAACATACTTAGGGTTAAGAAAAATGACAAAATAGAGATGACAAAAGGAGATCTGACTTGGGACTTATATTTGATAGCATGTCCAGTCTGTTATTACAAAGATTACAAATAAGCAGTAAAAATTTATCATGATCCAAGAAAAATTTAAAAAGAAGAAACTGTAAACTTCACTATTGGAAGGTCAATGTTATTGTCCTTTTAACAAGAAATAGTGAATTTATAAACTGAAGGAGACCTTATTACATAAAGTTTTGGTTGGATACACAAACGATGAGTTTTCAGTAATTTGATACTGTAGTTGTATAATTATAGTAACATCTTGAGTCAATTGCTTTGGAAGATGGATTATTATGTATCTAATTGAGTTGAATACTTTGGAAAAATTCCACTAATTTGATTTGCTGAACACTAAAAGTTGTGTAACTTGAGATTAAAAAGGCATGATTATTCCAGTTATTATAGTTTGTTCCAAGATATATACCACTTCATTTACTGGACAGTCAAATGCCCACCAGTAAAATACTAAAAGGTCAAAGATACAATCTGAGTAATTACTTTCACTTGCATAAGTGCTAGTGAGAATCTGAAAGTAACTACCATAACATAGTTGTAAAACAGAAATGAAGCATTGTCAGATATTTTACACAGTAAGGTCTTATACTACCTGATAAGTTATTAAGGAAACCTCATAAACTTCTAACATGAAAGATATATTGAGTAGTCCATCTTTCATACAGAGTAATAGAGACTGAAATATCAGCACTCATCCTGATCCCTGATCTCTGGACAGGTTATTAATTAGATTATACAGATATTTTCCCCACATGCTTCACAGTGCCAATCTTTAAATAGCATATGAAATTATATAAATTTTTTAAAAATTATACCCTAGAAAAGGCAGCTCTTTCTGTAATGCAAATTTCATAGATTTAATCTTCAAAATTTTAATCAAATCTGTGGAATGTCTTTAAACGGCCTTCTTTACCTGTCAAATTCTAGTCCCTCTTTATTATTCTTGGAGAGTAAGTCACAATTCTTGTGGTTCTTGTCTCTTTTCAAATTTCAAAAGAAAATTAAAGCCTTTTTATATCACTTGATGAATATACAATGTAGGCTAGATTAACTAATAAATATTAATGCCATTAAAAAAACAAACAGAGCAACAGGAGTAAAACATTCATTTAGACCGTGCACTATTTAAAGTGATTTTTAATATGTGTTTTAATATACTGCAAAAAACCATTCACCTGTGAAATGTATTAAGTTATTTTCACATGAAATCACAGGCATTTTTCCAAATGCTCTGACATATTATTCTGTAAGGACTTGGCTTCCCTAACTATAGTATGAGCTATAGAATTAGCATAGTTTATCCAAGTTTACATTCCAAATGCGTGCAACTCTGAATATCATGAATTCCAATATTCTCTATGGTCAGTGAGAAATATTAATAAAAAACATAAGATCAGTGCAATTAATATATCATTACTTTTTTGGCAGTTTTATCCACATTACTACATTACTTCCAATATTATATAATAAAGATGCACTTTTTTCTTTCAGTCAAGACAAATGGTATCTGGTTTTGTCAAGCTAGATATATTTTATTTCATGCACCTTTATTTTTCTTTAGATAGATAAATCCATTCATTCATACAAACAATATTTACTTTATAGGCAATGACAAAATAGATGCTGTTCCTTATTTTATGGTGCTTATATTTGGATGAGAATGAGAAACAATAAAAAATAAACAAGGTACATAATAATTACATATCATGAGAGATTCTTTGAAAAAAATAGGTAAGTGGGTAGAGAAATTCAAGTGTGCAATAGGTATCTCATCAAGCAAGGAAGGTATCTCTGTTAATATTTGAACAGAAAATTTAAAAAGGAAATGAGTGGACCACACATAGACTATTGCCAGCAGAGGAAGTAAAAGCAATTGCTGCAAAATGGAAAAAACACTTAGAATGATCAAAGAAGAGCAAGTCAGTATGGCAAGAAAGTAAATGAAAGAAGAGAAGGAGATTAGATACAGGAATAAAAAAGAGACAGATTTTCTATGATGTTATAGTCCATGGTAAGGAAATTGAATGTTATTCTGAATAAGATAAGGAAAAACTGGAAGTTTCTGAACAACAAAAAAAATGTCATTATCTGACATAGTTTAATGCATATGCTATATTTACTATGCTATATTTTCATCATGGGGATGAAAATATAGTATAGTAAATATAGTCAATTATACTGTAATAACGATGTATGGTATCAGGTGGGTACTAGATATTTCAAGGTAATTTCTTTGTTAGTTGTATAAATGTCTAGTTGCTATGTTGTACAATTGAAACTAATATAATTTTGTATGTCAAGTGTAATTTAAAAATAAATTATTAAAAAATATATATTTAGGCTTTTATACTCTTTTTTGGGGGTCTAGTTCTATATAAATGGATATTTTCAAATAAGATAGAATATTTAAATTTATACACATGTGTTCTTACCAAAAAATCTTGTAGAATATAAGAATGGGTGTTTATAATATTAGCCTGAAAGCATTCTTTTAAAGTATTATTTGATCCTGCCTTGTACCAAGTAATGGGTGACAGTATTTATAGCCTAAGTAATTATTCATCTTATGTGGCCCATCCTAGGGGTAATGAGGCATAGTTATTGTCTATGGCCTTAGAGTACAAAGCTTCCTATATAACTTCACACTTCATCAAAGATATGCGAAAGGCAAATCCAGCCCCTCTTCTGCAAAAACAATCCATCAGTTGCCTTTGCTTAGAAGCAGCTTTCACAATTTCTCTCATTGATTTTTTACAAAATTGAGAATACTCTGTGAATGTTGATTTTCACTGTAAATTGTGAGACTTTATCCAAAATTATTTAGGCAGAGGGCCCAAGATCCAATCCCTATGCTGGAGGTAGACTCTAAAATGAGCAAAGAGACAGTTCTAAACTTGTTTTAAGTAGATATTATGTATTCTTGACCAGTATGTTTATAGATTAATAGCAGAGCAATTTTAATTTCTTGTTCCTTGACCCTTACTAATATGCTTTTGAAATAATTCAGAAAACCTTCTTTGGTAAGGAACTTGGGAAGCTATGCTGCAGCTGTCGGATGACCAATTGCATGGAAAATTGAAATAGATGGGAAAAGGTTTCCACTGAATGATTTTGCACCAGAGTGTGGTAATCACTTTGGCAATGTTTGGCTAATGCCCTTCTTTTCTCCATTACCTTCCATCAACTTCCACCATGCTTCACTTCTTTTCCAGGACTCAGGGTGGCTCTCATTCTTCCCTATACCAATTTCATTTGGTACCAGCCCATTTCACACCATTCCAACACTTTGTTCTCATCAGTACATGATATCTTTTCAAGTATCTTATATTATAAGTGAGCTATACGACTATTTCATTTCCTCATTCACATATTTAAAGCCTCCTTGAAATTCATATATAAGGAAATAGTATATTAAAAGAAGACATCTTAAAATGAATTGAAAATTTAAAATGCTTGTTAAAATTACAGACCAAATCAGATGTATAAATCAAAGAAAAATTTTCACTGTTTCTACTTAAACTTAACACTTCAAAATATGATTATAGTAGAGAGTAGATGGCAGCTTACTGATCATTTAAACCTGAGTTCAGACTACTCACTTTATCTCTATAGTCAAAAAGAGATCTGATAGGGTATTTCAATCATCGGCCCAAATCTTGCAATAAAAAATACTTTCTACTGCTAAAAGAGAGGCTGGACAACTGTGTTAAATTTATGTTACTGACCAATAAATCTCATTTACTACATTGAATAATTGGTCAAACATCTGATGATTACCTAAATGTGTCAGAGGTATATGTTTAGTATGAGAATACAAAAATGAACAAAACATAATCCTCATCCTTTTATATCTTACAATCTATAGTTGGATTAAATTATATTAGAAATATATACCACATCTGCATTTACTTGTATTATCTGATTGTTAAATGTAATACTTTCTTGTTTCATTCATTAGATAATAAACTTCAAAAGTAGTTCTTTTAAATTATGTGAATGTGATTATTACTAGTATATTTCCACCTTTTCCACCTGTCAGAATAACATATAAGGGCAAAGAGTCTGCAGGAGACTTAATTGGGAAACATAGTGCCAATGAAAATAGTAGGAGTAGGTAATATGATTTTCTAAATTCTCCAGAAATTAAAATATATTTCCCCAATTTTACCTAGCTTAGGCTTTTCTTCATGTATCACTAATTTCTCAATACCTCATCAAAGGACTCTATTCTCTACTTCAGCCTCCTCATAGCCATAGTCTGCCAATATTTCTGATGGTTCAGGATCCCAGTGGCAGACACTGCCATAACAAACTAAACCCAGAGTTAGCAGAGAGAAGGAAATAATAAAATATAGAGCAGAAATAAATTAAATATAGACTAGAAAGATAATAGGAAAAAATTAATAAAACTAAGAGGTTTTTTTTTTTTTTTAATGCTTACAGTACCTGGTCTTCCTAGGTGGTCTCCCATCCAAGTACTAACCAGGCTGAACCCTGCTTAACTTCTCAGATCAGACAAGATCGAGAACATTCAGGGTGGCATGGCCATAGATGAGAGTTGTTTTTTGAAAATGTAAACAAAATTGACAAACTTTTAGCTAGGCTAACCAAGAAATAAAAGAGGATTCAAATAAACAAAGTTAAAAATGAAAGGGGAGATATTACAACTGACACCAGAGAAATGCAAAGGATTATGAGAGGCTACTATGAACAATTATGTGAAAACAAATTGGATAACCTAGAAGAAATAGATAAATTCCTATAAACATACAACCTACCAAGGCTGAATCACAAAGTAGAATATCTAAATACTCGATAACGGATAAGAAGATTGAAGGAGTAATCAAAAACCTTTAAACAAAGAAAAGCCCAAGACTAGATGGTTTCACTGGTGAATTCTACCTAACATTTAAATAATAAATGCCAGTTAACACTTCTCAAACTTTTCCAAAACCTGAAAAGGATGGTGTACTCCCAAACTAGTTTTATAAGCATCAACCTGATACCAAAGCCAGATAATGACATTACAAGAAAACTGCAAGCCACTATCCCTGATGAATATAGATGCAAAAATCAACAAATTAGCAAACCAAATTCAATAGTACATTAAAAGTAATATACATCATGATTAAGTGAGATGCAAGGATGTTTTAATATATACAAATTTATAAACAATACAGCACATTAACAAAATGAAGGATAAAAATTATGTGATACTCTCCATAAACACAGAAAAAAATATTCAACAAAAGGATAACAGACACTACCAAAGTTTTGTGTGTGTGCATGTGTGTGTTTGGGGTGGGGGGCGTGCTTACACAGATCAGGCTGGTTTACTCCCTAATGCAGATCTTGAACTATTTTCACAGAAACAGCACTGCACATATATGTGTCCTTCAATAAGGACGATCTTGTCCCTGAAACAAATATGGACAAATATACAATTGACCAATCAAACTCTACAAGATTGAAATGTCTTTGTACTTTCTTTTACCTCTCCTATCCCTTACCCTACATGGCTAATTTTCAAAATTGTACAATAAAAAGTTATGAATATCTATAACCTCCTCTTTCCTTCATTTTTTAAAATGTGTCTCAGACCTTTGAGGAGACTAATTTGAGCTTTGACTCTGCTCTCCTTGTTTGACTGCATTACAAATAAAAACATTTTCTCTGCAAAAGATAGGTGACTTGAAATTTGTCCCCAAATTAAACAATCTTTCATGATAAAAGCTCTCAAAAAATTGAGTATAGAAGGGAAACACCTCAACATATGACAAGTCCACAGCTATCATACTCAATACAACTGATTATTATATATTGTCTTTATAACCTACAACTCTCCTGAATTTATTTCTTAGTTCTAACTTTTTATTTTTATTTTTTAAATTTTTTAGGGTCTTTTATATATTACATCATGCCGTTTACAGAGACATTTTTACTTTTTTTCAATTATGATGCCTTTTTCTTTTCTTTTGCCTAATTTCTTTGGCTAAGACTTCCAGTATTATTTTAAATAGAAATGTTGAGAATGTTCACTGTTATTTGTTCTTGATTTTAGAAGAAAAGCTTTCAGTTTTTCACTGCTGAGTTTATTGCTAGTTAAAATGCAAAATGGGACAGCCGCTTTGGGAGACAGTTTGGCAGTTTATTACCAAGCTAAACATGGTCTTACGATACAACCAGAAATAACACTCCTAATTATTTATATAACTGATTTGAAACTTACGTTCACACAAAAAGCTACATGCAAATGTTCATCTAAGTTTTATTTGTGATTGCCAAAAACTGGAAGCAATCAAAATGTCAGTCAATAGGCAAATGGATAAACAAACTGTGCTACATATATATAATGGGTTATTATTCAGGGATAAAAGATGAGCTATCAAAACACAAAAAAAAGTATGGAAGGGTCTTAACTGCATATTACTAAATAAAAGAAGTAAAACTCAAAATGGTACGTACTATATGATTCCAACTTAAATATTACATTCTGGAAAAAAGTAAAACTATATAGTTGAAAAGAGTTCAGTGGTTGCCAAGGGTTTGGTGCAAGAAATGAAGGTAGGAAAAAGTAAAGTTCATGGGAATTTTGTGGGCAGTGAAACTACTCTGTATGATACTATAACAATAGTTATCTGACCATATGCTCTTCTCTATACCCACAGAACTTTAAGACATAAAGAGTGAACCTTAATGTATGTGAATTTTTAACAATAATTTTGGGAGTCAGAGATTCCATGATGAAATAAGAATATAACAAATCAATCTAACTGTATTATAAATGTGTGAAACAACTTCACTGAAGAGCTTAGCTGGTCTAGGTTTCTAGAAGCGAGTACAATCTGTAATGCTAAATAAAGGCAAAAACAAAAAGCAAAACAACAAAATACCACTAGCAACAATGCAAAAACTATACATAATTACTGTAGTTGATAAAATTGTTTCTCATGTTGTATGGGGTTATATACCATGGGAAACAATTCTTATACTGGTATACATTATACTACAATTGATTAAGTAAATGTGTGGTGGATGGTGGAAGTAAGGTGAATCACAGAGTGGGAATTTTCAGATAAGCAACGGAAAGAGGCTAAAATGATTTATGTGGTAATAAAGTTGAAGACCTCAGTATTAAATTATATTTAGTTTAATATAGATAAAGATGATTACATGTAGAAATCTTTATAGATATGCATATATACTGTAGTTAGTATACACACATATATCTCTTTTCCCCGACGGCTAAGAGGGCCTCAAAACAAAGAAGCCTCAGTGGCAACAAGTGTACCTACTGCTCTGATCTTGCTTTCTATTTCTATTCTCAAATAAAAGGAACAAGGCTCCGAGAATAAATGGCTGATTCTGTGCCTGACCTAAGATATATAGAAGATGAGCTTAGAGCATCTTGTAGTGACAAAATTTAAGAAATTTTTTAAAAAAAAGGAAAAAGAAAAAAGAAAAGAAACATGACAGGAACATGTCAGAGACACAGGAATCAGGTGTCAATGGAAGAGCTCCAATGGCTAAAAATATGAGAGAAAATATGAATAATATAATATTCGATTATAATCCAAAGTGTAAAATAAATATCTATAAGTTCATACTAATATAAATAAATAAAAATAATAAATGGAGAAGAGACAAATCTCCTATGCAGAACTCCAAATAAGGTATGCAGATATTCTGCCCTCAAGGAAGAGGACATAAGTTACCACTCTACAAATATAAGGTGTGCTTAGTGACTTCCTTACAAAGGCTACCATAGAAAATGGGTTTAAGAGTAACTGTACAATAAAGACACCCGACAAACACTACCTAGCCAGGTGATCAAGGTCACCATCAACATTGGTAAGCTATTTTGATACACGTACCCTTAATAGATGATGTGATGAAAATGGCACTTTAGTCTAATAATGATAAAAGTATAAGAGAAATTCCATTTAAGGACATTCTATAAAATACCTGGTCAATACTCCTTAAAATTCACAAGGTCATTAAAAAAAAGGTAAGTCAAAAATTGTAACAGCAAGAGATGCCTAAGGAGACATGACTAATAAATGTGGTTATACTGAATAAGATCCTGAAACAGATAAAGGACATTAGCTCAAAATTAAAAATTCTGAGTGGAATGTGGACTTTCGTTAGTAATAGTATATTAATCAAACTAATATAACAAATGTACCACACACATATCAAATGTTAATCCTAATTTTCTGTACTATCTTTGTAATCTTTCTGTTTATCTAAAACTGCTTAAAAATTTTTTTTAAGTTTATTTAAATAGCATAAATACTAAACTGGCAAATATGTATTCCGAAAAAGGACTACTTCATCATATTTTTCTATACTCCGTATAAATATCTTTGGTCTCAGAATAATCAAGTAACTAAGATTTTGCATCTACAACAATTTACATAGCCTATCATGTTAATATAGCACAAAAATTTATAAGAAAACAAGGTGGGAGATAGGTGAAAACCACATAAAATGAAGCTGAAAATATGTATCCAATAAAGAATAATTCGAATCAGATGAGATTAAAAGATAAAACTCAAATTTCAGATTATTGGAATATTAAATAACAATACAATTTAGCATTTCAAAATTAATTATTTCGATTACCTAACATATATAGTATAACTTCCCAAAAGGTGTTCCAGAAGAAATGAATCCCATGTAATGTTACATGCATAAGTACTGTAGGGATGTAAAATTGTTATATTGTGTATTCTATTTTTCAAGGGTCATGATGTACTTTGGTTTAATAAAATTTTTGATAAATATGACAATGAAGAACTGCCTTAAACAACTATGACTTTATTTTATCTAGCATTTCCCAGAAATATTTGATCATGTGGATAAAATATAGCTTATGAATTTCTTACAAAATTAATATATCCACAAATATATTTGGCAAAAATAAGCAAAAACTCCTAAAATTTTGTTCATGTACAAAGGACTTGATCACATGAAATCAAAATTTAAATATGAAATATCTCGACTAAGGATTATATCATTTTCAGTTCTTACATTTTCAGTGTAGGAGAGTGAGAATTCTAAAAGAACAAAATAAAAAAAAAAGAGTATTTACCAATGTTTTAAAACCATTAAGCAATTCCATTTTGAATGAAAGCATGTTATTTATAAAATTATCTGTATTAAATCAATTTTATACTTGTTTTCCATATTAATTTTCTATTAAATTATTTTATTGCATTTTTTAAAAGTATCTGTGATTTCTGAAATAAATGATACATGAATGAAACTTCATGCCCTCTACTTATTCCTATCATAACAGACCCTCAATATTAAAACAATCAAGTTTACTCCATTCATAATGAGTTAGCCTAAGGCTATAAGAAAAAATTAAACTGGGCATAAAATTAATGTGCTTTTTATAAGATAATATGTTTCATAATTCCTCTAAGAAACTATTGAGCTATTACTGGAAAAGCAGAGAGAAAAATCCCTCAAATTCTCAAACCAATATACTAATGCAGATTACATAGAACAAAGTTCAACTTTTCTTCGGGCAAGATCTAACAACTATGAAGAAAAATATGTATAAAATGAATATTTGTAAAATCTTTTCTCCATTACTTTTCTTTCAGTGAGATTGTTTGAAACATTTAATGCTTTTATATGCTGCTTTGAAGTTTTAATGAAACATTTTCTAAAAGTTTTCTTAATTTTATATTATATAAGACAAAGTAAATTTCTACTTAATAAGTGGTTTTCTGAGATTGGCCATTGTTGACTGAACCTGCTATATTTAAACCGAAAAGCCCTGAGAATTCCAAGGAAAAATTTTGGTAAATGGTGAAAAATGAACTGTTTCTCAAACAGTGAAAAACATATTCTTAGAGAAATTTAATCTTCTGGGGATGATTACACAGGTCATAAGAAAGATTTCATTGTCAAATACCAAAGAAACATGATGTTAGCCATTCATGAAAACAAATTTTCTGCCACACATTAATTATGTAACCTTAGGCAAGTTACTAAAATATTATGATTAATCAAGAGTCCTCCTTATTGCTCCTAGAAAAAGGACAGGAAAATGTAGTAAGGGTGGCAACTGATATGATTTGTAAAATCATTTTCCCTATTCTTCCCACTTAACTCATGTAATAATCAATGTGAAATCTCAAACCCAGCTCAAGGGAGTACATTTTGATACACATTTTAATATAAAGAATACTAAAGTGATCATGTCTGAGACTGGTTTCATAATACATATTTTTAAATTCTTGATGGAGAGAGAAGAAAAGGAACTGGTTAAGTTTGAAAATCTTTTAACTACTTTGGATATCTCAAATGAAGGCCATAACAAACAATCATTTTAAATATTATTTTAAAACCTTTTTAATTGTGTAAAAATTTTATTCATAAAAAATTATAAAGCTTAACAATGTCAAATGTTAGAGAGACTGTAGATAAAATGATCTTTTATATATTACTTGAGTGCGTGTGAATTAAGATATCCTCTTTAAAAATAATTTGGCATTATCTTGTAAAGCTAAACATTCACATAGCCTATAAACCAGCAATTCAATTCTTAAGAATCTAACAAAAATTTTTTATACATATGCAAATGAGACATACATAAAATTATTCAAAACAACAATGTTTCTAATAGTAAAAAAACATAAATAAAAATAGAGGATGGAGATACTCCAAAAAATAATTGGTAGAGATTTCACAACAATATGTTGAATTAAATAAGCAAATATCAGAAGATTATATAAAGCTTATATTTATATTAAAGATAAAAATAAAACTAATCAATGTCATATTTAAGCAAACATGTATATATGGTAAAACTATGTTTAAAGCATTATTAAACATCCAGGATGTAGGAATAAAAAGGCAGTAGAGAAATAGTGTAGGAGAGAAACAAATAGGTTAATGTAAGATATTGTTAACAATCTAGTTTACAAACAGATATAAACAAGTAAACAAACAAGTAAAAAATAAGTTATCCACTGTATGATTTCAACTTTGATAATATGAAAAGGCAAAACTGTAGAAACAGAAAAAAATTGTGATTGTCAAGAGAAAGGGAGGCAGAGAGAGAAAAAAATAGGCAAAAGCACAGAGATTTTTAGGGCAGTGAAACTATTCTGTATGTTTATAATGGTGGATACATGATATTACAGATTTGTCCAAACCCTTAGAATCTACAATACCAAGAGTGAACCCTAAGTAAAGTATGAATTTTGGATGATAATGATGTGTCTATGTAGGTTCACCAATTGTAACAAATGTACCACTCTGGTGCAGGAAGTTGATAGCAGGACAGGCTTCGTATATGTTGGGGTGGGGATTATTAGAGGAAGCTCTCTTCTTAATTTTGCTATGAACCAAAAACTGCTTTAGAAAATAAAATCTATTTAAAAGGGAAAAAAAAGGGTCATCCTATGCCAAGATGTATGATAGTACATGCTGAATTTGTGATTAAGACTAATCTAATTATGAGTAACTAACTTTCATTTTAAAAACTCAACAGAATAATTTACTAAACTATAAATTGAAAAAATCAAGTAAAATAATTACCTAAAAATGTAGAAAAATTTGGCAAAATAAAATAAGATTCTCATTTTTGATTAAAGAAAAAAATACTTGCAAACTAGGAATGAGAATATCCTGTATATTATTATTAATATGGCAACATATAGTTTAACTCAAACTTAATTTTGAAATATTTATGTCATTCCCTTAAAATTCATGAATGAGACATTGTTGTCCCTATCACAATGTGTATTCAATGTTATATATTCAAATTAGTAATTTAAGACAGGCAAAATAATTCAAATATATAAAGGTGGGAAAGAATTCTAGAAACTTATTTTTTATTATATAAAAATATCAAATTCTCCTAAAATTATCAATATTAATAATTTTTAATTATTAACTGCCCCAATTATTAGTAATTAACAATTGTTTGTATGTACAATTAATTAATTATTATTAACTATTAATAATTTTCCCAGAAGTTGAACCAAACAATTATAAAAAGTTGATTCATGAATGAAATGACATTACAAAGAAATAAAAAAATAAATCTCTATTTTGTATCATTTACATGGACCACTTTCTCTCAGATTTAATTATCTAAATTTGAAAAGCAAAACTAAAATTTTTGAAAGAATATTAGTATGGATAAGGGAAGAAATCTTAACAAGGTACAAATAGGAAGTATATGAATAAATTTAACTACTAAAAAGAAATATATGTATAAATTTAACTACTTTATAATAATAACTTTTCTGCAGAAAATATATTATTAAGCAATAAATAGGAGCTGAAGACTTAGCAAAGATATTTACAATGAATACAATAACACATTAGTCTTCAAAATATATAGGACAATCACACAGATGGATAAGAGGCAAATGACCCCAAAGAAAAAACAGCAGAGTATATGAAGTTTATAAAATTCAAAAAAATTATAAATACAGTAGAAAAGGAAATAAAAATCTAACCATAGTTATACCCTATTTTACATCTAAAAATGTGATGAGGAAAAGAAGTTGACAATTCCTGCTGCTGCCAAGAACATTTAGTAATTACAGCTGTTTTCCACAGATCTAGAGAGTAAACTAGCCTTGAGCGCAATTTGACATGATCCAGTAAATTTTAAAAATGGCATAAAGAAATTCTTGGAAGATGGCAATATTTTTTAATTTCTCTGATTCCTTTTGTAAAACAGAGCAAAAAAAAATAAAAAGGAAAATATAACCAAAAAATACCAAAAGGTAACATTAAAAAACTAACTTAAAATGTTATCCCCATGAACCCCCAAAATACAACAGGTAGAGAAAAATCACCTACAACACTAAAGTATACATTATATAAGCAAGGGAAAGAAAAGTGTGTCTGCCAGAGCTGAGAACAAAAGTACACAAATATTGTAAAAGGCAAACACTAAAAATGTTCAGAAAGCCAATTATTACAGGGTAGTAGCTGAAACTGGAAGAGTTCTGCACACCTACGTTGAAAGGGTTTGCAAGTAAGATCTGAAGAGGCTTATATTAGTTGTCTACTGCTGTAAAACAAATCACCATGATCATAATGGCTTAACAATGCACATATATTATCTCAGTTTTTGTGTGTCAGGAGTTTGGGGGACATGACTTATAGGGGTCTTCTACTTAACACTGCATGCTATAGTCCACACAGTCTTCTCAGAATAAGACTGCTATCAAGATGTTCGTCAGTCTGAATTCTCATTTGAAACCTCTAATGGGGAAGGGTCACTTCTCAGCTGACTTAAGTTTTGGCAAAATGCATTTCTTTGCAAGTTGAAAACTGAGTGCCCTGGCTTCTTGCTGACTGCCTCCTGAAAGATCCCCTAACTTCCTTGCGATGTGGACCTCTGGGAATTGCTTCTTACTTCTTCAAATCCAGATAGGGGAGAAAGTCTCTAGAGCAAGTTTGCTAGTAAGGTGGAGTTTCTAAATCATTTAATATAAACACAGGTATGAAATCACATCCTTTCTGCTGTAGTCTATAGGTTAGAAAAAAGTCACGGTTCTGCTCACAATCACAGGGAAAGGGTTTTACGAAAGTATGAAAATTATGAGATGGGGGATTACAGCAGGTCACATGTTCTCTGTTCATGAGAGGGCTAAAGCAAAACAGTCATTGAAACTATCCTCCAGGGAGGGGTGGGGGTGGGGAGACCCATACTGAGAAAAACTAAGAGATATAAATTACAAATTTGAGACAAAGAAAATAGAAATGGAAAAAAGAAAAAAATTGTTACAGTAGGGGAAGGAAAAAAAAGATCAAGTGATCTTAGAGAATATAAAGCCATATCTTTTTAATCTTTATAAGACAGAAAACTATTTTTAGCCATTTCTCATTGTCGAAAATTAATTTTAAATAAAAATGAGTAGAAAAAGTATAATCAAATTTCACTCACAGCCTTTATAAGAAAAAATTATGGTAAGAAACTTAAAAATATCCTTAGAGAAATTACTAAAAAATTTACCTATAACAGAGATGAAGAGTATAAGCTAATATTTCAAAATAACCTAAAATAATTAGAAAATGATCAAATATATGAAAGAAAAGCATTACATCATAATTAGATAAACTAGCAAATACTGCGATAACACTCAGTGAAGAATAAGATATAAAATAGTAAAAAAGTATTTCAGAGTGGAGACAAAACTAAAAAGAAAATTTACACACAATGAATGGCTTAAAAAGCAAAATGTAAAAGGGGATAATTTTTTAAAAAATGAATAGAATTGAAAAGATTCAAAGACTTTGAGAAATAAAGGAGTACAGAAAGGTATGTATAATAATGCAAAGTAAAAAACCCAAAAGAAATGTATCATGATCTTTACTATGTATACACTCAAAAACATAACTTCAAACTACATAAAGGAATAACTGACAAAACTAGAAGTAGAAATTTAATAATCTACAATTAGACTAAGAAATCTTAATATACCTATCACAATAGCAGTTGGAAGAATTAGACAAAAACCCCAGTAAGAATATAGATTATAATTAACAGTGGTAATAATTTACATATATGTAAAAGTAGCATTAAATTTACAATACTGAGATGCATAAAACACTGTCATATTAAGGATAGATTGATATAACTTTTAATTGTATATTGAACATTTACTAAAATCTACTATAATATAAGAAATAAAAATTGCCTCCAAAATTTTCAAATTATTAAAATTAATCAGACTATGACTTATAACAAAATTGAATAAAGCTAGAATATAATAACAAGATGATTAGAGAATTTCCACTCGATTTGAAGTTAGACAAGGGACTTCTAAATGCATGCATCGAAGAACTAAAAAAATGAAAATTTGAAGATTTTAGGTAAATTTTAAGTGAAACAAAATGAAAACATAATGTATTAGAACTTGTGGGATGCAGATAAAGATATGCTTAAAGAAGAATTTAGCCTGGTTACATATATTAGAAAATGAGAAAGGATCAATTTCAGTGATTTAAAACTTCCATTCCAGAATAGAAATTTAAACCTAGTAAGTGTATATATAACATTAATAAAATAGCAAAACTAAATAAAATAGAAAAGACATTTTTATTGAGAAAATGAAAAATCAAATACCCATAGAAAGATTTAGGAAAATAAGAAAAATATACAAATTGTCAGTAACAAGAATGTAATGGAGATCCCACTACAAATCCTACAGATATCAATAAAATAAGAAAGTATTCAAAACAACTTTATGCCAATACCTATGGCAATATAGATAAAATGGACAAGTGCCCAGAAAGATAAAGGTGACAAAAACAATAGAAAATCTTACTAGTTGTATATCTATTAAATAAATTGAAACTGTTATTTAAAATTCTTCCCATGGAGAAATCTTCAGACTAAGCTTTACTAGTGAATTCTCTCAAATATTTATGGGAGAAATAACACTTATATTTCTTAAAAATAGAGAAAATATATATTTTTTATGAGGAAAGTATAATCTTGATTTCAAAACCAGCAAAAGATGTTACAAGAACATGAAATTAGATAACAATATATTCCAGGGATATAGATGTAAGAATTTTAAGAAAACATAAATAAGTTAAATCTAGCAATATATATAAAAAGATAATAATACACCATACTACGTGAATCTAAAAGTCACTAGAATCCATAAGTAGCTTCTACTAACAAACATACAAATAGATAACTCAATAGAAACAAACAAATACATAGACAACACAACAGAATAAAGGTATAAGACTAGAACAAAAGGGGACATCTGATAGGTGAATAAACACGTGAAATACTAGTATACACCCACCAGAATAGTTAAAATGAAAAAAAAAAAATAGCAAGTGCTAGTAAAGATGCAGAGCAATTGTAACTCATAAATTAGGAGTGTGATATTGGCACTTGGAAAATTCTGTAACAGTGTTGACTAAAGCTAAATATAAACATACCTACTGTGACTCAAGAATTCTATTTCTCGATATATATATAACAGAAGGTTATACATGTGTTCACCCAAAGACATGAATTTTCAGCACAGCACTGTTTATAATTGGCACCAAACACAAACTGTCTAAACAGTAAATGTCTATGCAACTGTACAGTGGATAAATTATGTAAAGTGTATTCACACAGAGAATAACATAAAACAGGAGAAAACAATCTACAATTTAGCATACAACAGTATTTCCAGATCTCACAAACATATGATTGAATACAGGAAGACAGAAAGGAAAAGTTTATGCTATAGTCATATATTTATATATCAAGTAATCTAGAGTTTTATGTATTAGGATAGTGGCTACATTTGATGCTGTTTTTCATGGAAAGAGAACATGAAAGAAACATCTGTGTTCCTGGTAGTGTTTTGTTTGTTGATCTAGATGTGAGATGTACTATTTTATGAATTTGCAAGGAGTTGCACATTGACACTAACTTTGCTTGTCTACATTATACGTCAATAAAAAGCTAAAGAGCCAGAGGGAAGATAGAGTAATCAGGGGGATCATTTCATAAACTCTATAAATGTCTAACCAACGTACTGTAAACTTGAAACTAATAATAAAATAAAATAAAATGCTAAAAAGAAATAAAGCTAAAGAAATAGCCTATGTCTACAGAGTAGATTCAGCCTAGTGGTCACCTGGCCTAGGCGAACAAACAAACAAAACAAAACAAAACAAAACAAGCAAAATACAAGTCAAAGTAATTTTAAAATACCTGATTTCAGAATTTTCTCAGTAAATTAGTTAAAATTATAGTTCACTCTAATACTGATTGAATGTTCTCTATTTAAGTCTCCAGTATAAAACTCATTTCTCTCGTTATGAAAACTAAATAATAATTGTTGTGATGATTACATGAGAAAACATACATTTCTTTGTCCAATGCCTAGACAACATAAGATATAGTATCCACCCCATAGAATTCATTTTACTTGATTCCCAACTTAAAGAGGTTTGCAAGCATTTGTATAATCTAAAAATACACGATACACAGAAAACTGTAACACACACACAACTGATTAAATATCCTTGGGAGCCATCACAGAGCTTTGGTGTCAGCACCTTGAACGGATGCTCCTCGAACACTCCAGTTCACTCAATTCGATTTGCCCTTTAAAATGTGAGAATTGGCTTGAATTCTCATCTTATATACAGCCAGCACTTCAGAATTCTTACTTTTACTGAGCTCTCTCTGCCCACTCTGTTCATGTTTTAACTTTCTTATATATGTTAATATACTAAATATTGCACAACTCTCTTTGTTCCTAACATATCATTGATTCAATTTTTTAAATTTTATTATATTTAGGTATGAGCAATCCAAAATACAAAGTTTATAAGACTCTATAGTTTAAATTGAGTTTTAAAGGATAGCAAAGGCCTGATTTGATGTGGAGAAGACAAAACACTGACAAGTAGCCATATCGACTTCCTACGAAATGACCAGGAATATTGATTAGTAAGAAAAGTCCTATATAGCAGCAACAAAATAGAGTTAGGTGAATTTTACTTTAAAGTTAAGCAAGATATAAAGAATTAGAGATAGCTAAGGAGAGACCTTGCAGGTAGTGAAAAGTCCTGTAGCCTGTAAGTAGATATAGCTTGTGGCCTCAAAAAATTGTAGAGAGAAACTTGTCTTCAAGGTTCCGAGCTTCTCCACATCTGAGCCATGTCTCCCTGGTGGCTCATTTTTCTCTGTGCAATCTCTGCCTCTTGTCAATTTTAATATTCTCAAGCTTTCAGCAATGCCATCCATACAATAAGATTTTAGCTGATATTCAAATTAAAAAAATACTTAGAGGATTAATCCTCTTCCAGGATTATTTGCATTTTATAATATATGAGTGATGCTAATAAGGTGAAATTATTTACTTTGGTAAATGATAGAAGAAAGCTTCAGTATTCTAAAAGTGGATAATATAACCAATGACCTATTTTGAATCCAAAGATTATTATGGCCATCAATAGAAAGTTTATGTCAGAACTTATGCATTAAAGTTCATTAGAAAACTGTAAAAAAGAAAGCAAAACAGTATTCGTTATGGGCTAAATTGTGTCCTCCCTAAAATTCCTATATTGGGGGAGAGGGGAAGTAGACAGGGGAAAAAATTTAAATCATTTCTTCAATTAAAAAATTAATGAATTAATTTTTTTTAAAATTCTTATATTGAAGTCCTAACTACCAGTATCTCAGAAGGTGACCTCATTTGGAAATAGGGTTGTTGTAATTGTAATTCTTTACGTTAAAATGAAGTCATTAGAATTGATCCTGATCCAATATGACTAGTGTCCTTATAAAAAATAGAAATTTGGACACAGAAATGACACAGACAGGGAGAACTCCATATGAAGACTGAAATTATACTGGCACAAGCCAAGGATTTACCAGAAGCTATAAAAGAGACCTAGAACATGTCCTTCTCTGCAACTTTCAGAGGTAGCATGACTCTGATGGCATCTCGATCTTAGATTTTTAGCCTCCAGAACTATGAATTAATACATTTCTGTTATTTAATCAACTCAGTTTATGGTACTGTGTTAACAGCAGGCTTAGCAAACTACTACAGTATTCTATTTTCAAATTAACTTTCATGTAAACTTTATTATTCAAAGGGTAGAGGTTGGAAGTGGGAGTGTAAGGGACTAATAGGATGTCCCCACGTATAAGATTGTTATTCCACTCTACAGATCCTTCAAAATGGATTGTCTCTCTGGGAAAAGAACTAGTTATGATATTGTCATTTCTCATTCTTGATGTATAAGGTATGCATTAACAGCAAGATTTTAAGAACTCATAAGCTGATGTATCTTTTATGCAAACAATGGATGTAAATAATTAGATAAGAAAGGACTGCATGTCATCTAGTACACCTAGAAAGGCCATCACATCAAAATATTTCTACAATAAACAGAAAGCTCTAATTTTGGAGAAATCTAGGTACATAATGACCATTGACACAGATAGGCCTAGAGATAATTAAAAAGTCATCATGTTAGGTATTTCTATATTATTGTGTGGGGAAAGAACTGAAATATTAAAGGATAATCAATAAACAATAATGATAATGAATATTTGTCATAGAAATAGTATATGTGGGGACATATTAATTATAATACAATAGGGTTAAATGACATAAGAAGTATAGTAGTAGATTTTACCTTCAGATTAATATTTTTAGATTTAATTTAATCTTTATATTTTATAACCTGATTAAATATCATACTAATTTTAAACAGTGTGGCATTATTATACACAAGAGCAGAAGCCAGTTACACACCATAAAGATATATTTTTAGAGATATTTTTGAGAGGGATGTTTCTAAGGGATAAAAGAAAAAAAGAGGAAAAGTCATTCTAGAGAGAAAATAATCACAATTGCAAGAAAACATTAAGAGATTGTGATCTCAATTAAAAAAAAAAAACTTCTAAATTGAGTGATGCCATGTGAGACTTAGAATTTAGAATACTCATATTGGTTCATACACAAGTGATATGATCACCTACTATAATGCCAAATATAGATCATAGGAGAACACAACATGAATACCACAGGATGATAGGAGGGATCACCTGATATCAATGAAAAGGTTGCTCATATATTCAATCCGGATAAGATGAATCAAACATATATAAGATGAAGATGTTTTTTATTGATTGGGTATGGATAACTGGAATTTTGCCAGCTTCATATGCCATGCACAGTACATTTTAATTTTATATATTTTTACACATAGGTAAGAATTTAAATATTCTTATCCTGTGTTTTAGTTATCCCCACCAGTACTAGAGAAAGAGAATGGGATATAAGATGCTAAAATGACAAGATGATATGAAAATAGAAATGGTGAATAATTTGGAGTAAGAATTTTTAAATCAAGTTTTGTAATTGTCATGTTTTCTAAATAAAAATTTATATTTGATTTTTAAAATTCTGTAAATCTATAACTGCATGCCAAATCTATGGAAAGTTAATGTCTTCAAATCTTGAACAAAGAACCTAAGTTCATTATTTTCTTTAATGGTGAGATAAGCCCTCTGGGCTTAAGGGGATAGTTGTTGGGAGTTGAAAAGTTACCAAATTATCATCTTCCTACCTGGCTCATTGTGGCATATATCTATTTGTTTCCCACAAAATCTATTCTCCTCTTCTCCCACAGCAAAATATTTTTAAATGCACATGACTGACTTCCAAGGTATGAAAGGTATTTCCTAGCCTCCTTTACAACTAGGCATGGCCATGTGACTAGGTGGAACCAATGGAATTTGAGTAGATTGAGGTGAATAACTGCTCTATTATTGTGTATAAGGAATTGTCTTGTTCTTCACTTCACATTTTTATTCTACTCTTCTAAAATGTTAATGTGATGACTGAGGTTAACACCTCATTTGCTGTGAGACAACAACAAAAAATCAAAGCAACTAGAACTTCATAAATTGCTAGTAGGAGTATAAATTGGTAAAACTACATTGGAAAACTCTGCAGACATTGTGGAACAGAGCCCATTTACATCCCCTATCCTGTCTCATGAAAGACAAATTCCAAGTCTACTTGTTCAAATTACTATATACTGAGGACTCTTTTTCACAGAAGATTAGTTTATACTCTAAGTCATCCAATAATATCATCCAATAATAATAGTTTATACTCTAAGCCATTCAATAAAAATAAAAATAAATTATAAATATTTTATCAGAGAAAAATGGGGCTAATTATACAGTAGAAACCAACACGATATTTTCAACTGGACTCTATTGTTTGAGCCATGACTTCGTCTCTTTTATTCATCTCTGCTATTAGTAAAATAATTTTGTAAAATATATATATATTATTTCATATCTATGACATTATATATATGAAAATATAAAGTGTGAGACACAAACATTGTGTATCTATTTTCTGAGAAGAAACCTCCAATGTACTGGATTTGAGAACCCCAAACAATAACATGATAAAAATAAATCTTACATGCTTTAATATTCTAGACAGCAGAAATGGTTTGTTGGTTCATATCTAAATGTCTCAATTAGTGTTATTATCAGAGCTAAAAGTTGTTATGTAATGTCTCTTTCATTAGTTATCATTCTAAATTCTAAACCAGATTTTGTGGTTTGTACCAGATAATCATAGAAAATATTTTAAAGATATTTGACAATTTTAATCTGTAACTTCTGTAGTAATTCAGCTACTTATAGGCATATAGTATCTCTCATTTACATCAGGAAGCATGCTTCATTAATGATTCATTCAACATGAAGCATTAATTATCTAATAAATTTATATTAATAGAAAAAAACCTGTAATTATAATGATAACTAGCTCTTCTGCAGGTAGTTCAAGTCATTTCTCCAATATGTTCAGATGCACCAAATATAAGAGTAACAATCATTGCAGGAATAGAACTGAGGCTGGTTTATATCCTTGTTTATATGTTATCATAATACCTGGAAACATATCAAAATAAACTGTTTTCTGCACAGAAAAACTAAATCAAGATGAATATATTGCTCATGTCAAATGGTGTGATTTCCTCCCACCACCACCACCATCTAATTTGTACATTTACCCTAAGCTGAGCTCTCAAGGATGCCTTCGTGTGGAGATATATATATATATATATATATATATATATATCTCTGCAGTCCCTACATTCAAATGCATTTGTGGAATTCAGCCATGCATATAAACAATAATATTTCAAATCCCTATTTTCAAAAAAAAAAAGCAAATTTCTGGCTATTCCACAGCATGATGTCTGATTAAAGTGTTATATTAATCATCTAGTTAAATGATAACAAACACAAAGAAGAAAATTATTGTCCACTGACAATAAGAAATAAACACAAACATAAACACAGATAAGTGAAAGAGAACAGCTGTGGAATATGTGTAAATACATTTATCTTTTTTAAAGAATATAATTACAAATCATAGAGAATCAATTTGGAAATAGTTTCTCACTCCATTCTTCTTTAAATGCTTCTATTCTCTTGACCACAGGAACAAAAAATGTTTCCAGTTTCTTTATCTCATTGCTGCTCCTTCTCCTTCTCCATTCTTGTCTCCTCTTCCTAACTTCTTAATATTGGAGTGTCTCAGAGCTCACTTCTCAGAACTCTCTCTTGGTTTCTTGCTCCCTAGACAATTTCTGGCTTGTAATGTTATTTATACATCAATGTCTTTTAAACTAACATTTCCTTCAATGACCTGTACCTTAAACTGTAGACTCTATATCCAACTACCTAGCTGATATGGAGGCTATTGATTGCTTAATAAGCAGCTCAGATTTAGCCTATTACCAGCTAAACTAGCAATTTCTATCCTTCCCTTTAACTTGTCACAGCCCTCTTTGCTAAAACAATGATACTTCTATTAACTCATTTGCTCAAGCCTAAAACTTTAAAGTCATTGTTTTTTCCATTTATTTTCCCATTACCATATTTAGTCAGTAAGATCTAGGGGTGCTACCTCAAAAAGACTTATCAAATACAATCATTGATCACCATCTCTCCTGCTAACACCTTCCAATTCATGTTATTTCATGTTTAGATTAATGCAGTAATTTCCTAAACATTTTATCTGATTCCAGTCCTATCATTATGAGTCTAAAAGGCAACCGATGTGATAATTTAAAAATAAAAATCAGACCTATCACTTCCCTGTTTAGTGGTTTGTCTTTATGTTATAAAACCCAAATATTTACCTTCAAGATAAATCCAAATGGATTACAGTCTTACATGTTCTATTTGTCATTAAGAAGCAGCTAATCCTGTTTACTGTCTCTTCAACTACTCTCTCACTTACATGCTCTAGAAATTTCTTGCTGTGCCTTTAAAATATCAAACTCCTTTTTGCCTCACGCCCTAAGTACTTGGTGTTCCTGCTCTGGAATGTTCTTTCTCCAATATTTTTACAAGGCAATCCCCTGACTCCATAAAAATCTCTGCTTAAATTTTATTTCCTTAGAGCCTAACCAATTTAGGAAATCATCTAACAAGACTCTCAAGCCACCAAGCTTATCATGCTTGCTTCCATACCCAACTTTCATTTTCTTCAGTATTTATCAACATCATATATAGATATATATTTTATTGGATTATTTTCTATTTGTCTATCTCTCCCCCACTGAAATTAAGTTCTATAAAGACAGAAACGTATTTTTGTCCACTACTCTATCCCTAAATCCTAGAACAGATCAATACTGGCCATATAATACTTTTTTACAAAAAAGTATTTACAACAATATACAACCCTTCATTTTAAAGGGTTATTCTAAAAACTTTTAACACACAAAATAAGATTAGTCACCAACTTTGGATCAAAGCACAATTTCAACATTGATCCATTTATGACTATTTTTTTAAATTTCTAATAATGTAATTATACACAAACACATCAGATGCCAACATAAGAGTCAAAATTTTTACAATAACTTACAGTCTTCCCATTTAATCAGCTGTTTTCTTTCATCTGAAGTAACCATTATTTTTATTTCTATTTTTTTGTGATGGTATTTTGATTAATTAATTAATTAATTTATTTATTTTTTATGGTGACATTGGTTAACAAAATCTAATAAGTTTCAGCTGTACACTTTAACAGTAAGGCATGTATATGTTTACACTGTGTGTTCATCTCTGATTAGATTTCTTTCTGTCACCACATATTTAACCCCCTTTACTCCATCTACCTCCCTACTCCCCTTCTCCCCCCTACCTCTGGTAACCACTAGTCTATTGTCCATGACCATGTGTCTCTGTTTGTAACCATTATTTTTAATATCTCCTGTGTAAGGGTTAATTTTCTTAAATTTATAATGTCAGACTTTTAGTTGGTGAAATTAAATGCCTGGGGTAAAGTTTTCAGTATACCCAAAAGTCCTCTTAAAAACAGACAGAATACAGTTAGCTAAACAAATAAAATTTAGAAATAACACCTTTAACAAAAGTAGGTTGCAAGTTATCTGGAGTATTAACTTTTTTTTTTTTTTGATAGGGGAAAGCTACTTTAAAAATCAGGACCATACAAGATTGATAGCTGTGCAAAAGTAGTAGAGGAAAAACAAAGAAAAGTTCTGATGATTCTAAAAGCTCAAGGTGAGAGAAATCAACCACAAATACACTGATATAATCTCCACCAAGCTGAACAAAGTTTAACAGAGAAATGGGTAAAGAAAGGAAGGAAGGCAGGCATGGATGTAGGCAGAGAGAAAGGCAGGGAGGAAAGGAGGAAGAAAGAAAAAAGGTAACCCACTAAGGGATAATGAGTCACAGACGCTTTTGAAACAAAACTGTGGTATATAACCAAATTGAATAAGGGCAGATACAATGGATGTGATAGTTCAGTTATTTGATGGTGAGGATTCCAGGGAAGGCAGATCACAGACAGTTTAGGTAGCTATTCAGACTAGCCATACATTTAAAAATTTCAAGACAACAATAAAAGAGAAAACTTTCTAGCGGAGTATCTACAAACCCAACACAGAGTCTTCTTCCTAAAAGTATAGGAACATCCATCTCATTTCTTTCTTTCTTTACTTCCCTATGACTATATCTTCTTTCCATCTCTATCATCTATCATCTATCATCTGTGTTAAATAGCTGGAGTTCATTCTGATGTCAATATAATAGCTTGGGATATATTCTAATCTTATCCCTTTCCATGTTTGTAACTCCCCTCTCCAAAAGTTATGAATTTAGCTCCCATTATCGAAACTAAAATACTGAGAAAGTAGTTTCAGAATTTTTAACCTATATTATTGCAAAAAGCAGTAACTAGTAGACTTCAATATTTGTTTATCCTCTTTCCTTTAAGTAAAATTTACATAAAAAAATGCATGGATCTTAAATGAACAATTAGCTGATATTTGAAAGATGCATACATGCATGTAGCTTGCAGCCATATGTAGATAAAAAATATTTAATCACTCAAGAAAGTTCCCTGGTGCTCCAATTCAATTAAGCCTTCCTAAAGGCAACAATTTTTATGATTTTTTTCAATATAGACTATTTTTGTCTGTTATAGAACTTAACATACATGGAATTACACTTGTTTTTATAAAACGATACTCTTTTGCATCTGCCTTCTTTTGCTCAGAATATCTATGGGAAAAATCTATTGTGTAGGTGTATCAGTAATTAGTTCCATTGTATTGCTGAGTAATAATGCACCAAATGCATTGTTTACCTGTTATTCATCGATAGAATTAGAATTATTTTCAACTTGTGAGTATTAAAAGTAAAGTTGCTACAATTATTTTGTGTAAAATTTTAAAGTCATATGTTTTCATCATGGTCATAAAAATATATAGAGGTAGATATTGGTCATAATATATATATAATTTTATAAGAAATTAACCACCTTTTCCCAAAGCGATTATATCATTTGAGGTGGTTACTCTTGTATTAACCATTCAAATGGGTGTCTATTGGCATCTCATTATGCGTGTTTTTATTTGGCTTTATTCTTATCGCTAATGAAGTTGAGCACTTTTTCAAGTGTTCATCGGTAATTTGTCTCCTTTAAGAAGAATTATTTCAAGGCTTTGGACTGTATTTATTGCACTTTTTAAATCATTTAATTCAACAAGTTCTTTATGTTCCTGGACATATCCACATATATTTAATGTCACAAATTTTTTTAAGATGGCTTTAACTGTATTTCACAAATTTTTACATAATGAATTTGTATTTAATTCAAAATGTTTTAATTCCCTGCATATTTCTTTTCTTACGCATTGCTTAATTTCCAAATATTTGGAGATTTATCATACATCTTTCTGTTATTGAGTCCTAGTTTAATTTCATTATGTTTTGCAAACATCTTTGGCATTATTTCTATTCTTTTAAATTTTATAAGGTTTGTTTTATGGCCCAGAATATGATATATTTTGATGAATGTCCCATTTGTACTTAAGAGGTGTATTGGTATAGATTGCTGCTTACTAAATTATCATAAAACTTAAAATGACTTTTTTTTTTCCTCAAAGTTTCTGTAAACCAGATATCCAGGCAAAGCTTAGAGAGTCTTCTGTTTCAGGGTCTCTTGCAGGCTGCTTTGGCTGTAGTCATTTAAGGTCTCAACTGGGAAAGAATCTGTATCCAAGCTCATGTGGTTGTTGGCAAGATTTAATTCTCAGGCAGTTAGACTGAGGGACTGTGTTTTATGCTAGTTTTTGGCCAGAGGCTGCCATTATTTCCTTACCCTATGGGTCTCATCAACATGGCAGCTTGCTTCATCAAACTGTGTAAGTCTACAAGGCTATGGAGAGAGTTGGCTGGAAAGCTAAATGTCATTCTTTTTAACTTAATTACAGAAGTGACATCATTGTATTTGCTATTTTTTATTTAATGAAAAAAGGCCCAGCCCACTCTTAAGGGAAGAGATTTGCACTTGGGCATGTATATCATAAGATGAAATAACCATTCATATTCCCCTGCTCCCCTCTTTCTGTTCTGTTATATGAAAATTGTCCTCATGAAGAGACAGAGTGATTAAGAGGTTATCTTGAGCTCACGTTGTGTATTTTTCTTCTTTTAAAGGTAAAATCCTCTGATACTTCCTGTTTAGTGCCTGGAAGCTGTTACCTCATATATATTTCCCAATGATACAGTTACATTATCTTCAAATCCATAGTATAGATTTCAGCAGCAGGCAAGGTTAGTGTTAGTTGCTTCATTATTACCAAAAGAAGAGTCAGTTGCTGGTGTTTTAATTGGAGTTGCTTTGAATCTGTAGTTCATCATGGGGATAATTGATATCCCTATTCAAGTTTATTATGTCTTAACAATATTGAGTTATCTAATTCATAAATAGGTTTCTTCTCTATATTTAGTAGGCATACTTTAATTTTTTTCTCAACAGTTTCATAGTTGCAAATCTATATGATTTAAATAATTTTTTAGTTATTTTTTCAATTGTTTATTCCTAACACACCCACCCATCTATATTGATCTTCCAATCCACAACTTGCTATATTCACTTGTTATTTTCAATAAGCCATTCTAGATTTCTTTGAATTTTCAAAGTATACATTATTCCCTTTGTACCATGCATGAATACAGTGTGCTTTACTTCTCAAACTTTGTTTAGTTCATTTTTCTTGCCTATTGTATCTGCTAGAATCTCCAGAATTATACAAAATGATAGTGAGTGGATATATTTTCTTTTTCATGATTTTTTGAATCCTATATCAATTCTAATGTTAACAGTAGGTTTTCTATAGATGCTTTATTACTTTGAGGAATTTTTCTTTTGTTATCGGTTTGCTGACAGTTTTTATTATGAAGTACAGATGAACTATATTAATTTTTTCTGCCTCCATTAAAATGATCCTATGATTTTTTTCTACTTTGTCCTATCTCTACTTAAGCTTAAAAAAAAAAAGAGGATCTTTTCTAGATAAAATGACCCTTTAATGACATAAAAGCCAAGTATAGTGTGTAAAATTCATTTGAATCCTGATTTAGAAAAAAAAAAATTAAAATGTAACATTACATTTTGAGACAAGTGTTTCAAAAAAGACTAGATATTAATTTATATCAAAATTTACAAATTTTACACATTATAATGTACAATGTACTATAATTATATAAGCTATTCATGTTTTAAATATACATAATGTAGAGATGGAATGACACGTAACTAGAATTTTCTCTAAACAACTTCTGTATAAATACCCTAAAACACTATGAAAATAAGGAAAAAGAAAAATAACTGAGAAAAATGCTTGAGAGTTTTTACTTTTAAGTAATGTCTATACATGGAGCTATTAATTTTCTTTGGAATATGTGGAATTTCTTAAAATATCTTTAAAACAATAGAATGGCTAGCATGAGTATCAGTTTCTTCTAGCTATACTTTCAGGGTTTTGACATACATACATGCATACACATAAATACAAGTTCTACTTTCTTCAAAATATCTTGAATCTATTTTAGGATTCAGTAAAGAGACATTATGTTTGTATAATAATTAATTAAAAATAAAAAACAAAGTATGAAAATGCCACAAAATATAATTTTTATGTATTTGTTGGAGAATTAATTTTACCAATAATCATCTAAATATTTGTTCATTTTGATGATATATAATACTCAAGCATGTGAATGTACACCTCTCTTTTATTGTTTTAAATTTTTCTTTTGTTTATAAATGCTTAATATTTTTTCCAGGAGTTTGTTTTTGAGAGTACTGAGCTATGAACATCTCTATACATTTCTCATGTTGCCCATGGAATCATTTCCCTTGAGTATTTATGTGGCTAGAAAGACATGTATAACTTCACAATTATGAAATCATGCTAAAGTATAGCACTAAATTTTTTCAAAGTATGTATATCATTTTCACTCCCACAGGAATGGATCTCAGTGAATTTATAGCCTTCTCAATATTTGTTATTGTCAGATTTATCTTTTACTTAATTTTTGGCTAATAATTTTTTTAGTATTTTAGGGTTTTTATACAGAATTAGTTTAGAGAAAATTCCAGTTATATATCATTTCACTTCTGCATAATTCATACATATATTTAAAAACCATGAAAAACTTCTTATATAATAGTAGTGCATTGTGAACTATGTGCAATATACAATATTATTCCATTGTGCCATGATTTTTATTTTCTTGAACACTAATGAGATGAATATCTCTTTATATATTCTTGGCCATATGTATGTCCTTTTACTTTCTTTTTTTTTTGAGATACCTATTTGTGCCATTTTATTTTTTTCTTGCACTATTTATACTTTTCGTAGTGAATTTGTTGATATATCTTTGATATTAATCTGTTCTTGTGTCTTGCAAATATATTCTTCAAGATCACAATAAGTATTGAATGAATGAATAAATATTTAATAAAACAGTTGTTCAAATACTGGATTTTACATTAAACAGTTGTGTACATTTGGCAAAGTATTAATTCCTCTAAATTTTAAGTTTCTATGTTCAATAATTATAATAACTACTTTATCTGTTTTGATTTCACTATTTAACTTAATGATAAACTGAGATTGTCCAGAAATTGAAAAACATTTTATATCAGTATATTGTTGCTTCTCTTATAAATATTAAATAACAGATATGAAGATAAATACATGGAAACATTCATATATACATACATAATGCATAGGTCAAATGGAAGATTAATAAATGATAGATACTTAGATATTTTAAACATAAAAGAAATCTGGTAGTATAATATTTCTACCATTCTACCACTCAACTATATAGCATATGAATTGTTTCTGACATATTACTTCAGAGTTTAGTAATATAATATTTTGTCTAATAAAATATATAAATCTATTTTAGAGACTTACATGAGTAATGATTTTTAATATGACCATGAAAATATATAGAAAATAAAATTTAATATTTAGCACATAATTTTGAACTCAATTTTAACAGCTTATTCTTTAATAAAAGTGACATGCTGCTGACTGAATTATGTATGGTATATTAATTTCAGGTTTAGTGTTGAATTTTGTCGATTTGTTTAATTGCACTATACAAAACCAGCCGGAAGGCAACTGATAAATTAAAAACTGGACCTAATCCAGAAAAAATTGCACATCATTCTAAATAAATCATTTTGTTAGATACATACTATTATTTTAGTTTTTTAATGTTTTCCTTAACAATTAGATAGCTGTCCTCATGTTCAGGTTAGAATTATTTGAACTAAAGTATTTTATATATAAGTTCTACTGCTTACAACATTTATCACCTAGAAAAGTTTTATTAGTTTTGTGAGAGACACATAAAAAATTTAAACTTGCATGGTTGACATTTCTCCGTAAAATGGTCATAGAATGTAATAAACAACGTTTAGGTGTAAGATAAGGTAAGTATCAAATATCACCTTATGGTAAAGAAGTTTTAGTAATAAGGTCTTTTTCCTTCATGACCCATAGGAGAGAGCCAAATTAAAATGAAGAATGTTGTCATATAGATTGACTTTCACTTACTAGACTACCAACCAATCATTTTCTGAAGAGCCCTGCTCCATTTATTAGGGCTGTAAAATAAATTACTCACTAACCTAGTAGCTTAAAACAACATTTATTTTGCTTATGACAGCTTACCTGTGCTGTACTCAGCATCACCTAAGGTGGCTTGGAGAATGGAGCTGGAATTATCTGAAGGCATGCTGAGAACATGTTGAGAATACCTAGGGAATGGAACACCTGGATTTCCTCAGGCAGCTCTATCTCTATGTAGTCTCTTTATGTGGTCTCTCCAGTATAGGAATTTTAGTGTAATCAGATTTCTCATATGTCCACTCAGGGCTCCTCAAATACTTCTTTAAGATAGAGACAGACGGAACCTCAGAGTTCACAAAGCAACACTTTCATCATTATGTACTGGTCAAGGCAGTCATAAAATCAACTTGAATTTATAAGAACAGATATAAAATATATCCCATCTCAGATTAGGTATTCTGTGTTGTTTATACAAAACAATGATTTTAATGAAATGCTCTTCTGTGTACCACTGGGAAAATATTGAGGAAGTTACCTGTCATGGTAACCTTGCCTACTTTGCCATCATAGTTGTCACTATTTTTCTTCTGTAACCTCAAGATCCTGGTGTCTGTATTGCAATCAGGAAGCACATTTCACTTTTGTGTCCTTTACACCCTAAAGAGAATATATATTATATACTAAACATATGGATATGGATGTAATGAATACTAGTGATCACTTCCTCAGTGTATTTCTTAAGGTCTTGGAGAAAGAACTGTCTTACGGGCCCTCTCAGGAGTCATATTTCAAAACAGATTTTAGAAAAAAAAACTGTCTTTTGAGCCCTCTCAGAAAACATATTTAAAAATAGTTTATCATGTTACATGCGATAAATTTCCTAGGATAGCCTTATTTACTTAAACAAAAACACTTATAGCATCTTAACTACTTCCTATCACCTACCAGGTTAATAATTCAAATTACTTTCTGTTGTAGAAAAGACAGAGTCTAGAATAAGTAGAATACGTACATGTATTAGTAATTTCAGTCCGAATTAACACTAAATACATGGAAATAGCCTTACACTCTGTTAACAAAATCTATTCCTCATATTTTTGCCAATGCTTCTGCAGTAACAAGAAATCTGCAAATCTCAATGGCTTACAACAAAAGCATTTTATTCTTCATGATCAAAACATTATTCATGTCCTTCATGGACTGTGGGTCAGCTGTACCTCTCCATGTATAATTTCAATCCAGAACCAAGGCTGAAGAAGGAGTCATTAACTGGGATCTGTCCTTATGGCAGAAGACAGACGTGCAAAGTGCAAAGCTCAGTCATACAATCACATTAAGTGCTTCTATTTACAGATAGCATACTTTGTTTTCCCACTTAATTTGGCCAAAACAAATCAAATGTTCAATCCTGACAATAAGGTAAGGATGCATGCCTAGGATATGTAATTCTCTCAATAAGGAATAAATAAATATGTTTTTAAAAATAATACAATATTCACAGGTAAAATGCCAAAAGTTGCAAAAGTTCTGAATTACAGATTTGACATTGTAATTAAATGGCCCGAGTACTTGCTAGGAACTGATTATCTAGTTAGAAGTTAGACTAAAACAATGTATGTTTATTGGGTGCATTAGGCACATTGGCTTCCTAGTATAAGAAAAATTCTTTAGACAAAGACATTTCATATTTTAAGAATGGAAGAATTACCACAGAGATGTTGGCAACTTATTCAGTTTGCAAGAAAAGCTCAATAGGTTTAGGAAATCAAATAAACCCGAGTCCTCTGATCCTTCTATATGTATTGCATTCCTATTTTTTGGTCTCACTCTTTCTCTATTAATGCCCTAAATTTCATATATTTGATGAAGTTGTGAATTTGACTAATGTTATAATTTGGAAGCCTACAGAATCAAACTCTTTTTTTTTCTGATTACTTAATCAGAAAAAATAATAAGAGAAAGTCTGTGGCATGGGATAAAAATTTAAATTTAGAAACTTAAAGATGTCATTCTCTTTTTCAGTTTGTACAATGGAACTAGTAATAACCACCCTACAATATAGATGAAAGTTAGTCTTATATTCATTTTGTTCTACAGCAGCAGCCACAAGTTCTTGATAAACTTTATCTTTGTTGGTCACTTTATTTTAGATCAGAAGGAGTAATAATTTAACTAATTATAATTTTTGAAATCCCTAGGATTCCAGAGACCAACTTCTGAGTTTATTAGCATGATTTATACTACCTTTGCTTTCAATTTATCAACCTAACATTTCCATGTCACTACAACCTCTCCTAGTACAACTTTCCATATCAGAGTTGTTAGTTTCAAGCAACAAGACTTCCCATCAAATAATTATTTCAAGAAGTAATTCATCGAAAATATATTTGATAGCAAGCACACTTACAAGGAAAATGACAGTGTAAGATTTGGAAAAAAGCACATTGCTTAACAATGCACATTTTATTTTTTTTATTTTTTAATTAATTAATTTTTTATGGTGACATTGGTTAATGAAATCCAATAACTTTCAGCTGTACATTTTAACGATAAGGCATATATATGTATATACTTATTTATATATACACACAGTATAAATATATATGTATATTTATACTGTGTGTTTACCTCCCATAGTTAGATTTCTGTCACCACATAATTGACCCCCTTTACTCCATCTACCTCCCCCCTTCCCCTACCCTTCCCCCTACCCTCTGGTACCACTAGTCTAAACAATGCACATTTTAGATTGTGCTACTGACTATGGCAGGCCTGGTCTCTGCAAACAACTGTTGTACTACAATATTTTCTGCACCTAGAGACTAAACATTGTACTGGTGATCTCTGCAACCACCCTCAGTTAGTATGGTTTCTTCTTGAATCTTAATTCTTTATGCTGTTAATTTTATATAACATTACATTTATATTATAATGTTATAGGCAGGTATTCCTAATTTTAAATACTAGTGTCTTAGCTGCAAGAGTCAGAAAGTGAGAATCTCACTTTCCTATCATAGAATATGAATCCTACCAATACTCATAAAGTGGAAAATAATTCAAACAGGAAGAGGATTCAGATGCTGAGCAACAAAAAGGGATGAAATTTACCCACTGTATATACATCTATTTATAGAAAAGTTATTTGAAGTACATATCCTAAATATCAATGAGGAAGTACAGGTTCTGATACATGGAATAAGCACTTTATTCTATAGATCAGACAAAATTATGGTCTGTTTTTATAAATAAATATTTACTGTAATACAGCAATACCCATTATTTATATATCATCTATGGCTGCTTTGCCACATCTGTAGCAAAATTGAGTAGTTGAGACAGGCCATATGGTACACAAATTCTAAAATATTACTATCTTTTTATTTACAGAAAAAGTTTGCCATTCTCTACTATAAATTATTGATATTTTCCAAAATGTCAGAAGTAAAATAGTAAATATTGTGGTAGTCTTATTTATTTTTTCTTTTTTTTTCTGAAAGCTTTGTGTATGAAAAATGAAAATATATTTCTCTTGGAGAAAACTTTAATTCTGAAATTGACTAAATAAAGAAGAAACAGATTATCGGGGAAAAGCATGCATAAAATTGCTAATGAAATTTCTACACAGATGTCAGAACCAACAGATATACAGGTTAAAACAACACTAAAATGAGTGTTCATAAATGAATTCTTCAGAAAGCTGAGTTTGCTTTTCCCCAAAACCATTGATACTTTTGGCTTTCAGTAACTTGAGGTGGTAAAACACCTAGTGGAGGAGGTTCTTTAAGCAGTTTGTTAGAAATAGGTATCTCACAAAGTAATAAAAATATATTTTTTCTTTTTCTTTAAATAGACATCTTAAGTCTATAAAGGTTTACTTATTTACAAACCTGTTATTTTTTCCAAGATTACCATTCCATTGTACCTTAATTTTTAATGCTTTTCTACTTTTTTGAAGCTACCAGTTTGAGACAAACACAATTTCATATTTTCTAGAGTTCTAATTCCACTCCACAAAGGGAAATGCAACCCAAATTTAACTGTCTGTCTTTAAGCAACAGTATTTTCTCTTGAGCTGAGAACTGCAAAGTGATATAGAAAACAGCAGAAGCGATAAGTTTAGGGAATTTGCAATTTTCAAGCATTTTCCATAATAACTAGCCAGAATGTTTCCTTTGTTTCCTGGCTAACCACCAGCCTTTGCATGAAGATTAGATCTCTTTATTGATCTATTTGCTGGAATGGATCATAGAAGTTGTATTTTTTCTTTTTCTCTCAAGAGGGACTTTCAATATTATTGTTTGTCAGTCACTAAGCAAATGATGTATTAATTCAAATTTTGTCTTTTGAGGAAAAACAGGAATGTTTTGATAAAACATCTATAAACCCACGTCTTTACATGCTCTAACCTCTGCAATGTCATTTTTCAAAGATTTTGCTAAAATTGAACTATAATCAAAATGTCATGATGGTTCATTTTAGGAAAGAAACAAAAAGGTATAAAATCTCATTCTAGCTAAAATAAAACATAAGAAGTCATGTGTTTGACAAGGTTATTAATGTCATTTTCTATTATACTTACAAAAAATATTTTTGTTGTCAATCTTCTTGTCTGTAGTATATCAATTTAAGCCCATTAATGCTAACATAAATATTCACTTAAATGTATGAATTTTTTAAAGCAGAAGAAAAATCAAACTTGTTATTTGGAGACAGAACAAGTTATAGTTAAACTGCTTATAAAACTATCCTAGATCTCAGTGTATCTGAAATTAAAAGTCCTGGAATAAAATTTTGTTATACAAATGAAGTCAGATTATAGAAATAAATTATACAAAAATGAAGCAATCCATTATGTGACTTGATAACAATAAATAAATTTAACAAGTATTTCCCCACCCCCTAGGTTCCTGGCACTATGCTAAACTCTTTATAAGCATTTATATAATCATTTTAGGAACACTAAATGGTATGTTCCTGTTTTATAGATTAATAATCTCATTTTTTTAAAGGCTGAAAAATTTCCCCAGGGTCATATATCTTTTATGCATTAGAACAAAAATGTAAACATAAAAATGTTTCTAGAACTTGAAAAGAATCACAAAATCAACTTCATTTTTGACTTGGGGATAAGATAAACTAATGGCATTTTATAAAAGGGGAACCTCAAATCAACCTTCTATTCATTACCAGGAACTTACTTTGCCTATGAGTCAACCCTAGACATATTTATTTGCTTCAATAACTTTAGCCTTTACAAATGGACTATGTAGATTAGATCTTTGGACTGTTTCTTCTGTTTCCCAGCCACCTTTACCCTTTATTCTGAACCTCTGCAACCATAAACACAAGTTGGTTTTACTTTTCAGTTTACTTATCTCTGGAATTCCTTCCACTAGATTTCATATTGTGAGAAAGAGTCTAGCACCTAACAAAATTCTTGTATATTTTAACACCTTCCAAGATGGTAAAAATAAAAATTTACATAATTTCAAGAATGATAAAAGAAAATATTTGTTGTGCAATAAGAAATTAACATCATTCACAAGCTTCCCTCTTTCAGTAATACCACTAAAAATAATACTCATATATTCATCTACAATCTTAATCCTTAACAGAGAATATTAAATTCTTACCTACTTAATCTGTGACATTGAGCTCAAAATTTGTCCGACTGTACCTTTTATTGCTTTATTTAGTTCTCCATTTTCTTCTTTAGGAAACTCAACTGTCTACCTAGTCTCTTGTCTAAGGAAAAGAGATCTGATAATTATTTAAATATGTTATCACTACCAGGTATTCTTACATTGAAAAAAAGAGGACCACACCATATAAGCGCAGTGTGCTAAGATTGAGCAGCCATAAGAAGAGATAAAATACTGCCATTTGTGACAACATGGATGGATCTTGAGATTATCATGCTAAGCAAAATAAGTCAAACAGAAAAAGTTGAGAAACATATGATTTCACTTAACTGTGGGATATAAAACTGAAAGCAATAAATGAACAAGACAAACAAAAACTCATAGACACAGACAACAGTTTAGTGGTTGCCAGAGTAAAAGGAGGGTGAGTGGAGGTAGATAAGGGTAAAGGGAGTCAAATATATGCTGACAGAAGGAGATTTGACTTTGAGTTGTGAACACACAATGCAATATACAAATGATGTATTGTTGAATTATACACTCAAAACCTATATAATTTTGTTAACCAGTCACCTTGATAAATTTAATAACAACAAAAAAAGGAAGACCACCATAGTAAACCCAAAAGGAAATTGTAAAGCATTCCATCTGGCAAATAATAAGTTTTCAGTGAACGTTAGTTTTCCTCTTAAATTCTAAAAACTAAAAATTAATATAATCACGGACTGAAGTTATATGCCAATCTGATAATTTAGTCTTCAACACATTCTCTTATTAGCTCTGATTTTCCCACTTATTCCATATTGATATGTGATAAATATTTTGTTAAAATAAGCTACTTTCAAGGGAAAGTTTTTTAAAGTATATTTATTCAAATTTTATAAAAATCCACTTATTGCAAAGACTCTGTTTAATTGTTTCACTCATTTCTTACCTTTTTTTAACAATAGGTATTTCTTCCTGATACGGGTTTTCTAAATGTATATTTACTTCAACCATTATTCTTAAATTAAATATAGGTCATGTTATTAGCATTTAAACTTAAAACCCTATTTGATTATTCTTATTGCAAGTAATTGTTCAGATTTGTCAAAACTGAGCTTAGTAAAAAATATAAATTCTCTTTAGAAACCTTTAAGTGATTTTTGATTTAGTAGAAGAACCAAATGAAGTCCAATTATAGGAAGGAAACAAGTATTATCACTGAAGTGTTCAAAACATGTTTTTTTATAATTGACTTTAAATTATTTCCATTACTCTTATTTCTATTGGGATTTATGTTTCTATTTCTAAATTTAAAAGTAATTAAAATTATCTAGCATCAGTACATCATATTCTGTGTTTAAGTGTAAAATGCATTAGATAAATTTTTAAGCTAAGATGACAAGAGAAAGAAATTAGATATATCTTTATTATATATTAACTGTACAAAGGGAGTATGTGGGGTCAATTCCAGAAGGAAAAAAAAGCTATTTTATGATGCACATATTTTAATATCAGATTCTACTCCTGTTATTGCCTGCAATAGCTTCTCTGTATATTAGTCATTTAGTCTCCTATGGACATGCTGATAGAAGTGTGATTAACTAAAGCTTACTCCAGGAAATAAGCAGATAGATGGTATATAGACAAATATACCTAGACCTATCTGTATATATTTCTTCTCAGAAAAAATATCTAATTTGTATATAAAATGTGTATTTAAAATATATTTATATAAATTATACATATACATATTTATGTATTTCCTTCTCATAGTGGCTAGAGAAGTAAATTACTATAAAAATCATCTATCAATTAATTTTTATTTCATAATTTTATACCTTTATAATTAGATAGGAATAAAACTTTCACTATACAAATATACAGTCTTCATCCAAAAATTATTTATATCTGTTGCTTTATTTTCTTCCTCATGCCCAAATAGTTATTCTTCTATGGCAAGGAAATAGCTCTTTTTACCATCGACTACTTTCTGTTATCAACACTATCTTCTGTTATATTCAGCTATACCAAAAGAATATAATAAGGTGGCACACAGACATTAACAAATATATATTAGTTATTTACTAATATATTAAGGCGAATATAGTGACTGAAAAATGCCCAAGAAACAATTTGAACTTTTTATGGAGGCTAACCAATAAATAAACTAATATTGTGTAATTAAAATTGAACTGACTTTAATCCAGGGAATGTGATAATTTAGTTTTGGTGATATTTGACAGGGGAGACTAAGGTCATTCTATGAAGTCTGCTTCTGAAACCTTCTGGACTCTTTAAAAACTTTCCACAAGATTTTTTGTCTCATAGGGAACCTAATTTGATATGCTTTAAAGGTCCCAAAGATGAGAATAAATTGCTTTAGTGCCCAGACGTTTTTCCTTTAACATAGGTTGTTAATATCCTGGTTAGAAACCATGCCTAATTATGTCTTCTCTGTCGCATTAAACCTTGATAACTGTTAACTGATAACAGCAATAAGAGGCATTCATGATTTTACCTTATTTTTAGACTGTAGCACACTCCCTTACCACATGTTGTACATAAGCTAGTTTTCTACCCAGTCAGAAAAATAGTCCAAAAACAATATAGTTATCTTTGAATGGAGCCTTCCACATGCTGCAAATATAGCACATAATTTATAAATGTTTATTCTCCTTGAAAAGGCAGGATGAGCATCTTGCACATTTGTTTTTAATATTTGATCTCTCAGGAACTTCTTATTGTAGCTCTAACCAGTAACTATTGAAATGAAAGTTATTTAATCATCTTTGAATTTGTCTTTACTACAGTGGTTGAAATCATTCTAAGCATTGAAATTTTTATATTACATATTCTTAGTGATGTTAAAGATGGAATTTATTTTGTGACCCAAAATGTGACCCAAAAAGTCTATAACTATATTTTCTAATGTGGCACAAAAAGTATATAATAAGCTATGAAATCTGGAATTACATGAAAGATGTCATGTTTGCTTTCTTTTTAACAGTCAGTTATTAATGAGACCTCATTATACACGTACACATATATATATACACACTTGTACGTATGAATAGGAATGGTTAAAATAAGGTTTTTTTTTTCCCCACATGCATTTATATTCATCTATGAATCTAAAAAAAAAAAAATGCTATTCAAAGTACCACAGGTCTAATAAATGTCAGCATTCCTAATACTTTGTAGTAAAATATAATCAAGCTGTAAGAGCAATAAAATAAAATAGAGAGCGAGTAATTTCCAGTGAAATATTATGCTAAAAGGCTGAAAAATAATGTCACCAAATATAGTTTTTTAGACACTAAGAGATTATACCTCTGTAGAATATAATACCCTTAATAATTAATGAAGGTATTTGAAGATTTGCAAACTAAATTAATTGGTCTCTTTTTTACCTAGGGGGATGAATTAATGGGTTAAATAAGAAAAACTTTTAAAAAATTAAAAGGTAAATCACAGCCCTAAAATTCAGTTTTCTGAAAATATGATCTCACCTGAATGCTTTCGTGCAAAATATCTGTTTGAATATCTGGGTCAATGTCATTTATATAATTTCCCTAGCACACTCGGCAAAAGGCAGTGATAATAATTCCTAGGGGAAGATAAATCAAACATTATCATATGTATTCATTTATCAACAGCTATTTATTGAATGCAATTATATCCAAAATATTGTTCAAATTGCTGAGGATCTGGCAGTAAACAAAATGGATAACAATACCTGCTTTCATCAAGCATGTGATTGTACATATTTTCTTCTCTGAAGCTAAATGTTTAAATATTTATTTTATATATCTTCATAATAACTCAGATAAGTATGTGGTAAATAAGATATCTAAGTAAAAATGTAAATATTAAAACTAAGAAACTTGACCAAGAGATGACCCTTGGCATAGGCTCTCGACTTCTAGGTCAGTGCTCTATTTGCTCAACCACACAGGTTTTCTTTATAACATAAATTTGCAATTATCCAAGAAATAATTTTATGGGCATGTCTATTTAATTTTATAGTTAAGGAATATAGTATCAAAGTGTCATTAGCAGGAAAAGAAACATATTCTATGATGAAGACTTGCTAAATGAACATGTATTTATTGTCTTCTTTCATTTCACAGTGGATGAAATACCAGATTAAGTTACAGAAACAAAAAAGCGAACACTGGCATTTTTCCCTGCTGATGTGCATTGTTAGATTTGTGGCTATACATGAGGAGTCACTTTATATAGAATCTAAAACAACAAGATTTTAAAATTTAAAAAAAAAAACTTAAGCTTTCTATCAGTTCCACATATTCATAACATCTCAGGGTCTGTTTGGGGTAGCTGTAAAGAGGTAAGGAAAGGCACCCAAACCTAACTTAGTGACATTCACGAAACTGATCCATATGTAGATTTTGTTATCCTTCCTCTGAGAAAATTTTAAATTTTTTCCATGTCCAGTGTCTATATATATGTGTGTGTGTGTGTGTGTGTGTATATGTGTATATATATGTGTGTATATATATGTGTGTGTATATATATGTGTATATATGTGTATATATATATGTGTGTATATATATATATGTGTGTACATATATATGTGTATATATGTGTATATATATATGTGTGTATATATATATATGTGTGTACATATATATGTGTATATATATGTGTGTATATATATATATATATATATTTTTTTTTACTTTCTTACTTTCTTTTGGTAATACTGTATTTGCATACTACTGAAAACACAAGCCTAAAGGATAAAGCACCTATGTAATCTCACCATATAAAAGAAGTATAGAAAATGTACAATGTTAAATCTCCTCTATCCCACTCCCAGTTTCATCCCTACCTCTCACCAAACAGAAAGAAAGCATCGTTTGCTCAACCCACCCTGACCTTGGGCTCATGCAAATATAATACTATGTGTGTTAGTTTCCTATTGCTGCCATAACACAAAGTATGACAAATTGGGTGGCTTAAAACAATAAAATTTAGTCTCACAGTTCTGGAGGCTAGAAATCCAAAATCGAGGGTTAGCAGGATCATGCTTCCACTGAAGGCTCTAGGGAGGAAGCTTTTCTTGCATTTTTCCTAGAGCCTGGTGGTTGTTGGCAGTCTTTAGGGGTTCTATGGCTTTAGATAAGTCGCTCCAATCTCTGCCTCCATAATCACATGGTGTTTTCCCCTGTGTGGCTGTTTCTGTTCTTTTCTCTTAAGGGCTCCAGTGATATTGGATTTAAGCCCACTCTAATCTAGCATGACCTCACGTTAACTTAATTAATTGTACCTGATGACAAAGACAATATCCTTAACGAAACTGTAGTCAGGTTCCTCTGAGATCTCTTCAGGATTAGGCCTCAACCTTTTCCTTGTCCTGCCTAACACAGGCTTAGCAAAGAATCCTCCTAAATCATCCTCCCACCCCTGGTATATGATCACCCATGATATCTGATCATATTCCTCATCCACATCCTTGATATAGAATCGCCTTGCCCTGCCTTCAGCAAGAATTCTGTTAAGCATGTATAGCAAGAATCCCACTACCTTTGTCATCTACCCTTAGTAATTTTCCATCCACTGAGCACTTCACCCTGCTCTGTGACTATGTATATCCCCACTTGATCTTGTTATATTCCGAAATGGGCTCTGTTCCATAGTAAAGTCTCTTCCCTCTATTTTAGCACTTACTAAATAAAATCTGTTTTTACTACTTTAACTACTGTACAACTCTAGTTTTCTTTGACACTACAAGGCCCCTATTTCCGAATAACATCACATTCTGAGGTTCTGGATGGACATGGATTTTGAAGAACACTTTACACACTAAATCTATTCACACATACACTCTCACACGTACACACATTTGTTGTTACGTAAATTAGTTTATTTCGCTTTCCAAAAGAAATTGAAACTTTAATATTATTTAAAATTTCTTGGTCTCTTAGATAAAGCAAATCACATCTAAGACAAAACAATAACAAAAAAAATATATTCTGTAAGTAAGATAATTATGGAAAAGTTAGTCATTAGCTTCTGTGTACCTCCATTATAGTGACTTTCTCCATTATCTCCATTATAGTGACTTTCACACTGTATTAAAATTATATCTGTAACTATATTTCCAGCTAGATTTTGAGCAACTTTTAGGAGAGGACTATGTCTAACATTTTTTAACTCCCAGGGTCAGATATGGTATCTAAGATATAGCCAGCATTTAGTGAGTCACAGACTGAAATTCAAACATGTTTGGGCATGTCTAGTAAACTAAAGAAGTGATCCCAGTTTAAGCTTATTTACCTTCAAGGTCAGTGAGCCTCTTTGAAGGACTCTTCCTAAGGAAAGCAGAAACCGGTGAGGCAAGCTAGACCCAGGAAAAGAATGCACAAGAGAGGCAGGTGATTTTGAATATAAGACTGGGTCTATCACACATACGTATCTTATGTACTACCCCATATTTGACAAATAATCTGTATAGCTTGTAGAAAGACTGTTAGATTTGATAGTTTTTTCATCAAAAACCCTGTAAATTATGAGGAATATAGCAGCACAGTTTGGATAATCTCTGATACAACACAGCACAAAAAAGGAACAGATCTTTTCACTTAAAACGTCTGTGGCCTGTGGCTTCAGATGTCTGCCACATTGGCAATACTGATAATCGGCAGTAATAAATTTATTCATCACCATAAGTGAGACGCCTTCAGTAAAGTATCAGACATGCTTACAGGGCTGTTTCAATGGTATACACAAAATGCCAGTCAAATCTATTTTTCTATAAACCCATTTTTGTTTATGGACTGGTAAGATTAGAGAAACATGGGTTACACAGACTAAAATGGAATGTTACCTTAATTTCAAATAAAATAGAGGATCACATTGTATATTTTAGATGGGGTTCTAGAGTTTTAAAAAAATGAGACAGTTAATCTTAGATCTTTCCAAAATTATATTTGTATTTGAAAAGATTTAATGTAAATACAAATTCATAAAGAGCTAAAAGAGAGGGTGTCAATTTTTGAACCCATTAATGCAAAGTAATCATATGGCGATTGAGATGCATAGCAACATTCAATACATTTAAAAATGAAAGACTATAAGTACAAATTATTCCTAATGTTTTCCCAAGTAGCAAGTCTAAATTAATGAGGTTATAAAGAAAATGTTATACTATCTTAGGTGTTATTTGGTCTAATTATAAATCGCAAGACCTTTAGACTATATGAATCTAACATTTAGGAAGAAATATAACTAGCTAGAGAAACTCATAAAATTATTTTAAGTTATCTTAAATTTCTAGATTCACAAGTTTTATGCAAAAGTCACTTGAGCAAGTTATGTTTTTTTTTTTTAAGTTTCAGTTAATTATAATCTTCTGTCAGAGAAAGTTCTTTAATTTATTCTTTATAAAGATTGAGCCTTTATGTATGTTTTCTTATATTTCTACCTGGCCAAGAGTTTAGAGGTACAAAATGAAGCTAAAGCACCTGAGGAAAGCATTTCAAAGTTTAAAATTATTACCTGTGGGTTTAAATTACAGTATTTTCCTAAGAGCTTCACAAATTTATTTCCATATTCTTTCAAGTGAATCATCTGTCCAAATGCTGAAATGAGAGGACACAAGACACAAAAAAGGAAATGAGGGACAACTTCAAGGAAGACCTTCCTCATGTAAAAAAATAGTCCTCCTTTCTCATGGGTGATCATCCCTAAAATGCTGGTTTTCACAGAGAGTAGTAAAATGGAGTCACCAAAATGTAGATATGGGTCCTGCTGCTTGATTAACTGCTATTTTCCTTCAGCTCAAGTGTTACTTTCTTAGGAAATTATTCCCTACTCTCAATGTCTGTGTTAAACCCTAGTATTAGTCTCCTACAACTTCATTTTCTTCTATTTAGAAGCACTTTTCAAAGTAGTAAAATAACATTGAATGTGTGATCCTTTGATGGTGTCCATCTCTCCCATTAAGTTCGGCTTTAGAAATATAGACCTGTATATACGTCTTACATTGTATTGACATCTCTTAGGAAAAGATCAGGGCCTTTATAGTTGAATAAATGAAAGAATCAATGATTCAGTGTTTCTCAAATTTTTCATTCAGTAGACAGATTATTCACTTGATACAAACAAAGTAGATGTCAGACCACATATAATTACTGCATGAAAACAGCTCACACACACACACACACACAATCCCCATATTTATCAATTCACCTGCAGAGACTTCCTGACCGTGCTTACATTTATTGTACGTCAGTCAGTAATCAGCCCAAAATATTGGTTTGGAACATGATTTTTGTACAATCAAAGAGAATTATAATGACGACGTGCTTATGGAAGATACTCTTCACATAGCATTTAATCATCTGTCTGATCAATGTCTGCTTTTGCAGAGGAAAGAAAAGACGAGCACTTTTTGCTTTTAACACTATTCCTTTAATACTACACAGTTCATTGAAATTAAAGTGATGTGTCTTTAAAATAAATTAGAGAATGGCTCAAATTCTATGTTTGATATAATTAAATCATAAGCTTCATGATCCCATATTCATATTGACAGGCCAGCTGATTTGCACTCATGTTGTTTGGACAGAAAACCCAGGTGAGCATTCACTGCAGTGAATTATCCAACTTGAAATCACTGTAAATTGGTCTCTGACTTCATTGCTACATTGCAGGACCAAATAGAAGCTTGTCTAACGTGGAAGACAAAATACTAGACAGAAATGAAAGGTTTTTTTTAAGTTTTTTTGAATTGCTTAAACATAATTAAATATAGTTATTTACTTTAACTTGGGAAAAAATGATAGTATAGCTTCATGTATAAGTAATGTTTTAAAGTATAAAGTAGATTGCTAAGAATTATTTATGAAGTCATATGCTAAAATTCTTATTAACTTTGTGAGGTGAAAAAAAGTTTTAACAAATTTTTTTCTGTTGTAATTTCTCATTTATTCCATTATCAGAGCGAAGACTTTAATATCAGTGAACAATTATTCATCTACTGCATATTTATTATATGCCTGGAATTTTCATACAATAGCCACATTTCTCAATATAATACACTCTGATTTTGAAAAGATTGATATTTAGGGACATTCATTTATGTGCACAATGTTAAATAGCTGATCTTTGATTCAAATGCAGACCTGGCTTATTCGAAGCCTCTGCTGCTTTCTTTTTACATTGTAAAGGAAAAAAAAGTCTCATGTTTCTCCTATACTTCTGTGACCAGATGCATAGGAAATTTCCCCACATCAACCAATTTTTTTGACATCAGCTAAGCTTTCTACAATTCAATTGATGCTAGAGTTAGTGTAGAACTCGTAGTTAAGATCTCAGTCCCATAAGATTGGCCTCTACTTCAGATGTCAATCACAAATAGTAGGTCCCCAGGTTACCTCTAACTTCTGCCCAACTTGGCTACAGATTGGAGGTTTCTAAGACTCCCAACTTAGGTTTGATAATTTGCTAAAGTGGCTCACAGAACCCTAGAAAACAATTTACTTACTATTGCCAATTTATTATAAAAGATATTTTAAAGGATACAAATGAATGGCCAGATGAAGAGATACGTAGGACAGGTCTGAGTTTCATGATATAAATTTTGAGGAAACATTCAATCCATATCAATAAGGTAATGGTGGATACATGTCATTATACATCTATCAAAACTCAGGGAACTGTACAAATATACCGTGATGTAAACTGTGTTCTTTTGTTAATACTAATGTGTCAAAAGTGGTTTATTGATCATAACAAATATACCACACTAGTGCAAGGGGAATAACAGGGGAAACTATATATGGTGGGAGACGTGGCAAGGGCAGACGGAGTCAGGGAACTCTGCATTACTTTTCACTCAAATTTTCTGTAAACCTAAAACTGCTTTTTAAAAAGTCTAAAAAACCAATAGATTTCTTTGTAATTGTTCCACCTAATTCACCAAGTAGCTAAGAGCAAAAGCCCATTTTAGCACTATTTGTATTTGGATAAGAACAACACAAACATGAACTTAAAAAAAAAACAAAACAAAAACATGATATTGATTAAAGAATTCAAGAAACCACTTTATTTACTATGTTACTGTTAAAATATTTTAAAAAGCTGCATTTGTAGAAACCTCGTTGACCAGCAGTTCTTGAGCAAGAAAACACCAATGTATACCCATCAGCTGTGAAATGCAGGTGAAAATGATAACTACTGCTTAAAAACTATATTTTATATAGTTTGGAGACCACTTTAAATCATTCACTTCTCTACAGTGAAAATATGCATGCTTGTGAAGGAGTGAACCAAAGTGAAAAATGACAGATCGTTATTTTGATAATTTTGTGAAATTAAGTATAATAGTTTTCTATTATAAAATTTTATTTCTGAGTGGAAAGTTTTAGAAACTAACATCTAAAATCCTCTAAGAATTATAAAATGCAGATATGATGGCAGCTTAGATGTCTTGGCTGAAGGAACTACTCTCCTCAGTTAACCCTGAGAAATACCTTTTACTTGATTTCTTTGTCCCCTCATGCTCTTTGGAACCAGCACCATGAGGTGTCCTTTTTGTTGTTCCTCAAATATTTCTGATTTTTTCTTCTAAATATACATTAGGATTTTTCTCACTTACATTCTTTAAAATTTGCAATGACAATATTTATTGCTTTGGCCAATTGACTATGATTAGAAATGATACATAATCCTTCCCAGAAGAGACTGTAAAAGCCAGATTGTGGTTGGTTCATTCTCTGCTTCTTGCCTCAGAAATCATGGAAACACAGAGCTAGAGCCTACCTCAGCCCGCATCCCCGAGTCAGAATAAAGTAGAGCAGAGTCTATGGATGACCACCAAAGGACATACAGCATGAGCCCAAAATAAATCTGTATCATTACTATTATTACTGTTAAAAACTGTAAGATCTAAAGAATTTTATTAACATAGCCTGAACTATCCTATTCTGACTGATACACCTCTTCATTATAAAACTATAGCAGTCATTTAGGCTGTTTTTAACTCCATCTCTATTTTAATCAATAGAAGAAAAGCATAACTTCTCTTTTTGCTTTATCTGATGTAAATTTAGAGAACTTCAATATAAAATTTCACTAAGAAATGAAACATTCTCTTTCATTCTCAAAAAAATTCTTTAATTTGACCTTTCATAATGCCTCATTTCTTTACTCAACTTTAACCTGATAATGCTTTATTAAACCCTTCTTTTCTAATCTTGAAAATTTTTACCTTCAATTAATTACAGTTAGTCTTTTTTTCTAAAGGGTAAAGGTTAGCTAACAAAAGCACTCTGGTCTATTAACTACTCAGGTTGAAGTATATTCTATTAATTGTCTCACAATGTTTCAGCAGTCAGAGACTGAGTCATTACGATACACAGAGACACACACACAAATATGAATATCAACAAAATTTCTGGGAATGGAAGTATTCTCTCAGTCATGATCATTAAGACCTTAGAAACTATATTTAGATTGTTTACCAGTCCTAACACCATTACTTATTATATGAATTTTGAATTTCTCCCATTCTCAGTTTCTTTATCTCATAAAGGAATCTTGTGCAGAAATTTTATCAATGCATTTAAATTATTCACCATGGGGTTTTGTATATAATAAATGATCAGCATATAGATCATCATTATTATTTTATTTATTTATTTTTTTTGGAAATCACAAGTTTTTTCTTCTGTGGTATCTTTCAATAGTATTCAGTATTAGCCAAAAAAAAAAAAAATACAATTACTAATTTACCTTTTAAAATACTGGGGAAAAAAGTAAAACTCAGAATTAATGGAAGGTAAGACTCATATCAATAGGGTGATGTTTGCCATTTAACAAATGTCTTGAATAAATGAATGAGTGATTAATTCATTACTTTATTCAGAAACCTTTATTGAATATCTGTGATATGGTCATGTCAGAGATAGAAGTAGAAATCACAAAATGGAACAGAATAAGCAAAGCTAGCCAGGGGTCCACCTAGAGAGGCCTGGTTGGGATTGCTGGTAAGCACATAGAGCTAACTTAATTCACCTTAGCAGGTCTAAATTTTCTCTTGCATATAAGTAACCGAAGAGAGTTTTACTCTGTAAAAACTTTTAATTTTTGAATCCAAAGACATTTTTACACTATACTACTCATCCAACATAAAATAAATCCAGGTATGGAGAAGTTATATGACTAACTGGGGGCTATATGAGGATCCAGTAACTCTGCCAGAAATATAAATTCCTAGGAGTTTTAAATCCAAGTGGCTTTTTAAGGATATTTTTGACTAAGTACAGTTCTATCCAGATAAAGTGAAGCCGTCAGAGAAGAAATATTTTGAATTCATATATGCGGGATAAAGAGGTAGAGTGTCAGAATATAACAAACACATCAGTAGGCGTGTCAGACCAGAAGAAGAGTTATAATGTTAATTTAGTAAATGCTCTTCTAGAGACCAATAGGAGGTAAAACACAGGAGGGAAAGACTTAAACTCAGAAAGTAACCTACACATTTGGCAGCCTCCTCTAATAAGTTTATTTCAATGGTTTCACACAGATGGCTATAAATTGTGTAAGTTGTAGTTTTAACTGAAGTTTTATTCAGGGTTTTAAATTCATGAACCATAAAATGCATAAATTTATGCATTGAGTTATCTTCATTAATTTAAAGAAAGTGTCAAACCTGATACTTCAGAATGTTTGTTAGGCAACACAGCAGTGTAATTCATATAAGAAAGCCAGAACTAGGAGTGCTAATTTTATATGCAGTCTAGGTCAATTGGTTCACATAAACAACATCCACAACAAGCCAGATAAAAACCATCCAGCAAAAACAATCCCACTCGACTTGTCATTACCTTGCTTAACAACCTTTCTAGGTCACAGAATGATTATTCATTCTGGCCCCAAATCTGGAATTGGTCAACTCTCTTGACTGTGTGTGTATTCACTCATTCGGAAAATATGTATTAGATAATCGAGGTGTGTCAGGCTATGTGCTTTGAGCTAGAGTCACAAAATTTGTCAGACTTAGACCTTTCTTCAAGAAATGTGGAGTTTTATGGAAAGGCAAATACCTAAGGAAATAATTATAATACCATGCAAAATGTGTTATAACAGAGGTTAAGTACAAAGTTTTATAGAAGCAGAGAAACAAAAGCAATTAATTTCAGGAAAAAAAATCAGAGAAAGGCTAATATAAACACTGGCAATTAAGTGGCAATTATGTGGGCCTTGAAGGATAAGCTTACCTGGGAGAGAACACTGGGAAAAAAAGATAATGAATAGGTACCAAGGCAGGAAAATGTGTGGCATATTTGAAGACCCAAGTAGTTTGCTTTATGATAATCTAATAACTGATAATTTAAGAATCTTTTGATATTAGGTATCATTTAGTCATTTGGTGAATACATAATTAATGTTAATATTTGGTATAATTAATTTGGAAATATCTTTGAGATTTTAAAAAATGCAACCTAAAGTAGTCTTTTATTTCTCATGGTTATAATCAGAATATTCCAGGATTACTAGCAGTCTAGTTTTCATTTTATGCTCTAGGCTTTAAGTAGCACATTTAAATTTTCAAAGTAAATTAGAAAGATGTTGCCACAACAAAATACACATAAATATTCTTAGTATTGTTTAAAATTTATCACATTAATACAATCATCAGTTGGACATTTTTTCTATCAGAAGTATTGCTTCAAGGAATGGCATGGTTTTGAACTATACATGTCATCATATCTAAACTCTAATGCATTATATAGTTTTAATTAAACATTCATCAAGCCACTCTATACACTTGACTTCAAAATCTACACAAATTCATTTCCCTAGCTATTAATGTTGAAGCTAATTAGAAAGAGATAAATAACACCCACTTACTCAATAATAAATGATAAAGATTGGCCAGTAGAAACCGCATTAAGTCTTCAAATATGAAGCAACTATAAACAACCACTGGTTTCCTTATTAAAGAAAAGTCAGCAAGATACTAGTTTATAAAACAGAATTAAATTGGATACCTTCTATTTGGAAGAAGTAGAGAATTATATATTTGAAATGATTTATGAGTATTAGAGTTTCAAGCAGAAACAATAAAATAATTAGTAATATTTTCTTGTCCCTTATAACATATTAAATTAAGCAGTTGTATGAATTTTAAAAATATCTGGTCTAGTATTTTAATATTAAAATTTATATTATTGGTATGATGTTGAAAAAAATAGATCCAGATTCTCATTTTGTAATACAACTTTTCCAAATCAATGAGAAAAAAAATCTGCAACTAAAGATGTACATAACAGAAAAACAAAAAGTGATATACGTGTTTATACATGAATTTTAAAAGTGATGCATTGCACTTAGAAAATAAAAACAATAACGAATGTAGTTCAGGACCATGTAAATTCTCAAATTTATTCATATCACTCCATTTTATAAGGCATGCCATTTATTTAGAGATTTAGATTTATAATCTACCTAACAGGACCTGTTTCATCACTGAGAGAGTTCACATCACCTTTAAGGGAGATTAACTTGAACATTAATGGTGGGTCTTTGATCGTAATAATCATCTGCATCTTTATAATTATTATTACTAGTAAACATGTTTGAAGTGCCTATTATGTTAAGTATGTTGATGAACTTACTTATTAGATCTTGATATATACATGAACTTAATTTTATGTTGAATCATGTCCTTTCTTCTTTTTGACTATCACTTTTATTCTATTTATTGGACTTTAAGCCTTATTTTATAAATCATGTGAGGCAATATCATGTAAAATAGAAACTTATTGAAATTTTTTATGCTGCATATGATATCTAAAGAATAATGAAGGGTAAAATATAGCACTCAAATAAATTATTATTTTTATATAATGTCAATCAAGATAGTGACTAATTATTATGGTCGAAAACAGATATTGATGCTATATTTTTATTTGTTATCCTATGTCTTGTTATAACTATGAAAATTTACAGCTTGGAAGAAAATAAATTATAGAAGCAATTTATCTGACATTACTCTATTTTTAAATAATGATGATTTATACCTATACAAGAAAACAAAATTCGACATGCAACAAGTATGTCTTTACCAACTTAGAGTTTCAAATATTGTAGATTATATCTCATAATATAATCATAATATGAAATTGTAAACCTGAATTAAGAAAAAACCTTGTAAATTAAATTCTCACATGCTTTGGAAAAATATTTATAAAACATCAAATTTTGCTATTTTTGTGTTGTATTTTGAAAGATAAATAAAAAGGAATAGATAGTATTTGAAGGTGAGGAAGGAAAATAGGTAAATTATATAGAAAACTGAAAAACCTAGAAAGCATAGAGAGAAGAGAGGCTCTCAATAAATGATTTAAAAAGGACAGAAAATCAAAAGGAAAAAATTATTGAGTTGAGCAGGAAAATAAAAAAATAAACAAGAACAGCTATGTAAATGTTGCAGTCATTTTGTAAAGGGAGGGTGCAGACTTTTCAGGTGCTCTTGTCTTGTCTGTTTATCAAATGTCTTCTGAATTAGCTTTTCTGTGTTTTATGTAGGTAAATGGGTGTCCAAAGAGTAGTTGTTTGCCTCACTTTCATGTAGGATAGTTAATCCCTCTGCACTCTTTCTTTATTCTACTACTTTCCTCTCTGTTCTATATCTTTGCAGGCTCTATTTTGTCAAGTTAATGACATTCCATCTTACTGGAAAGAATAATGTTTACATTTTATAATATCATAACCTTGCTCAAATGCTATCACTTATCTTTTTAAGTGGACTATTTTAGTCCTGAATACCCTGTATAACTCATTATAAAATAACAATATGTAAATAACAACATGTAATATATATCACACGTTTATGTAAAATAACATATATATGAAATAATGCATGATATAAAATAATCCATGTATTTTAAATAACAATAATTTCAATGAATTATAGGTAGCAACTAATACATCGCTTCTTTTTTCCATATTATGTACTCTTGTTTTTCTGTTTTACTAACTGAATAAAAGTAATTCAGGGCACAGCAGTCTTCTAACATTCACTGAACACCCACCAAGCATCATGACTTCTTGCTGAGTGAGGTATAAATGGCAATAGGGTGTCTGTTTGCTATTGGCAGGCTACTTCAAGAATGTAGTAACTAGAGACAGGATTTCTGCTATGACCTTGTCTGTAACTCTTTTCTCCTGCTCACTTTGTTAGTGTCTTTCTCTCTTCAGTAACTAGCTTTGCTTCACAACTAATGCAGAAGAATCTTTTTTCTGATATCTTGAAACAAAGGTTTGAATAATATAGCCACGATATAAATGATTATGTGGTAATGCATAACCATTGATTTTTAAGTTTTATGGACCTTAAAACATATGCAAACTAATAGAAATTACAAAAAGAACAATAATGAGATTTTGAAACTTTTAGCTTCTGAATGTTTAAACTACCTAAAAGATTTCTTATATTATGAGTTATGACATCATATATAGATATTTCTATAACATATAAAGGATTAAATATGGAATGATAATTTAAATTAAATATATTATTGTGTTTATTTTGTTTCATGGTTTTTGTTTTATTTTTTAATAGTAAATTATATTCTATTGAAATTCATATTATGATAATATTATGAGATGCAATCTACAATATTTGAAACTCTAAGTCGGTAATGACTGCCCAAAAACGACATATTTGTTACATGCTGAATTTTGTTTTCTTATAAAGGTATAAATCATCATTATTTAAAAATAGAGGAATGTCAGAAAAATTGTCTCTACAATTTATTTTCTCCTAAGCTGCAAATTTTCATAGTAATAACAGGACATAGGACTACTTAACAATAAAAATATAGCATTGGTATCTGTTTCCTGACCATAATAGTCACTATCTTGATTGACATTATATCAAATCAGTTGTAGAGGTCTTAATTTGGAAATTCCTGAAAACCCACAGTTTTTATAGTTCAATCAGCAACAGTTAAAAAAATAGATATCTAATGAGAATTGGAAGTTTTCTGCATTGTGAAGCAAAATGTGAAACTTTCCCTGGAAAAGACTGTGTTGGAAATTCTAGTAACTGATAAGCAGAAATAAGATATAACCATCATCTTTTCATCTGGCTTATTGTTACCAGGATGTAATGGGGGCAAATAATGATATCTTGGAAGGCAAGTATCTTTTTTTGTTTGTTTTTTTTCCCTTAACCTGAAGTTTTTTGTTCGATTTGTTATGTTTTTGTGAAGTCAGGGAGTAGGTAGCCATCCCAAGCTAAAGAAGATAAAGGGGTTTTAAGTGAAGTCCATGAATCCGAAGCAAGAGGAATTTTAATAATATAAATTTCTACAAAATTCTATATAATTTATAAAATTATAAAATCACCAAAATAGTAACCAGAGGAAAGATGTTAAAGTTATTTTTCTTTTAGTCTATGAAGAAATAAGAAATAAAGCTAAGGAGAATAAATATTGTTAGTGAATAGTATTTTATAATTATATTCATTTTCACCTTACTGTAATATTAAGCATCAACTTTAAACATACCGATTATTTACATAAAGACATATTTTAATTTTACATAAGGTAAGAAAATAGAAATACTAGACTTAAAATTGCAGCCTTAGGAACACTATTATTTCAAACTCAAAATTGTGAAAGTAACTTATGAATAGAATATATGTCAGGTTTTATTGTTTTTGTGTGTGAGTATAATTTGTGTGTGTGTGTGTGAGCTTACAGGTGTTTGGGGCTATTTGAAGCTAAAGCCACTGTTCATGAGTAAAGAATAATTGGGAAATTTATGTTTTCGAGAGTTCTTAACCACTTATTCTTATAGAAAATTTCCTAATATAAAGTTTCTCTTTTTACTAGTAATGCATCTTATATAAAAGAAACTTTGAAAAATACTCTAAGCTATATATACTTTCAGGATAAAATTTACAAATTTTTTAACTTAAAATACTTATGTAGTATAAGTATTTTCCTGGTACATTCAGTTCTAATCAATATCTCTCCCTATTATGGCATCCTTTAACCAGAAAAGTTTGCAGAGTAAATTAATTTCACATTTTCATAAATAGTTATGACATTCATAACTCATCATTCAAATTGAAGATATTCAGACTATATACCAAAGCGCATCTCAATATTTGTATCAATTTACCAAGTGACAAGAAATGTCAACTCAAAATTATAAGGAGAAATGTGACAATTTTTAAGGTAAATTACTCAAATATTTAGGTAATTGAGAAAATATTGTCTTGATAAATTGGAATTACTTGCATAATTAATTTCTAATTCCATTTCTCCTCAATTCAATTTCTCTTAATACAGATGTGGCCTGAGCAAATATAGACTAGATACCTTTTATTAATTAAAATCTTTCATTTAAAAATAATATAGAATGATTTTTCCCTAAGATTAAAATAAAATTGATTAGAATATATCCTACCTTTTATTAGTTTTGCCTATATTTCTAAAGAGTAAATTACTCTGAAAATAATTTTAGAGCATCTTCTTTTCCCTATGCGGATAAGGCAGTGTTAGAAAAAAAAAAAATCAATTGTTATCATAAAAAAACAAGTCCTTTCTGCACTGCCTGATTAGATCTATTACAAACTTTAACGAAGAAGTAACTGTCTTTATGAACATTATTTCTGGCCAGCTCCATCTGCTTTTATTTTTTAAACTGCCTAGTGAAGCAAAGAGAGATAAGTAGGTAATAAAATATTTGACTGAATCACTACCTCTAGGATGCCACCATAGTAAAAGGCATCATGGTGATATTTAACACTAGAGATTAAAATCTAGAATTGTTTATTTTCAGAAGTTGAAGTTTCAGTATTCTCTACCAAAATAAGATAATTAATTAACATAACTTCATTAGAGATTTGTTTCAGGTATCATAGTATAAATAATAAAACAAAAATTCTAAGAATCATCAGCTGAAATTACAAACTGAAAGTCAAAATACAGGTCCAGATGGCTCTGATGAGTCAAATACCAATTAGAAGAGAGAAAGTATGATTAAAGCAGTATATGGATACTTACGTGTATTGACAAAGATGAATCACCAAATTCAAACAATGCTCAAAGCTAGGATATGGTAATTGTTTTAAGCAGGGAAAGATCTTGGGTTCATATTTTACTTGACACTGCCACAGAGCATTTCTAATAATGAACTATTTCATAGGAATAATTTTTTGGTGTAATATATGAAAATTGATGGTAGATTGCTTACAAAATTGGATGTCATTATTTGGCTTCTCTGTATCCATACCTCTTTGCATTTTGATTCTGCAGTGTCTCTAACAAAAGTAAGTCTGATAAGTAAGATGTTAAATCTGGGATGCCCTTGTGACTTTCTTTGGCCAACAGAATGTGGTCTCAAGAAGCCTTGCTTGCTTCCACTATTTCCTGGAACATTACCAAGACTCCATATGAAAATTTTCAGCCTAGCCTATTAGAAGATGGAAGACGGTTGGCCCAGTTACTCACATTGCCTCAGTCAACAGCCAGCCAAACACCAAGCATGTGAGTGAAGCCAGATTAGATAGTGAAGCAACCTCCCAGCTGATTTCAGACACACATAAAAGGCCTAACTGATATAAGCCAAGCCTGGCCTAGATTGGCAGAGCCACCCACCTGACCCACAAACTCATAAATAATACTAATGATTGTTTTTTAAGATTTGGAAAACTAGGGCCCATAGTCTGGCCTCCTGCTTTTATAAATTAGGTTTTATTAGAACACAGCCATATGCATTTACATATTATTTACAGCCACTTTCACACTATAACAGTAGAGTCAACTACTTGTAATAGACACTTTATGACTTGCAAAGCCTAAAATAATTACAACCTGCTCATTTACAGAAAAGGCTTGCTGACCCCTATTTTAAGCCACTACATTCCGACGTAGATTGCTACCCAGAAATAGGTAAATATATGCATTTAGCAAAACATTTCCAGAAATGCTTGCTTTCTATAAAAATAGTATCACACTACATTGTTATTTCTAATTTATAATAATTCCTACATCTAATTTTTACAACTCTTTGTTAAACAAATATTTAATTATTAAGTATTCAATATAAGTCATCACTGCACTGGGTGCTGTCAATACAACAATGCACAGAAAAAATCTTGCCTTCATACATATTACATTCTAGGGTGTTGAGACAAACTGAATACAAACACTATACACACATACACACATACATATATACACATACACGCATATGTAGAAAAAAATGAATAATTTCATATGATTAAAAGTAATATTATTCCAGATGATGATAGTGCAATTGAAATGGTATAGGAGGAATTAGAAAGTAGCAGAATTCCTGTTATTTGAGCAAACATTTGAAAGAGATAAAGTAGTGAGCTCTGTAGCTATCAAGAAGAAGACAATCTCAAGAAGAAAGAATGGAAAATGCAGTGGTCTTGAAGTGGCTGAGGTCTGACAGTTCAAACCACAGGAAAAAGACAAAGAAGCCAAAGTGAATAAGAAGTATAGCAAATGTTGAGAGTATAAAGCTAATGAGTTAATGTGATGGGTGCTGTGACAGACTTTATGAGGTTGTGCTGCTCAATACATTAGATACTATCAAGCTGTTTGAAATGCAGCTGGTCCAATAAGAGATGTTATGTTAATGTAAAATAGACCCCAGACTTTGAAGACTTTGAATCAATAAAATGTCAATATCTCTGTAACTTTTATACCATTTACATTTGATATATTTCATATGTAATGAGTTGAATAAAATGTATTAAAATTAATTTCAACTTGATTTTTACTTAAAAAAATTCCAGCTCCTAGGACATGTAAAATTACATATATAGCTCACATATTTTCATCAGACTGCTCTGGCATATAGTTTTATAATCCAATATCAAATATGTAGCTTTTACTCTGAATGAGATAGGTCACCATTGAGAATAGTCTGTAATGACACAATTGCAGAAGCGGGAAGACCAGTTCGGGGAATGTTTCATTAATCTGGGAAGAAAAAAGACAACAGGGACTTGGACTAGAATGAAAGTAACAAATAGAGATGTTGAGAAGTATTCATATTTTGCATATATTTCAAAGGTAATGTAAATGATATTTGCTGACATATTGAAAGTAGGTTGTAAAAAAGATAAATTTATAGATCTGTGATTTGGGTCAAGGCAACTGAAAAAATATGAGTTAATTACTGAGTTAAAGAGCACATGAAGAGAAATAAGTTTGATATAAGAATGATACAGTTTGAGATATGGTAAAGCTGAAAATGTTGAGTAAAACTTTGGATAAACAATCTATATTACAATAGTGAGATCTGAACTGAATATTATACTTCGTGACTCATTAGCTTGTACATGGGATATAAAGCTCATGGAATCAATAAGTGAACGTGGAGAGGAAGGAAAGCAGTCCAAAGGCAGAGCTCAAGGGCACTCTTAACCTGTAGAGGTCAAAGAAATGAGGAAGCAAATAGGACTGAAAAAATCACCCTAGTAAGGAAGAAACACAGAAATTTGTAAAAGGCAAGTAAAGAAAATGTTTCAAGGAATTGGGAGTGGTCATCTGTGTCAAATATTTTAGAAGAGATCTGAAAATTCATCATTGTATATAGGTCATCAAAGATTTTGTTAACAGCTTTGGTTGAGTTTTAGAAATAAAAAAATGGGTTAAAGGGAGAACGAGAGAAAGGAGAGAGATAGAGAATATTGATAACTTTCTCTAGGTGTTTTGCTATTAAGAAAAGTGGGAGCATTCAGCAATAGTTAAAAACTGATGTGGATTGTCAAAAGAAACTTTGTAAAATTTATGACCAAATGCTAAACTAATTTTTTTATTATAGAATTTATTTTTAGAGCAGTTTTAGCTTTACAAAAAAATTGAGCAGAAAGTCTACAGAGTTCTCATATGGCGTGCTTTGACTCTCCTCACCCCACCAACAGATTCCCTTATCAATAACAACTCTCATTAGGTGTGGTACGATTGTTATAATTGATGAGCCAACATTGACATGTTATTATTAATTAACGTCCATAGTTTACACCAGAGTTCACTCTTGGTGTTGTACATTCTATGGGTTTTGATAAGTGTATAATGATATGTATACACAATTATAGTATTATGCAAAATAGTTTCGGTGCCCTAAAAGTCCTGTGCTCTACCTATTCACCCCTCCACCCCTGGCAACCACTGATCTTTAAACTGTTTCCATAGTTTTGCCTTTTTCAGAATATCATAGAGTTGGAATCTTACAGTATGTAACCTTTTCAGATTGGCTTCTTTCACTTAGCATTTAAAGTTTTTCCATGTATTTTTGTGGTTTCATAGCATTTTTATTTTTATTGCTGAATGATATCTATTGTCTAAATGTACCTCAGTTTATCCATTCACCTATTAAAAGCATTTTGATTGCTTCCAAGTTTTGGTATTTATGAATAAATATACTATAAACATCCATGTGCAGGTTTTTGTGTGGACACAAGTGTTCAAATTCAAGAAACATGATTGCTGGACCTTGTGGTAAGATCATATTTAGTTTGATATGAAACTGCCAGTCTTCCAAAGTGAATGTACCATTTTCCATTTTCAACAGCAATAAATAAAAGTTCCTGTTGCTCTACATCACCAACATTTGGGGTTGTAGGTGTTTTGGATTTTAGCTATTCTAATAGGTGTGTAGTCATATCTCTTTGATGTTTTAATTTGCAATTACCTAATGAGTATGATGTTTAGCATCTTATTTATGATAATATCCCCAAACTACCTTGCTGAGAGTTTCTCAATTATTTTTTAGTTAACAGATGTATCCTTTTTTCCTTTGGCTTTATGGAAACAAAACCCTTTTAAATAAATTTACAATAATATTTTAATTTTGATAATACTTTAAAAAGGTATTTCTCTAATTCTACTTTTTAAAATATATATTTTAAAATAAAATATATACATTGCTCAGACAAAAGGGAATTTTATTCATTAAACACATAATTGTTCCAATTATTCACTTTTTAATTATATGAAAATAGTAGGAATGAAATAAGTAAATGTAAACATTATTAAAAGGGACTAATTTTTTTTTACAATATTAACTTCTGTGTGAGAAAAAGGTTTTATTTCATGTACCACTGAAAATTTGCTTTGAAATATTTTTTAAATAACATTAAAATGTTAATGAGGAGAGAAATGAAACTAAGCTTCAAACTATATTGAAACAGAAGAATTAAGTGTTATCAAGTTTTTGTGTAATTTCCTGTGTCCAATAGAAAACATTTAAACTCAGTATTTAGGTAGATTAAATTTTATGTGACAAATTGGTCAGTCTAAGTTTTCATCATTTCTATTTTGAAAATGGTTTGTTAAAGCAACTTATGCTGAAAGTTCATTGGCTAAGAAAGAAAAATATTAAAATTATTATAAAAATTTAGCTGCAGAAAAATTAGTAGAATCACTTCTATGGAATAGAAAGTAATCAAATCTGGGCTGTATCCAAAAAAAAACAAAAGAAGCTCATTATCTTCAGTCATTCCAACCAACTGTACAGTTTCCAGACTCAAAATTAGAGACATTTAATTTTTTTCTTTAATGCGCTCCCTACAGCATTTAATCCATTAGCTCATTTTGCTGATACATTTTTCAGAATTCACATGATTTTACTCATTTTCTTTTTGGCCAAAAGTATACAGAAAACACACAGCATTTGGATTTTGAAAAACCAGCATCATGTTCTGACTTCATTATTCAGAGGCTACATCAATTTAGATAAATTATCTACCTTCCAAGAAAACAGTTTTCTCATATTAAAAGTGAAAAAAAAAATAAGATACCTATCTTAGAAAGTTGCTGTTAAAATCAAGTTAAATGAACATGAGAAAATGCTTAGTAAATGATAAACACAAATGTTGACTTTTTACTCTTTTATTTCCGGAACTTCATAACTCTGGTTGCAATCATTATATTATGTATAATCTCCTATATTTTCATAACCAATTTCTCTCACCTTCCAACTTACCTTACAAATAAAAATAGAGATAATACTTCTAAACAAACATCATATATAATATGTCAAAAATATTAAGAAATAGGCATAGAAACAAGACAATCATCTCTGTGTGATTGAAATATATTTGATTTGCATTTTCTTCTCTGTACTTTTGATTTTAAAAAACCTCTGCATTGCATTCATTCATCTTATAACCAGAAAAGAAATAAACCCTATTTATAGTTTATTTGAAAGGAATACTTAGCCTTTTGAAATGCCTACAATTTTCTCAAAATAATATCATAGTGAATCAAATGCATAACTATTAAAAATCAATAGTAAATAATTAAGTTAATATTGTATGCATACCCTTAACTTGCTTGAATTTCAATAATATGTAAGAAAGTTTTTGCTTTAAAAAATGTAAAGTAAATGTATATTACAAATTTAAATGAGTAATAGGAGTTACTATATTATTACTACATAGAGTTAACGTCTATGTTGTATAGACTCTCATTCGAAATATACTCTTAAAAATCATTCTGCTTAATAAGCCATTTAAAGAGTAAAATATGGCATTTGTTCCAGGTGTTATGTTACATGTAAAAAGGACACCTTTGTTTAATAAGAGGGACTGAGAAACATAGAGATATAAAACAGATTGTTGAACACTCTAATGGTGCCAGTCTGTCTTGGCTATGATGGTCCTAATAGTGTCATCTGTCAGCAGCTCTCCCTTCCCCTCCACCACTGAGTTAGTAGCTTACAGAGTCAAGCCAAAAGCTGAGATGCAATATTAGATACCATCTGTGTCGCTCATCTGATTTCAATCCAAATTGTTCTCAAGCCAATCATGGAACCAAGAGAAGAATTTGACTGCGATTAGGGTGAGAAATAAAAAAGACATGAAGCTAGAACATCAGCATCAAGCTTCCAGGCACAGAAAGGTGATTTGCTCAGTTTGTAAATTCCCTTGTGGAAAAGGAATTCGAGGCCTGGAAAATTATAACATGTAAAGATATGGACAAAAATACAAATAAATGCATACTTAGGTGCATGTACACATACTCTATAGAAATAATTTTGTTTTTAAAATTGACTACTTATTTCAAAGTGTTCTTTATAATTGTTTTAGCTAAATATCTGGCTATTTCAAAATATGAGATAATAAAAAATTGAATGCATGTTGTGTGTATGTAAAAATTTAATGCTAAAATACTTATTTTTAAAGATACTTGAAGACTTTAGGTGAACAAGAATTAGTACATGTCTAGTGATAGACATCTGTTCTGTGAGACACTATTGATCCATATGCAAAGCACATAATCTAGCCAGTTGCTTGATTAAAAATAGATTGTAAAGAAGATAAGTCACCTCATCCTTATTTGTTTTGGTCATTTCTGAGGTTTCTTTTAGGGGGTGGGAGGCAAGAGTTATCAGCTATTTTTATCTCTTCATATTTCCATCTTTTTTCTTTCCAACATATTTTGAGCAGTGCTTTTAATTTGAGTTACTGGGGAAAACAAAATGGCACAGAGCAAGATAAATGTAAATTAAAAATGTTAAAAATATTACTACATTTAAAAGTTAATCATTTTATGTTAAACATATTTTATATATATGAAATAAGAAGATAAACAATAATTTGCTTTTGGACACCAATGAACTGTATCACTTTAGGCTTCAGAAAATTATTTCTATAGCATATTACCAATGAAGTATATTGAAAATTTTATACTTTTACCAATTGTTGAAATCATATATGTAAGCTCCATAATGTATTTAAACATTAATACATATAAAAAGGCAAGTATGGAAATATTTCTATGAATTCTCTTCTGCCATGATTGTCAACTTATATGTATGTAGTTATTTTTATCAATAAAATGAATGTGATTTGAGTTACATATACAATTTGCAGTTTGACACTGAAATAAAAGAATCACTTTTATTTAGAAATTACCATGCTATGTTATCAAAGCATACAATATTTATAAAGGTTGTTAAATAGCATTTATCAAAACCTCATCAGAAGCAAGCGTTCTATGAAATATTTGTTGTTGTTTGCTTGTTTTTTTTTTTTTCTCGGTTACATACTACTATACAGAGAAGTGTGTTATGTTTAACGGCAAAGGTTGATTTTGATATTTATTGTCTTGCTAGTGAAATATTTTTAATAAGAACATACTATGATAAATGCATTGCCATGAGCTAGATATCATGGTTTTTATGTTGAACAATCTACTTTAAACGAAATGATCTGGAACAAGCCTGACACTTTCAGAAAAATTATGCGTAATTTTCGCTATAAGATGGTCACTCCCTTACAAGTGAAACTCAAATTACAATTTTCTGATTTAATATTGCAATACTGTAAAAATGTATTTAAAGTTAAATTGTGTACTTTAACCTCAAACATGTGAACTCTCAGGGCTGATATATTAATATTTCTATTAACAGGAAACCCCAAGGAACACACCCCAATACCTGGCTTAAAATAGTGCTCACTAAATAATGGCTGCTGTCATTATTACTTTTCAACTGATATACATTTCACACAAGTTCTCTTTTTCTAAATTATATATACTAACATCTTAAGAAGGAAGTAGACTTCCATTTTCCAGTTCTACATGTAAGGAACTTTGAAGTTGCTGCTCTCCTAACAGCAAGTAAAAAGTTGAACTAAGTGAAAAATCAGCAATTCTTGGATCCATAAAAGAGAATTGAACACTGGGCAAACTGCTGACCTCAAGATTGGAAGAGACAGGTAAACACAAGCAGTCATGACTTACCTGAGCAGAAACCACTACTTGAACAAGTGCTGGGGTAAAAAAACTGAGCTGTAATTGAAAAATTGCTGGAGAGTAAATGTAGACAACTCTGAGAGTTATAAAACTCCAGGGGTACCCAATCATCAAGGGAACCCCCAGAAGACTGTGAGATTTACTTCTAGGAGTTCCAGCTGATTCCCACAGTAACTGTCAAGAGAAAAATCCCTTTGGATTCCAGCAGTTGGGAGTGGGGAGAAGGAACCATTTTGAACCCTATTCTCAACAAGCTGTGCCCTCAGGAGAAACTAGTTAACCAAAGCCTAACCTGATAGGCTAGTATTATCAGAGCCTAAATGATCTGAGAAAGGGAAATACCCAGTTCCAGCCTATTCTAGCCATCCTGTCCCACCAAACAGGGGAGAAAAAAATCGAAAACATTTGTGAATTTCACAGTCGAAAAGGTTAGGCTTACTGAAAAACCAAGATCTAATTATAAGACTAGAATGCTTCCCCTCCCCCAACACCTCACCACCATATTTTGATTTACAGAAGTTCCTTTTTATCTAGCACATCATGACAGGCAATGAAGAAAAAAATTACAAAGAATATTAAAAAGGCAAACAACAATAACAACATAGCAAGGTCTGGGATCAAAACCAAATCTGGTTGGGATACTGGAATTGTAAGACTGAGACTTTAAAACAATTATAACTGATATGCTAAGAGATCTAATGGATAAAGTAGACAGCATGCAAACACAGATAAGTATAAGCAAAGGGACGGAAATCCTAAGAAAAAAACAAACAAAAATGCTGGAGGTCAAAAACGCTAACAGAAATAAAGAATGTGTGTTTTCAACTTCTTTGGATAAATAACAAGGAGCACAATTGCTTGATTGTGTGGTAAGAGAATGTTTGAAACTTAATTTTAATTCGTTAAGAAACCACCAGACTCTTCTAAAGTGGTCGTACCATGTTGCATTCCTATTAGCCATGTATGTGAGTTTTTATTGCTCCACATCCTCCCAGCATTTCATGCTGTCAGTGTTCCAGATTTTGGCCATTCTAATAAGTTGCATAGTGGTAACTCATTGTTTTAATCTGTATTTCTATGATGACCTATGATGTGTAACATCTTATATGCTTAATTGTCATCTGTATATCTTCTTTGATGAGGTGTCTTTGTTTGTTTTGTTTTTGTATTGGTGAGTTTTAAGAGTTCTTTGCTTAATTTAGATAACAATCTTTTATCAGGTGTGTCTTTTGCAAATACTTTCTGTCTGTAGCTTGTTGCCTCATTCTCTTAACATCATCTTTTGCAGAACAGAAGTTTTTAATTTTCATGAAGTCCAGTTTATCATTTTCTTTTTATAGATTATGTCTTTGAAGTTTTATCTAAAATGATATCACCATTCCCAAAGTCATATAGATTTTCTCCTATGTTATCTCTTAGGAGTTTTATCATTTTGCATTTTACTTTTAGTTTATGATCCATTTTGAATTATTTGTTGTGAAAGATCTAAGATCTGTGTCTAAATTTACACTTGATTATCCAGGTTTTAAAAATCCATTTATTGAAGAGACTACCCTTTCCTCTATACATTCCTTTGCTCTTTTCTCAAATATCAATTGACTACATTTGTGTCAATCTCTTTTTGGGGCTTATTGTTCTGTCCCACTGATCTATTTGTCTATTATTTTGCCAATATCATACTATCTTGATTACCGTAGCCTTATAGTAAGTCTTAAAGTCAGGTAGTGTCAGTCCTCCAACATTGTTCCTCTTCAATATTGCATAGGCTCTTCTGGGTTTTTAGCCTCATATCTAAGATAAATCCCACTTGGTCACAGTGTAATTATTTTAAAACACTGTTGGATTCAATTTGCTAATATATTTTGAGAATTTTTTGCATATATGTTAGTGAGAGATCTTAATCTTTAGTATTCTTGTAATATCTTTTTTTGGTTTTGATATTAGGAAAATCCTTGCCTCATAGAATGAGTTAAGAAGTATATCCTCTGAGAGAATGTCTGAGAGCACATATTTTCTATTTTTTTTTTTTTTTTAGTTTGTCAGAGTGTGTTTTATGTCTCAGAACATGATATATCACGGTGAATATTCAATGTAAGATTGAAAAGAATGTGTAGTATGCTGGCCATTGATGGATGAAGTAGTCTATAGATGCTAATTACAAATATTCAGTTGATAGATTCAGTTGAGTTCAACTATGTCTTTACTGATTTTCTGCCTGCTGGATCTTCCACCATAGTCTAAAAGAGAAAAAAGTAAAGCACACTTTCCTCAATACAAGCTGGACACTAAAGTGCAATTTAACTCTTTTCTCATTCAGAAAAAAAAAAAGGTGCGGCTCGCTGCCAGCATTAATTTAACATCACACGCAGGAGTGCTACGTTTTCTAGGATTTGACATTTTCAGTGATTGAAAATTACTATATTTTATAATGGAAATACCACTACTAAAAACAAAATGCGATAAATAGAATGATGTAATTTGTTTCCAAAGACTATTGTTATACTAGAGCGATGCAAAAATAATAATAAAAGGGAGATATTTCATGGCAAACTTTGAGAGTAAGGTTAGGACTATAATCTGCAAGTTTCCTCAGGATAAATGCTGCAGTTGAAAGCAACAGGAGAGTATTCTTGGGACAAACAGGAAATAGGTTAAGGAAATACAAATTTTGGAGAACTAAAATTATGTAGTTCATAACATTCTAGCATAATCCCAAAGACAGATTTTTGTTTGTTTGTTTGTTTCTACATTCCCTAGATCAAGATAGATGACCATTTCAGAAATATATATATATATATATATATATATATATATATATATATATATATATATATATATATATATATATATATATGAATTTTAGCCAAATGATAACCCAGGGCTTGAGATTCTAATGTTTATATATATATATATGAATTATATATATATATATATTTATATATATTATTACTTGTATATATATATGAACTTTAGGCCAAATGATAACCCAGGGCTTGAGATTCTAATGTTTAACAGAATATTGTTCTCTTTTTTCTCTTCATTTACCAACTAAAAATATATATATATATCTCACACTATTCTCAAAGGGAAATAAGGAATAACAAAGGAGAAAAGAACAGAGAATTCAAGAAAATAAATTTCACCCCTCAGAAAAAATAATTGTTTCTAAATTAATAAATAAATGGCATTTCTCTTTAATATTTTTCATAATTATCATTCATTTCATTCTATGTCCCTAATACATTTAATAAATCTGTACTATTTTAATGATACATAATTTCTTGTAGACAAATAATTACTTTTTTCTCATTTGTTCATAGAATGCTTAAGTAGATATTAGGCAAAGTAACCTCAATAAAATTATTTGAAAAGTGAGTGTAGCCATTTACATTATAATAAGAATAATATTAAAATATTTAATAATAATAATAATTAGTATTATTCTAGCCTATAATTGTCAGACTAAATACAAATGTCCATGCCAAAAGACTTTGCAGAAGTTTCCCAGGTGGTGAAAAAATGGGGGTGGGGTACTGAACTAGAATAAGAAGTTAAAATTTTTCTTTTATTTTTTTATTTGTATATTTTTTGCTCTTGAAATAGAATTCAAAAGACACACTGTATTTTCAAATATGTACCAACTTTTATGGCTATAAAATTAAAGATACAATATTGTAAATTACAGATACATAATTGTCACCATAAGATCCACTTGCAATCCTTTTATAGATCAGATCCGTTCCATTTATCTCTAGAAATTTTTCTAAATCCCTATTGTGTAGTCTGAGCATGCATTAGTTCTGGTGAAGATCATATGATCATTGCACACTAGCTGGCCTCAGAAGGCAAGAAGGAAGGAAGAGAGAGCAAGAGAAAGGAACAATCTTAACAATATGACAAGTAGTATGTTTGCAGTATGAATGAAGTGTTGGAGGAGAACAGAGGAAAGTTCTGCCTGTGAAGGTTTGTAAAGGACCAGTAAATGAAAGAACACATGTTGGGGCTTAAAATTTAAAATGGAATATTTCTTTACAATGGAATGAAAAGGAATGACATTTATGATTTATGGCTGCAAATATTCATTTTGTAGATAAAGAATAAACAATAAATGTTAAAGAGCTAACAAGGTAAATTGTAAAGAAAGAAATGATTGCAAAGATTCAATAGAGAATAGACAGTGTATATGAGGACGGGCCAATAAGAGATGTCTGCAGCAACACAAGTAATAAGGAGCTGCAGTGGGTAGAGAACTTAAAAATTAATAATTTCTACGTAATTACTGAAGTTAGTTTGAGTTTCAAAATATATGTAATCTTAAAACTAGCACATTTTTATTACTTATACTTTAATAAACTGTATTCTACCTGGAAAAAAATAACCACACTCATTCAATAAAAAATTATGGCAGTTCAAAATCATTCAGTCTTTCTTTGTGTCACCTGCTCCTGTGATATTTCATATTCCTATGTTTAAATAATAGAATAGAAATAAACAATAATTGTATGGAGTTTTTACTTAAGTTAAAGACTTAAACTTTTGGGTGCAATATTTTGCTTTGCTAAAGATAGTTGAGTAATTTCTTTGTTTTCTTCTTTTTACTCTTTAATTTTACTTGTTAAACTAAGAAATGAAAACATTGCATCAGTGGTACAATTTGCTATTCGCCTAAAATATACCTTTCACAGATATTTCAGTTTTATTAAAATTTACTTATGAGTTACTATGAAGTTATTCTTGATGACTGGTAGACCAATTAATTGTAGGTACATGTTTTCCCATTTAAAAATAAATTAATTGAATGTAAAAGAAGCAATACTCTTTTATTTTGTATGATGGTATTTTATTATTTATGTCCTTATTATTCTACTGGCATAATATAAAAATAAGGTAGAACAAAAGAAAATTTCCACTGCCTGCATTTATTTCTTAGCCACTATTTTCAGTTCATTTCCAGTCATTACTGAATATAAATTTGCCATAATAGGAAAAAAATAGAAATCGATTCACTCTAGTTATCCAATATACTAGCTATACTCCACAGGGAATGGCAATATTTTTTTTTTTCCTGTAAAAAGCCAGGTAGTAAATATTTTAGGGTTTGTAGGCCATACGGTCTCTGTAACAACCACTCAATTCTGGACTTGTGTCATAAAACCAGACATAGACAATACATAAACAAATGGGATGGATGCTTTTCAGTAAAACTTGATTTATGAAAACAGTCAGCAAGCTAGATTTGACCCTCTGGTCATAGTTTGATAAACTTTGGTCTAGGATATGAATGACAGGCATGTACTAATAAGTAAACACTTTATATATAATTTTCTTAAATAGCTTAATTATCAAAAGACAGAAATCACTAAATATTTTAAAACATTTTGTAGAAAGGTAGTTACCTATTTATTTTCTCAAAATGAATAAAATAGTCTGACTAGATTCTTCTTAAGCATATATTTATCAATTTAATTTTTAATCCTAATGATACATATATATCATTACATGTTATATACACTATATATACTTACACATAGGAAAAAATTAAAATTAAAATTAACATGAAATCTTTTTAAATAACCAATTTTAAAACATCGATATTATGGCTATAAAAATTGTTAGGCTAGATGTTGGAAAGGCAAGAAAAAAATGGGCAAGAATCCTAAAATTTGACAATGACAGTTGTTCTATTAGGTTTTCTTTCTCTCCTTGGAAAAATAATATTCACCATAAAATCTGCATTCATTTGGAAAACCACTGGATTTCAAGTCCAAAAGTATATTGCTTTTGTCATTACCAATTTTACTTCTAAGCCATGTAAGCTTGAGAACTCACTTTTTTGCTTGTTGCTTGCTTTCTGTATTACTCTCAGAATAACCAAAGTAAAATTTGTTTTTTAATCTTCACAATACTGGTTCTAAATTTAAAGTCAAGCACACTAGCAGTGTTAGATTTCAATTAAATTTCAAATCTAAGTTGCATTCTTAGATTTCATACACATAGATTCCGCTATAATATGTTTGGGCAGGGATCAGAACTCTGATTTTCTCTCCCTTTGTTTTCTTTTTTTTTGGTAGTACAGTGGTCCATGGATCAAATCTAAGAAATATCTAACATGTAAAAGGCACTATACAGCCCAAATTAATATCAGAAAACATTTTAGTTCAATCTATGAAAAATGTTCAAAATGTGGATAGTTGGGGGTATAGCTCAGTGGTAGAGCATTTGACTGGAAAATATGGATAGCTTTTGCTTGTTTGCTTAAATAAAATTAAAAAACAGTTGCGCAATAAATTAGTAGTTTATTTTTTATTTTTAATTTTTTAAAATTTTTTCTAGTTAATCCAGGAACAACAGAAAAATACCATCTGGAATATATATACATATATTCTATATACTAATTTACTTTATATGAGTATAAAATTTCTGAATTTCCTATTTTGGCATATGAAATAGTTATTTTAAAACCTAGGTTTTATTAAGCAACATATGCTAATTTGTCTAATTTTTTCCTTACCTCATTCTTTAAGGAAACTTACATATTTAAGAGTAAATCCGTTGTGATAAAGATTGACTTTACTGTAAATTATTAGAGGTGAATTCTGTTTTATATTGTTGCATCCTAAGCATAGTAAAATAGAACATGTTGTGTCCTTGTCCAGGAACTTTTGTCCTCAATACTTTATCGCTAATGTTCACAGAAAAGATTAGAAAAAAAATTAACACCTTTTTATATTTATTTCACTTAATAAATATCATAGAGGAAGAATAAAAGAAACTTAATGAATAGAAAACATATTCAATCATTTCTCATCTCACACCAAATAAAGTTTATTGCTCAGATTTCACGTGACTAGTTATAGAATTGTATCATCTCAATGGTCTTCATGATTGAGAATAAATGCTTCATTAAATTTAAATATAGCAATCTAATAACAGTAGTAAAACCAGAAAGAATAATGACTGACATTAAAAGGAGCACATATATCACCTTTAGAACACATTCAACTTATAGATAAAATGCAAATTTTAATAGTCACAATTGCATAATAAATGTGAAGAATTAGAGTATGACATTAGGATATTTTTAAAAATCAAATTTAATCCAAGAGCAATTTTCAATGCAAAGAAATCTTGTTGCTTGTTTTTGAAATGGAAGCTATAGAAGAAAAAGCAAATAATTACAATCCCTAGGTTATTAACTATGGCAACTAGTTGAATAGTAATGAACTTCACTGAGATGAGTAATAATGGAAGAGAAACAATGTGTGTTTTTTGTGGGGCGTGCAGATAGAGTTCACTTTTTTTAGGACATGAGAGTTAAGGTGCATTGGAGGCCTCCAACTGGAGATGCAAAATGGAAAGTTGGCAATATGGATCTGAAGCTCAGAAAAGTCTGGACTGGAGATGACCTCCAAAATGATTTCTCAAGCCTCAGGCACAAGTATTCAGCCTCTCCTGGACATCTCTTCTTTATGTCTCAAAATTACCAAATATTAGTAAATTCAATGCCTAACCAAAAATATGCCCTTACTTACCTTTCATTATTATATATTATTCCCTATTTAATTCTAAATAGTGTTTCTAAATATCCAGTTCTGTAAGCCAGTGACTTAAGGAACTCTTTCTTAAAAGCTACCTCTGATATATAGGGTTTCAAAAAACCCAAAAGTCACACACTTGCCTCTCCTTTCTGTCAGTATGAGAGACTGACTATTCTGTCAGTTTTACTATCTAAATACTTCTGATATCCATCTGCTTTCTCATTTTCAACTTTTATTTTCCTAATGTAATAAGTTCCCAAATGGTCTTACATTTACTTTTTCTGCTCACATTATATTTTTCTAACTGAATCTAGATGTATGTTTTTAAAATATAAATCTAATCATGTAACTCTTCCAATTAAACATTTTGTCATAATGGCTATTCCATGGGCTTAAGATAAAGACTTAATCCTTAAATTGGACTGAAAATGGCTGTTATTTGTCCCTTCCTATAACCTAATTTTATCTTTTTTTATTCCTCCCTTCTTTCATTTCACATACAATGACCAATTTTTCATTCAAAAGTTTCATGCGCCTTTTCATATATATAACTAGGGATCTTCCAATCTAAAACACTGAACTTGAATTGGGCAAACTTCAGCATGAAGGGAATTATAAATAGTTATGTGGGAGAGCTTACAGAACTTACAAGAAGGCCAGAGAAAAGGCACAGGGAAAAATAATCTCTGAATCTAGAAAGCAGAATCAAGTCAACAGTTTCAGATCTGTTGCTATACAGAAATGGATGTTTCGATTTTATTTTATTTTTCTTTAAAATTGTGTTCAAAATTTGTTTCAAGGGTAGACCATATGAATGGAATAACTTGAATTACATACACATTCCCTGGCAAGGAGAGGACAAGAAAACTTGATCAGAAACACTACTAAAACATTACAGTGGAAAAGAAATAATCTTCCAAAAGCAAATTAAAGTGCTCTTACAAAAGAGTTTGCAATTTATGTTAGATGGCCAAAATGTTTTTTAAAAAAGTATATAATACTCAAGACCTTTATTCTGCCATCACCACTACCTGCCATACTCTATCATCCTTTTAATAAGTTAATTCCTGAGTCTGCTTCTGATCTTAGCTCTAATATATGTCCTCAAATAAACTCTTCCCATATCAGGTCTAACTTTTGTACATTCACTGAGTGAGTACATTTTTCCTAAATAACAAGAAACATAAATTATATTTAGTAATTTACTTGCATGGCTATTTGATTAAGATCAATAAGCATATCACTTTTGTTCATATTTTATCCCCAGAACTAAACACAGTGCCTCTCACAAAGTAGGTGTTTAACATACAGTAGCTGAATGAATAAGTAAACATATGAATGCTATTTGATATCATAAGGGTGATTGAATGTGTTAAGTAGTTTTTATAAAACAAGAATAGTAAACTACAGTAATAAAAACAATATGGTATCGATGAAAGAATAAACAAATAGATCATTGGGTCAGAACAGAGAGCCCAGAAATATACTGACACAAATTTAGTCAACCTATCTTTAACAAAGAAGCAAAAACAATACAATGAAGCAACGGTGGGCTTTTCAACAAGTGGTACGGGAACAACTGAATATCCATACACACATAAAAAAATGAATCTAGATGCAGACTTTTATCTTTCAAAAAATTAATTTCAAATATATCAGAAACCTAAATGTAAAATGTAAAACCATAAAACTTCTAAAGGATAACATAGGAGAAAACCTAAATGACATTGAGCATGATGATGACATTTTAGATACAGAACCAAATACACAATCCATGAAAGAAAGAATTGATAAGTTGGACTTGATTAAAATTTTTAAAATGTCTGCTCTTCAAAAGATAATGTCAAAAGAATGAGAAGACAAGCTACAGACTGGGAGAAAATATTTGCAAAAGACATATTTGGTAAAGGACTATTTTCCAAAAAAAGAATTCCTAAACCTCAACTATTAGAACATAAATAATTCTATTAAAAAAATGGGCCAAGGACACTTTACCAAATAAGATACACAGATGGCAAATCAGCATATAAAAATATGCTCCACATCATATGTCATAAGAGAAATATAAATTAAAACAAAAATGAGATATGACCACACAACTATTAGAGTGGCTGAAATCCAGAACATGACAACATTAAATGCTAACAAAGATGTGGAACAACAGGAACTCTCATCCAGTGCTGTAGAGAACATGGAATGACAGTTTGGTGGTTTGTTACAAAATTAAACATGCTCTTACCATATGATCCAGCAATCATTCTCCTTAATATTTATTCAAAAGAGTTGAAAACATATTTACAACAAAACCTGCACACAAATGTTTATAGCATCTTTATTCATAATTTATAAAACTTATAAGCAACCAAGATGTCTTTCAGTAAGTAAATGGATAAATAAACTGATATATCCACATAATGGAATATTTTTTAACACTAAGAAAAAAATGAACTGTCAAGCCATAAAGCCATGAAAAAATTTTAAATGCATATGACTAAAAGAAGCCAATCTTTAAAAAAAACTATATACTATATGATTCCATATGATTCCAATTATATGACATTTTGTGAAAGACAAAATTACAGAGACAGTAAAAAGGATCAACAGTTGTCAGTGGTTAGGGAGGAGAGAGGTATGAACAGACAGAAAACAGAGGATTTCTAGGACAGTGAAAATATTCAGAATGATACTATAATGGTGGATACAGATCATTATAAACTTGTACAAACTCATATAATATACAACACCAAAAGTGAACTCTGATGTAATCTATGAACATTGGGTAATAAAGGTGTGACAGATAACTAATAGAGGTTCCTCAGTTATAACAAATGTGCCTCTTGTTGGAGGATATTGATAACAGGGGGTAGGTATGCCTGTGTAAGGCAAGGGAGTATATAAAAAATCTCTATATTTCCCTTTTGATACTGTTGTGAAACTAAAATATCTCTAAAAATAAAGTCTATTAAGAAAAATAAGCCTGGTATGGGAACATTTCAGGAATGAACAATGGAATAAAAACTTAAAGAAACACTCAGGACAGTAGGAAGAGACCAGGATTCTGGTGAATCCCAGAAGCCATAAGTAAGAGTGTTTCAAGGAGGAAGCAGTCATGCCACAAGACACAGGCCAAAGGTAAACTGAAACTGATCTAAAAAGATAAAACAGCTGGATTTAGCGGAAAGATTAATAATCTTGGGAGTAAATTTCATAGAATTAATGGGGGAAGGTGAGACCCGAGAAACATAAATGGTTCGTAGCTTAGCTTGGAAAATTCTGTAACATTAAGAACAGTTGTTGGATAGGAATAGAAATTTTAAGGACTTTGGTTTGCTCTTCACAGTTGTGTTGCTCCTGTAGTATTTGAGAAGAAAACAAGCCTGAATACGTTTAAATATGCATGTAAAATATGCATATAAAATTTAAAAAAATTTGAACGCATAGGTAAGAAAAGAGGCAGCAGAGGAAGTGGGAAAATCCAGGTCATTCCCTTTAGACAGGAAGAGGTTTATCCAGTTTCAAAGAAAGGAAATAGTAAATGGCTATGGATACAAATAAGGTTATAGGATTAGAAATAGAAATTTGAAGGAGATTTGGCCTATTTGATGTAGGAAGACAGGATCATTTTACTATTAATGGAATTCAGGCAAAAGAGGATGAGAAACTGGGAGGGTACCACTAGCAATAGAATGCAATAAAAATATGGGATAAAAAGCTTGGAAATTAGAATGACAGGCAACATTGGTTTCCAGCTTTATAGTTCTTGGAGTATAATCATATTTTGCCCTCTTTAAGATAAGAATGGAAAATTATAAACCCCAAAATAAGTATAAGGCCTTGGGAGGAGTCTGTGCATCTGAGGGACACTGAGGCTTAAGCTTTATAGTAAATCTGCTTCTCACCATAAGACTTACTGATAAATTTGGCATGGGGTAGAAGCGGAAGAATTGAAATTTTTTAAAAAAATACTGCTCTAGCTGTGCTGTGGAGAATGGATTAGAATGGAGGTATAGAAGTTGGGAAGTAAACAAAAGAAAAGAAAGCAAGAGAAATAAGACTACAGCACATGACAAAATTTGTCTATCTTTTTCCTTGAAAAAACAAGCCCAGTTAGCAACATATTGAATTCGTTGCTTGCTATAGGCAAATGAACATTTACTTTTTTTCCAAAATATAATAAATAATAGTCATGCCCTATTTTAAGTAATCAAATATTAAATATAAATATTTTATGATATTCATTTGCCTAGAATCTCACTGCGAACTGAATACATTTAATAAAATTCCTTGAGATGAACTTCAAAATTATGCATAATGAATATGCATTTGATGTCAATATTTTTTTAGTTATATTCAACGTTAACAAGTTTTTTTAATTGAAAATTGTGTTGGAATAATTTTAGATTTGCATACAGTTGTAAGATGTAATACAGAGAGATTCCTTGTACACTTTGTTCAATTTCCTCCAATGGTAACATTTTGCAGTACTATAGTATAATATCACAATCGAGATATTGATATTGATACAATACTCTGATCTTAATCAGACTTAATCCATTTTGCTTATAGTCATTTTGGTGTGTGTATCTGTGTGTGTTTTTGTTTCATGTAGTTTTATCACATGTGTAGTTTCTTATACCCACCACCACAGTCAGTATACTGACAATTTCAACATCACACACATGAAGTACTTTAAAAGTAAAATTATATAAAATATTTTATTCCTCTATCTTAGAAATAAATAAGAAAAAAGATATTTTCTTCCATATTGACTTAATTATACAACCCAGTCATAACTGGTAAGTTAAAGTTTTGTGAACTCAAATAATAGAAACATCTGAAGTAGTAGCATCACACTTGCCATCTCTATTTTATTTCTTGCAATAAAATGTAACCACCAATTAGTGGCATAAAAATTCACAGTGAGAAGACAAGTTTCTAAGACACTCCATTAAATTAGGTATTAAAATCAAATTAATAGGCTGAGATACAAAGCACAATAGACATTGTACATGAACTGATTTCTCATTAACAACCATTTCCTTAGGTGTTCTTTCCTTACATTAAAAACAAAAAAATCTCACGTATAATTTCATGAGAAAGGGCATTACACTCATTTTCATATTAAAAAAAAGTGTTTTAAAAGTGTTTTGCTGGTAGAAAATATTATGTAAAGTGCATGCTTAAAGTATAATCATTCAAGTTACAAATATTTAGAATATATCCTGTATAAGTATGTGAAATGTTACATCACATGTAAATCGAGAAAGACACATTTTGCTATTGAATAATACATTTATATAGGGTACATGTTTAAAGTATATTCATGTATATGAATATTCTGTTTTGAATATATACTGTATAAATATATAAATAGTTATATTTTGTACTTATGTTTTTAAAGAAAATTTCTTTAAAAAAGAATTACTCTTTTCATTTGCAATATTTTCTTGGTTTTATTGTGGAAAACTTCTCAGGTAGTGGGTGGTCAAAGGAGAGAGAGGACAAAAGTAGAATATACTTACCATTATCTCTTCCACAAGAAATCTGTTCCTATGTCAGAAGTTGCAATTGAGTAAATCACCTTCCTTACTTTTGTTTTCTAGGCTCGAAAGCATAGGTTCTAGCATAGTTCTTCTTTCATGGACACTGGTCTGGGAAATGTGTTTCTGCCTAAGGTTGACAAGTCACATGGAGGCCGAAAAATCAAGTCTATTGGCTCTACTATGCAGTCTTGGATGCAGAACTGAATCTACTTACCAGGGTAGATTTTTTGCTGTGAGATCGTTAGGTGTGGTCATGTTTCTATTTAGAGCCAGACATGACTGGAAATTAGCTAGAAGTTTGTACATGGAAATTCACATTTATGAAAGAGATAAACAGATAAGCACAGTAAAGATTAGGAAAAACATTATTCTGAGAATGACAATTTACAGGCTAAACAGTAGATTGGACAAATTGAAACAAATGAAATTTTGATATTTGTACAGTGGTTTTGTAAGATAACGTCCTAGTTTTAAGGAAATACACACAGAAGTATTTATGGGGAAAGGGACATCATATTTACGACTTTCAAAAATTTCAGAAAAAATATATGTGTGTTTGTGTGTGTGCATAGGCTTGTATGCCTGTGTGTATGCGTGTGTGTGTACATGAGACAGGTAAAATGATAATGTAAATGTGACAGAGTATAAAGATTTGGGAAATCTGACTTCTCTGTGCTATTATTACAATTTCAGTGTAAGTCTGGAATTATCAAAATTAAAAATTAAAGATAAGACAATTGAAATGAGATGACTTTTTTTCCTTTATGTCTCAGTTATTTTTTAATAATGTGAGGGGGGAGCTAGAATATATGTTTTCCACAGGGAACAGACAAACAAGAAACAAACAAGAGTTAACTAAATATTTTTGAGACAAATTAAAACTTATCTATAATGACCCATAAAACTTGCCTTTTTCCATCACACTGCCACTACCATAGTTTGAATCCTGCTATCTTATCTGGATTGGTGCAGTAGTCTACTAATTGGTATTCCTGCTGCCAAATCCACTGCACTCTCCAATAATGTTCCTAAATCATTACATTAACAGAAATATGTCTATATTTTCCCATACTTGTACTAGATTTAAGTCCCTGAAAGTTAAGGACTGAGTCTTACTAATTGTCATATTCAACAATTTGAGAACTTAACTAGGTAGGCAGAGCGATTTGTTAAAATGATGATGAAGTGACTAAAAGTCATACAAAGTCATTTATTTATAAGTATTTTATACTTTTTTATTATAAATACAATAATAAACTAAAGTAACAGAAAAGTGATACATTCATAGAAAAGTTGAAATTAAAGAGCTTTGGGGAATTTCACAGAAAACACCATATTCTTCAATTGGTTGTCTCTTGGTGTTACTGTCAAATTCAGAATCCTAGATTAGATAAAACATCATTCTGAGCCCATTTTTAAATTCTTATGTTTTGTTATGATCAAAATTTCAAAATAGCTGAAAAATAGCAAAAAGAGTAGATGAGCATAAAGAATAAATGACTTACATAAAGAGGAGGTAAGCAATTTTCTCAAGCTCTTGTATACAAGATACAAGAATAGTATAACAATCCGCACCAACTGAGGGGCCTTGTATACAAGATACAAGAATAGTATAACAATCCGCACCAACTGAGGGGCCTTGAAATACATCACTTATGAGAACATACACACACAATCACACAACCACAAACACACAAACACATACACACATAAAATAGTGAAATGACAACAAGTAGTGGAAAGTATATTGCAATGGAACTAAAAATATCTGGACTATAATTGTGAGTGTTTCTTTAGACAAGTCATTTAGCTCCTCTGAGCTTTGTCTTAAAAGTGAAAATAACATCCTTCTCAGAAAAATCAAATCTGTAAAATGGGATAGAATTTCTTAAATAAATCGTCTTGGAACACAGATAATAGTCCTCTGGAAAATAAAATAACATGTGAAATTTTATTCAAAATAATGAAATTCTGTGTCAGCATAAACCAATTTAATTTTAAGTAGGAAACACATTGACATGTAATATAATACATAGATTATAAAATATAAAAAATATAATTTATATATTGATATATAAAAGATGACACACTAGAACCCTCTTTTGGACTCTAAAGTACTGGTGCCAATGCAGAATTCAATTTTAATTTTCTAATTTTATAAATTTATTCCAAAGCTATAAAAAGATAAACTATTTATTGACTCTATTAGAACATATAGTTCTTGCACTTCAGTGGCTATTGCTCAAACTATGCTTAATATAAAAACATAAATCTTAGGAGGCAGAGAATATTAACATAAATGAAGATATGAATTAAAACATTCTTATCATTGATATTTTTCATATATTGTAAATGTAGCTCAATATCTCCAATGCCACTCCACTGAAAAATAGCCTGTTTTCATAGTAGACTTGGAACAGAGAAAGTTTTTCCTAATCCAAATCCAGTTAATGGATATTCAAATTTTTCTAATTCTTTTGAATTCTCATTAAACAATACCACTAATTACATAAACTGGAATATGTCAGTCATAGGAGGGGTTATAAAATCCCTAGAAAACATTGTTTTTTTTTTAAATCTGTGTTTACCATTAGAATGAATATTATATTTACATATAATTTTATATCTCACATACCTCCAAAGGCAATAATGAAAATAATATCTAGCATCATCAATAGATCATTTCCTATGTTCTAGGGTAGCACTAAATATTTAACGTGAATCATCTTATTAGTTTTCACAGAAGCCATGTAGAGTTAAGTTACTTGAGAAAAGCGAAGTTAAAGTAGGCTAAGAAACTTGTCCAATATCAGAAGGATAATAAATGGTAGAAATAAAATTTAAACCGAAAATCTTAATTCCAGAAATTTTGTTTTTAATCATTTTACTCTACTTCATCTTCTAGACAGATAAATACATTGTACGGCAGGCTTGAGATTGTTTAACATTACTAATAAACTCGGCGGTGATGCAGATATTAGACTTACATTCAGTGTCAGATTTTCAACAACTTTGCATATTTGTATGTTACCTTAGACCTCAGTTCAAACTTAAATTTTAAATAATTTCATCTCAATTCTTGATAAAATGTGTTCTCATTTGTTAAGACCATATTGTTTAGGACTCAGAGGACATATTACATTTCAACATGTAGCAATTTTTTATACATGTATGTTTTCCATATATGACATAAAATTTTTTATCAGTTAATAAACTTAAGATGTCATTTAATAAATATCAATTTAAATATCATTTACAATTCTTGTGGTATTTTGACACTTTGCTTAGTCCAATTGGTAAAAGCATCCTTTTTACATAGAATATGATTGCCTATTCATGAATCTAATCATAGTCCTTGCTTAACACATCCTAACAAAAATAATGTGCATGTTTTTTCCCTCTAGTTTTCAATGTTTTATTCAAGATGACTGTTAGACTCGATTTTCCCATCTCTTTACTCTGCCCCTGAAGAATCTGCCTACTTCCACTGGAGTTCCCTTTGTGTCACCATATTATAGAGTTCAATGAATCACAAAAAAAAAATACTACTGGCTTTTATTTGTTGAGCTCCTACTAGTTCTGAAGCTCAGTTAAAACTTGAAAAACCACTCTTATAATGCCACGGTGCATTTAATTACTATCTTGCTGGTGTGGAGTTTTTTATTATACTAGAGTTAATCATGGTTGTATTGTTTATAAAAAATTCATTATAAAAGGGTGTTTAATGATTATTTGCTAGCATTTTTAAATGGCATAGTGGTAATCAGCCCTCAAAGGACTGTGTCTACCTAAGGTTAGCTGAAAAACACAGCAGCCTAATTAGCATCCCAAATCACCACCCAGCCATCTGTTATCTCTAGGCAAAGTGGAAGAAAATGTAAATGTCTAGGAAATCAGGGCTTTGTGTGAGAAGTCCAGATTTTTTTTCCTTTCTTTCTTCCTTCCTTCCTCTCTCCCTCCCTCTCTTTCTCTCTCTTTCATTTTTCCCCCATAGTATTCACATTAGTACTGATACTGCTGATGACAAAAAAAGTTTTCTGATATCTTTCTGTTGTTGAGAGGTGTGAATGAGGATAGCTGTCAGAGATAGAAGAGACACAGAATTTTAACAATCACATATCACTTAAGCCTGTTACTAAAGATCAAAAATAGGATGCAAAGTAGATGGACAAACAGAATTTCACTCCCTAGAGGTACTCATCTGACAACTTGTGCTAACATAAACTAATTATAGGAATGACATTTTTCAAATAGATGACACAGTTTTCACTAGATTTGAAAGTTACACAGCTCTTATCTTACCAGTAAGCACTATACATACTTTTCACACACAATTTAGTTTATATCAAAACAATATTTGTTTTGATATAAAACAAAGTGAATAGTGTTGTAATCTTCTCATTTTTGGAAAAAAATAAGTTTTGTTTATTTTGTTTTCTTTTTCTAAGTGTTACTCTTCTTTGTCCTACAGGGGTTCCCTAATGTCAAACACAAATATAAACCTTTATTATATCTATGCTAATGAGGCACTGGGAATATAAGTAAGAGAGCAGTATGCAAAATAGTTTATAATGACTAAAAGATAATACAACTTCAACCTTTCTCAACCTTTCTATTTTTCTAATCTGCCAAGGCAGTTACTTTCAACACCAAAATCACTTATGAATAGTCTATGTTTTATCTCAAGAAAATACTGTGGTTTTATCTAGAAAAGAAGGTAATTTCAATTCCAATCCTTTTAAGCCACACCACAAATATAAATCAATCAATAGTTAAAATACTTTAGGTAATACAAAGATTCTGTTGTCCAAGAAATTATACTCAAATATACCTACAAATCATACTGTTATATAATTACTGTTATGTAACTTGGAAGGGATGTTGTTCTTAAGATTGCATAGCAGCGATATATGATAATAGATTAAAATGATGAGACTGTTATTACTGAACTCAAGCGGTTTGTATTTGCCTGCACGTGTCAAAGTGAAAGAAGACACAGACAGGAGTTTGTAGCAAAGAAAGTAGAGGATTATTTAAGGAAATGGTGTCAAGCCCAGAGACACAGGTGAGCTAGTGCTCTATGGGATAGGTTATATAGGGTAAAACTCATTAGTCGTGGCAACTAAGGAAGTTTGGATCATAGGCTCTACTGATTGGTTGGGGCTAGGGTAAGAGACAGTGGATCACTGCATCAGGTCCTGATGTCAGTCATGGCGTAGTTCTGTCTGGTTTCAAGGAGACGCCAGTAGGGTCTTTTACCTTTATGAATGTGAAGCTGCAAGATGTTACCTTTAGTCTGATCAAAACTCCGTTTTGGTGGTCAACAGGCCTGAGGCTTTGTTTCTAAGACCAATGCTGACTTAAGGCCTTAATGATTAAGGGAGTGGTCGTGCACTATACAGAAAAATAAGGAAAGAAAAGAAGCAAGTGAGCCATGTCAGTTTGAATCAAGGAGAAGAGAAAAAGTCATTTTAAAGAAGTGATTATTTGCACGGTTACACTGTGAAAGAATGAAAATGTAATATTTTTATTCCAAATTTTAATACTAAACAGATATTTTATTTTTTTTAGATTCTTGTTTACTCTATTTTTTAAAAAATATTATTCTAGGGTAGTATTCTACACCAGACAGATAATAAGAATAAACATTGAAATATACATTCTCTTTCTGGCTGACTTATTCATTCAGCAGTAGATTATTGAGTACCTATTTTATATTAAGCAACATGGTATAGCCTAGGAGTATATAATTATTTCTAATCTCATAGTGCATGATTTAGTGTGTGAGATATTAATCATATAGTGATAAAATGGAAGGCAAAACACAAAACAAATAAATCTATGTAGATACGTAATGGAATCCAACCTAGCCCGGGGAGAGGTTCAGAGAAGACATTTGAGAAAGCAACTCTTGACATGAAATTTGAAGGATGAGAAAAAATTAACCGAGGAAAGAAAGAGGGGGGAAAAGATACCCGAGTATATGAACCTCACACGTAAATACTCTGTGTAATGACAAAGTATGACATATGCAAGAAACTAAAAGAAGACCAGGGAAAGGAAACTTAAAAGATAATCAAAGGGCAGTCCATGAGCTGCACTGGGCTCAGTTCTAAAATAGTGGAAAGCCACTAAATGTTTTATGCCACAAAGTTATATAAGTCAGATGTGTATTTATTTAAAGTTAAGTTTATTGGGGTAACATTGGTCAATATAATTATATAATTTTCAGGTGTACATTATAATTTGACATCTATATACTCTATTGTGTGTTTACCACCCAAAGTCCAGTTTCCTTCAGCTACCATATATTTGATCCCCTTTATCCCTACAGACTCCCCCTACACCCCTATATTTGACCCCCTTTACCCTGTCTACCTCCCCACTCCTACCCACCCCCTACGTTCTGGTAACCACTAGTCTATAGTCCATGTCCATGAGGCTCTGTTTGTTTGTCCTGCTCATTTGTTGCTTTTAGCTTTATATCCCACATATAAGTGATATCATGTGATTTTTCAACCTTTTCTCTTTGGCTTATTTTGCTTAGTATGATTATCTCGAGGTCCATCCATGTCGTCACAAATGACAGTATTTCCATCTCTTCTTATGGCTGAGTAATATTCCATTGTATATATGTACCACAGCTTCTTTAGCCAATCATCTATCATAGGAAACTTTGGTTGCTTTCATGTCCTGGCCACTGTGAATAATGCTGCTATGAACATCAGTGTGCAAATATCTTTTTGGATATGGATTTTCAAATCCTTGGGGTTAATACCCAGTAGAGGAATTGCTGGATCATATGGTAGATCAATTCTTAGTTTTTTGAGGAACCTCCATATTGTTTTCCATAGTGGCTGTACTAATTTGCAGTCCCACCAACAGTGTATGAGGGTTCCTTTTTCTCCACATCCTCTTCAGCATTTGTTATTAATTGTCCTGTTGACTATAGCTATTCTAACAGCTATGAGATGGTATCTCATTGTGGTTTTGATTTGCATTTTCCTAATAGCTAGGAATGTGGAGCATCTTTTCATGTATTTGTTGGCCATTTGTATGTCCTCTAGGGAGAAGTGTCTCTTCAGGTCCTCTGCCTATTTTTTGATTGGATCATTTGTTTTTTTGTTGTTATTGAGTTGTATGAGTTCTTTGTATATTTTGGATATTAGACCCTTATCAGAGGTGTTGCCTACAAATATATTTTCCCATGTGAATGGTTGTTTCTTTACTTTGTTGACTATTTCTTTTGCTGAGCAGAAGCTTTTTAGTTTGATGTACTCTCATTCACTTATTTTAGCTTTTACTTCCCTTACTTTTAAGGTCAAATGCATAAAATTGTCTATAAGTCCAAGGGTCCTTGAGTTGAGTTCCTATGTTTTCTTCTATGTATATTATTGCTTCAGGTCTTATATTCAGGTCCTTAATCCATTTTGAGTTAATTTTGGTGTGTGGTGATAAACAACAGTCGAGTTTCATTCTTTTGCAGATGGCTTTTCAATTTTCCCAGCACCATTTATTGAAGAAGCTTTCCTTTCTCCACTGTACGTTTTTGGCTTTTTTGTTGAAAATTATTTGCCCATATAAATATGGGTTTATTTCTGGACTCTCGATTCTGTTCCACTGGTCCATGTGTCTATTTTGCTGCCAATACCATGCTGTTTTGATTACTGTCGCTTTGTAGTATAATTTGAAGTCAGGCAGAGTAATGCCTTCAGTCTCATTCTTTTTTCTCAGGACGGCTTTGGCAATTCAGGGTCTTTTATGCTTCCATACAAATCTGATGATTTTTTGTTCTAATTCTTTAAAAAATACTGATAGGATTTTGATGGGGATTGCATTAAATCTGTAAAATGTTTTAGGTAATATGATCATTTTAACTATGTTGAGTCTTCCAATCCAAAACATGGAAATCTTTCCATTTCTTTGTATCTTCATCAATTTCTTTTAATAGGGTCTTACAGTTTTCATTATATAAGTCCTTCACATGTTTTGTTAAATTTATTCCTAGATATTTTATTCTTTCTGTTGCAATTGCAAAAGGAATTATTTTTTCCACTTCTTTTTCTGACACTTCATTATTAGAGTATAGAAATGCTATGGATTTTTGAACCTTGATTATTTGTATCCAGATACTTTACTGTATTTGCTTACTGTTTCTAGTAGTGTTCTTGTGGCGCGTTAGGGTTTTCTATATAGAGAATCATGTCATCTGCAAATAGTGACTGTTTGACTCTTCGTTTCCTATTTGGATGCCTTTTATATCTTTCTCTTGTCTGATTGTACTTGCTAGGACTTCCAATGTTATATTGGATAACAGTGGCAATAGTGGACAGCTTTGTCTTATTCCTGATCTTAGAGGGAAGGTTTTAGGTTTTCACTATTAAATATAATGTTGGCTGAGGGTTGGTCATAGATGGCCTTTATGTTGAGGTACTTTCCTTCTATACTAATTTTGTTAAGTATTTTGATCATAAATGGATGCTGTATCTTGTCAAAGGCTTTTTCTGCATCTATCGATATGATCATATCATTCTTATTTTTTAATTTGTTTATGTGGTGTATCACGTTAATTGATTCGTGTATGTTGAACCATCTCTGAGCCTCTGGGATGAAGCCTACTTGATCGTGATGTATAATCTTTTTAATATGTTGCTGTATTCAGTTCTTTAGTATCTTATTTAGGATTTTTTCATCTATGTTCATGAGAGATATTGCTCTGTAGTTTTCTTTTTTTGTGTTATGTTTACCAGGTTTTGGTTTCAGATTAATACTGACCTCATAAAATGAGTTGGGAAGTATTGCCTCCTCTTCGATTTTTTGGAAGAGTTTGAGGAGAATAGGTATTAAATCTTCTTTGAATGTTTGGTAGAATTCACTGGTGAAGCCATCTGGTCCTGGCTTTTACTTTTATGTAGGTTTTTGATGATTGTTTCAATTTCCATACTGCTGATTGGTCTACTTAGATTTTCCAGTTCTTCTTGATTCAGTCTAGGAAGGTTGTATTTTTCTAAGTACTGGTCCATTTCTTCTAGGTTATTGTATTCAATGTTATATATTTTTTCATAGTATTCTTGCATGATCCTTTGTATTTCTGCAGTGTCTGTCGTAATTTCCCTTCTTTCATCCCTGATTTTGTTTATTTGTGTCCTTTATTTCTTTAGTGAAGCTAGCCAGGGGTTTGTCTATTTTATTAACCTTCTCAAAGTACCAGCTTTTTGCTGTATTTATTTTTTCTATTGTTTTTTATTTGTTTGTTTTGTTTTCAATTTCATTTATTTCTGCTCTAATTTTGATGATTTCTTTCCTTCTGCTGACTATAGGCCTCATTTCTTTTCCTTTTCTAGTTTTTTAAGATGAAGTGTTACATTGTTTATTTGGGTTCGTTCTTGTTTTTGGAGATAGGCCTGCAATGATATGAACTTTCCTTTTATTACTGCTTTTGCCGTGTCCCAAAAATTTTGATATGTTTTACTAGCATTATCATGCATTTCTATGTATCTTTTGACCTCTCTTTTTATTTCTTCCTTGACCCAGTTATACTTCAGTAGCATGTTGTTTAATCTCCATGTATTTGTGGTTCTTTCTGATTTCTTTTAGCAGTTGATCTCTAGTTTCAAAGCATTATGATTATAGAATATAGTTGGTATGATTTCAACCCTCTTATATTTGTTGAGGCTATCTCTGTGTCCCAGTATGTGGTCGATTCTTGAGAATGTTCCATGTGCAGCAGGGAAGAATGTATAAGCAGTTGTTTAGGGATGGAAGGCTCTGTAAATGCCAATTATGTCCAGTTGGTCTCATATGTCATTTAAGGATGTTATTTCCTTTTTGGTTTTCTGTTTGGATGATCTGTCCATATCCAACCAGAGCTCCTGTGGGGTAATTTGGTCCCCTACTACGATAGTGTTTTGGTTTGTTTCTCCTTTTAGTCCTGTCAGTAATTACATATTTTGGGGCTCCGCGATTGGGAGCATAGATATTAATAAGTGTTATGTCTTCTTGGTACATGATTCCCTTTATCATCATGAAGTGTCCCTCAGTATCTTTCTTTACCTTTTTTATTTTGAAGTCTATTTTGTCCGATATTAGTACCACTACTCCTGCTTTTCTCTGAATGTCATTTGCTTGAAATACCATTTTCTACCCTTTCACTTTGAGTCTATATTTGTCTTTGGAGCTGAGATGTGTCTCCTGGAGGCAGCATATGGTTGGGTTTTGTCTTTTGATCCAATCTGCAAATCTGTGACTTTTTATTGATGAGTTCAGTCCATTTACATTTAGGGTGATTATTGAAATTTGAGGTCTTCTTATAGCTATTTTACGTTTTGCTTTCTGGTAGCTCGGTGTTTCTATTGCTTCTTTGTCCTTGTGTTCTGTTTTCTTTATTTTGGTTGGCATTTGTGGGTTTTCCCTCTGGTTCTTCTTGTTTTATGGTATATACTTCGTTTCTGAATCTTTGGCATGTGGTTATCATTATGAATATATAAAGGATAGTTATATATACACAGTTGTCCATTTTCTTCTGTGTGTGCCTTATCTCCATTCCCCTTTGCGAATCTGGATCTTTGAATCACCTCCTTTTCAGTCATTATCTCACTTTGTCCCTATGTATGCTGAATGTTCATTACTATCTTGTTATAACAATTCTCTTCTTATTATTTAAGCTTATAATTCCTTGTTCGTAGTAAAGGTTGCACTCCTCTGCTTCTATTTGCCTGATAGTCATTTTACTCTTAATAATGTATTTTTTTTTATTTTGTTTTAGGTGAACTGGCCCCTTTCAGTATTTCCTTTAGTGCAGGCCTCATAGTGGAGAATTTCCTCAATTTTCGTATGTCTGTAAAAGTTTTAATTTCTCCTTCATATGTAAAGGAAAGTTTAGTTGGATACATTATTCTAGGCTGGTAGTTCCTCTCACTTAATAGTTTAAATATTTGATTCCATTCCTTTCTGGCTTGTAAGGTTTGTGCTGTGAAGTCCGACGATAATCTAATGGATATTCCTTTATAAGTTACCATTTTCTTCTCCCTGACTGCCCTGAGAATTCTGTCTTTGTTGTTGATTTTTGATAATTTTAATACAATGTGTCTTGCTGAAGGCCTTTTTGGGTTGAGATAACTGGATGTTCTGTTGACTTCTTGAATTCCAAGCTCCAGCTCATTCCTTAGGTTTGGGAAATTCTCATCAATATTTGTCTTTCTAGTTTCTGCTCCTTTTCCTTGCCTTCGATAATGCTCATTATTCTTATGTTTCCTAACCTGACAGTATCAGCTAGTTCTTGTATTTCTCTTTCATTATTTTTTATTCTTCGTTTTCTCTCCTCTTCCTTTACTTCTAGATTTCTGACTTTGTTAATACTAATCCTTTCCTCCACTTGTTCAATTCTGTTTCCCAAGCTTGATATTTAATTTTTCAACTCTTACAGTGTGTTCTTCATCTCCAGAAGTTCTATGTAGTTCTTTTTGAGGGTTTCAATCTCCTTGCTCTGTTCGTCAAGGTGTTTTTTCATTTCCTGAAATTGTTGATTTGACTTATTTCAGAACTCACTGAGTTTTTTCAGAAGTACCATAATGTTTAGTCTCGGAGGGTATTGGGGGAGGGGGCCTCTGGGTTGGGGTTTGGGAGCTTCAGCTCAGTCTCGGTTTTGCACCCGTGGCCGGTGAAAATCAACTGTTGTTTTTTATGCCATCTCACTTCTCTGTCCTGATGACTGGGTCCTGCTGCCAGCCGGCCATGAGAAGCTCACAGCTTTCCCAGGCAAGGCTGCTCAGGGAACTCAGTTCCTTCTTCCCTCCCCCTCCTCCTACAAGGAGCTCTGGTGGCTGCAAGAGGCAGCTTCTTTATTTCTCCCACTCCACCGCCCGACACCTGGGGTTCTGACCTGTAGTAGCTCTTATGCGCAGATCTCACACCCAGACATGCCGGTGTGCAGTTTGGGTGTTTTTTGTTGAGTTTTAGATGTTCGGCTTATTGTTGTTTCAAGAGGAGAGATCTGGGGATGTCTCTCACTTCACCATGTTTCCAAAACAGATGTGTATTTTGAAAAGAACTCTATGGCTGTGCTTTTTAGAGGGTACACAGTAATGGTCTTACCGTTGGGGGTGATCTAAATCCGTTGTCTCAGTGGCACTGAGAGGACCTCAGTTCTTTCTGTCAATACGGTAAAGAATTACAGATCAGTGAATTTAGGAAAAGTAAATTTCATGTTTCAAGAGAGAAACGGGCTACACCAGAGATGGCTGTGGCACCATAGAATTCTGGAAGTAAATCTTATAATGCGGCTGTGATGAGTGGTTACGGGCAAGGTGCTAGATAATTGGCATGTGCGTTTATTTTGATTGACAGCTGGCTGTTATATAACCTTTTGTTTACTGTGCATGCAGTTACCCAGAATTCAGTCTGTCATAATTAGATTCACGAACTTCTAGGCATTTGTATATTATAATGATGATAATGAAGCTAAAGTCAAGGAAGGACAGCATATGCACTAACTGCGTAAGTGTTTATGGCAAGACTAAATCACAGTTATTTTGCTGCTTTTTTTTTTTTAACTTCTTTGTAATGGTCATTTTTAACTATAAACTAGATGTTTCAGGGAGGTGCTAAGAAAGATTTCTGGGTGGGCATTCATTCCCCCTGTCACTCATGTCAATCTAACTGACTAACAATGGTAATGAATATGGTTTAGAGGCTACTGTGCTAGTCTATAAAGAGATTATAATTATTTGGAGTGAGTTGGGAATAGTGGATAATGAGTCAAGTGGATGGAATTGAAAAGTTATTTGACAATACTTAATAAATTGCCACCTGCTCTGTGATTTTTTCAATTGTATAACCTTGTAGAGGCTTTATTTCTTTATATGTAAAATCATAATTACTCATTCGTTAAAATATGATGGCTTGATAGAATTGATCAGTGAAATGATAGATGACCTTATGGGTTTATCTCCTTTTCTTCTAAACCCATTGTGTTAGTTATTGGTGCCTTTTCTGATGTTTCTATTTCTCCATCTACCAGACTATGGCATGCTTGTCCTTCCCTGGAATATGGAAATTAAGCATGAACATGTGATTTGTATTGAATAATGAATGACAATACCAGAGAGAGGGGTCATGAAAATCTTCTTTGAATATGTAATAATTAAGGAAGAAAGTGGTGATGGTTTTATGCAAGTCCAAAACCTAGCAAGTTAAATTCCATTTGATCTTTTCCTTTGAATCTTCTTTCGCGAAGGCAGACTGTTTTCTCAGCAATCAAGGGACTGACTACATAGCACAGCCAAAATAAAACATTTTCCCTCAATTTAATATGTCCCTCTTATAGAAGAGCCTGTCTTCACCTGTCTACTTAATCGGATTACAGTCCTTCAAACGGATCACTTAATGTCGTAAGCATCCATTAAGATTCATTTTATCTTAAGGCTCCATGATAATCTTTTTTGCTTTCATGCTCTGCCCTCGAGGCCCCCAGGGCAGCAGTAGCATCCCTCAAAGCTCTTCAGGGTGGCCCCACACCTTCAGCTGTCTTCTAAGGCCCTGTGCTCTGAAACTGTGACTAAAGCAAACTTGTTCCCAGGGCCTGTGGTGGGAGTGGCAGTCCTGTTGATCTCTGAATTACCTTCAGGGTCATTCTTCTCTTTTCTTAAATGACAATGCTTATTAGCAACCTTCCTTTATTCTGTCTCATTTATTGTTTCCTTTATTCCAAGCTAGCAGTACTTCTGCTGGTATAATCCCATCTCCGTTTCTGGCTTTTGCTGATGCAGATGATTAAATTTCCAGTTTACACTTACACTAATCTCTTTATCAAATGGTGTTCAACCACATCTTTACTGTCTGCTTTAGAACAAGCTTTCTCATTTTGTGCAACATGGATAGACTAAGAAATGTTCAGATTTTCAAGTTCTCATTCTTTTTTGCTCAACAATTCTCTCAATTTATCTGTCTCTTCTTGTATTTTACTGTAAGCAGAAACCAAGTCACTCTTTCAACATTTGCTTAGAAATATTTTCAACTAAATATCAAACTTCATTGTTTGAAAGTTTTATCTTACATACAAGACTAGAACACAATTCAAACAAGTTTATTGCTACTTTATATCATAGATCACTTTTCCAGTTTCCAATAACCTATTCTTCATTTCCATCTGGAACCTTACTGTTAGGTAGCTAGTCACACATGAGCAACAGAGGAACAAAGGAATAGGGGCCTAGCCTAGAGACCACCCAAAGAACACCCTATTGGTAGTTAGAGAATCCCTCCTGCATCCCCAGAGAGAAAGGAAAGAAGGGTCATAATCTTAGCTGGCCTAATCCTGCTACAGACGCCTGCTTAATTTGCCCACAATTTAAGCTTCATTATAATACTACGTTTATGCCTGGAAATTCATGAATCTAATTATAACAGACTGAATTCTTGGTAAGCACATGCACACTGGGCAAAGAGTTACATAACAGACAAATGTCAATCAAAATGACCTCACTTGCCAATCCCCTAGAATGCCTTTGGAATCACTCGTCACGGCTCAAATATAATGCAGACATTCTCACTCCTGGGTCCTTTTGTCCCTTTTGTGTTGGTTTTTGTGGTGGTTGTTGTTACAGCACTCTATTACAGCTCTCATCACTAAAACCATGTGTCTCCTTGGGGCATGCTTTGTCTTTCTAAAATATACTTTTAATGAGTCTTTTCTAAATCTCACTGACCTGCGATTCTTCACTATGTCAATGAGGAAGAACTAAGGAAACACGCTAACTACACTTCTGCAACATTATCCCTCTCCTCCCCACTGCCGTTGGGGCGATGTTGGATATCATATCACCCCAACAGTAACATCATAAAAATGGCCTTTAATGTTCACATTTCTATCAGTATTCTCTTCATGATGATAATAATTTTCTCTAAACTGATAGAAGCTTTTTCTATAGCTATCCTTTTTTCTTCATGAACCTTCAACAGAATTGTATTTACTATTAATTGTAGGGAGAAAAAAAAAAGAAGGTAATCTCACAAGGTGATCTGATCATAAATTCCTAACTAGGCAGATCATGGTAGGTAGTCACGCCTGAGGGCTAGAACTTTTTTAGTGAAAGGTGTTATGTCAGCCCCCTTGTTCTTGTGCATCAAGGTTAATTAACACACCTTTTAAATACCAGAAACAATACCCAAAGGGAGTATTAACCCTCAAGAGAGCACAGTCTTGTTAACTATCCTGGAATCTAATCCCTGCCTTGTTTTTCTCAATTTTCCTTATGTTCCCTTCTTAATTTCGAATGCACAAAAGAAACTGCAAAACTTTTATTCTCCTGAACATTAAGAACTTGCTGGCATACATTGTCAGTTTGGCTCAAATAAACTTTTATAAAAATTCTCTATAAGTTTGGACATTTCTTATGTTGACACCATATTTCAATTATCAGTCCCTTCAGGTAAACTAGGCCTTTTCTATCATGTACAACAAAATCTCTTCTGCTCTCTATCTATCACCTAATTTAAAATGACTTTCACTTTTTTAGGTATTCATTGCAATAGCACTCCACTTCACAGTACCAAAATCTGTATTAGTCTGCTTGGACTGCCATAACAAAATATCATATATTGGGTGGCTTAAACAAAACATTCATTTACTCACACTTCTAGATAAAAATCTAGGACCAAGGTGCTAGCTGATTCATTTTCTGGGAAGGGCTCTCTTCCTGGCCTGCACATGGCTACTTTTTCCCTGTGCCCTCACATGGCATTTTCTGTTGCCAAACATAAGAAAAATAAGATGAGAGAGAGAAAGAAATTTTTTTGGTATATCTTCTTATAAATGAAATTGAGGGTCCTTATAACTGATTAAATTTAGTTTTAAATTCTAGCTCTAGAAATTATATCCTTCTCTTTCTTTATGCCCCTAGAGACCCAGCCATTTCTCCAAATAATCATCAAACCCCAGGCAGCAGAAGACAGTAGAATGGTCCTGACAGTCACACAATCCAGACCTCTGGCAGTCTAAAAATAACATCTTGACCTAAATTATGTTCCAGCTCCTGAGCCCTAAGGTGTACCAACCCCCTGGCTACTTTCCCATGAGGCCAGACAGAGGGACTCTCAAAAAGGCCTCAGAACAGTTTTCAGGACAAAAAATGATGATTACCTTTACTTCACTTCCAACCAATCGGCTCCCAACATGAACCTGAACCTTTAACCCATAGACCTGTGATTTTGCCCTAGGTAATCTATAACCTATATATCATTGGAGTGTTCAGGCTTTTGAGCATTAGCTTCTTCTTCTCCTGGGTGAAGCCATTCATCAATAAAATAGCCAATTTCTCCACTGAAATTTTCAGTGGTAATGTTTGGCTCTGCTAGCACCTATTGCACAAACTGTTCTATATCATATAAACATACCTATCCTATCGAATTAGAGTCCCACACTTATAGCCTCATTTAGCCTTAATTACTTCCTTAGAGGAATATGAATTTTGGGGAGGAACCAACATTCAGTTTGTAATACCATAACACCTGGTTGCTTTCAACTTTAGATTACTTTCAATAATGGTGCTCTGATTGTGCGTGTACAAGTATTTGTTTGAGTCCTTGCTTTCATTTTTTTAGGGTATGTATGGAATTGCTGAATTTTATGGCAACGTTGAATATTTTTTTCAACAATATTTAAGTACTTACTTCACAGGCATTGTTCTGTGTACTGAGAACAAGTGACTTCCTTTAAAATTAACCTGACTGCTCTAGAGAATGTTTGTAATTCTTTAAAATACATTATACCTTGCTGTACACCTTAACCTTGCAAGGTCAAGGTCATCCCCAAAGGAAAGAGTAACACTATATTTCAGTTTCTCCAGTAGAAAGTGTTCAGGTTTAAAATAACAGCACCTTTCAATCTCAATAGTGTCCATCTTTGGATGATAGACTTTATGGTCACATTACTTAAAACCAATTCCTAAAACACAGGTCCTTAAAATAAATTCACCTGATACATATGGTCACTGTTGGGGGTGATCTAAGTCCTTCACTGCCTTGGTGGCCCTTGGGGCGTGGGGCTCAGTCCTTTCCACCAACACAGTAAAGTGTTACAAATCAGTGAAGATTAGGAAAAGTAAGATTTACTGAATTACGTTTCAAGAGAGAAAAGTGTTATACTAGAAAGGGCTATAGCCTTGTAGAGGTTGGGAAGTCTGTCTTATATCTAGGCCATGATGGGAGATTACAAGGCTGATGCCAGCTGATTGATGTGTGGGGTAATTTTGATTGACAGCTGGCTATTATGTAATCTACTATCAATTGTGCATGTTCCTTCCCATAATTCAATCTGTTATAATTAGATTCATGAACTTCTGGGCCTATGTATGACATTATAATGATGGTATAATGAGGCAGAGGTGATAAGAAGGTCAAAGTACTCCCTACTGCTCAAGCACTGTGGCTGCCTTGAAAAGCAGTAGTTTAAATGCGAGCTATAAAATTCTTTTAGCTGGTTGCTATGCTATGGTCATTTATTTCCTTGTACTCCAGGATGTAGGGGTATTGTTATTTGAAAAATGAGTTTTTTCTGGGAGGTCCTAGGGGAGGCCTTTTGGGTTGTACCATCAGTGTTGTCATTTCTATGATTTCGGAGCTGAGCCTTCACTCCCTTCGCTCGTGGCTACCTAACTACCTAACAATAGGACCATAACTCCTTTTATTCAAGTAAATATTCCATGACATGAACAGTGTTTTATTCTTTTAAATGACTTTTCTATTTTCATTCTCTTTAGAATTTCAAGATTTTTTTTTTTTATTACTAAAGATCAATACTACTAAAATTTAAGTGAATAGTAAGTTAGAAACTACAAATCTAAGGAGACAGAGAAAGTCAAAAGCAAGAAGAGGTACAATAACTCCCATGTAATTAAGAAAACTGCAGCTTTAGCATTCCCCCTTATCTGTCACTTCCTTTACCTTTTACTTTACTGTGATAAAACTTAAGAAGAATGGATTAGAAACATGATTTTGGAAATATAACATCATCCTTCCATATTATCAGTTATGAAAAAGAAATAAGAACTTCAGTTAACTCCTGCAATGAAATTAACTACAAGTGAAGTAACGAATTTAAGTAGCATATTAAAAATAAAAGAAATACAATTAATGTTATAATATCGGTAGGAAAATACCTCTCTTAATTAGAATCAATTGAAAAAATATCACTAAAAGATATACATGTATGGCAACATATAACTAATTAAGAAAAAACAAAATATTGTTTGTTCATGATGCCAGTGATTATTACACTCTGTACTATACCAAGACATCTTCTCTTGGATGCTAGAAAAATAAAGATAAAAGTCACAGTACAGGTCTCAGCATAAGCTAAAGGGTCATGACACCGAAACAGTCATGTCTGATATCATTAAATGAGAGAGAGAAAGAGAGGTCTGCATATATCTGTGTCTATATTTATATTTATGAAATGCTTCTTATTGTTTGTAGCTTCAAAGCAATAAACTGTTAAAAATCATGTTTAACACATGAATTTTGTAGCTCGCATTTAAACCATTGCTTTTCAAGCAGAGAGAATGTTTTTAACTCTTTAAAATACATTGACTCTTGCTGTCCATCATTTATGAACTGGGTTACTGGTTCACGCAAACTCATCTCTACACATAAAGCCTTAGGTTTCTACTAGTAAAGATCTCTTTATTACAAGGTTCTTCTCACTGCATTAGTAATTTAGTAAAATTTCCTTTTCTTTTCACTGTTTATATTTATCTTTAAATAAGTCATCTCAACATTTGATTTCTATTGTTCCTTTTAAAAACTATTTTACTAAGCATTTTTAAACATTCTATGGCAGTAAGAAAGAAAAGGTTGATTCACCTTTTAAGGTAAACCTCAAGTAAGGTACAAGTTAAGACTCCTTTATTATTGAACTACATTCTTGATTTTACATAATTTATACAACATACAAATAAAAGGTGATCTTGTGATTTTGTGGGTGCTATTAATTCTCTTTTTGTTTCCATTTTGCCTTGTCACTGGAGGCAATATGATGTAGTAAAGAGAATTTTTTCATCTCACAGAGGCCACATTTGAATTGTAGTCCATATTTTTGCTCTCGACGATATGCCTTTTGTAATTTCTCTTGGTATTCTTTCAACTAATGACTGTAGTTGGCACAATATTATAATGTGTTCGAATGTGTTACATATCATCCTTGAAGGCAATTTTTTAGCATTGCTGTTTTCTAAACAATTCCCTCTCAGGTAGTCCATTTCATATTATAATGCCTTTGACCTAGTAACTTGTCTTTGTACAAGTTAATCTAATTTTCATCAGTTTGCCATATTTTTGTATTTTCAGCTTTCTTAGTAAGAACTCCCAATGAAATAACATTGGCAGCATTTTTAAATGGTTAATCCAAAGTTCAAAAAAATAACAGGCATCAAACTCAAAAAATTAACCTAGAAAAACTTAATGTTTTAGAATCAAATAAAGTACAGACACATCTATCAACTCATTTAGCTTGTCTCTTTTGATACTTTTATTTCACAAAACGACATATTCAAAACAATATTACATATTTATAAATATTAAGATACCTTCCCTTTGTGCTAGCTATTAGATCTATTTTGTCTTGAAATGTTTTTCATATAAAGACACATTTATGTTTTATATAAAGATTTTCTAATTGCTCACTGTTTTTGATAGGGCTTTTCATTTGAAAGGAACCCAAATCTACTTCAATAAAGCTTCCTGGAAAAATACAATTTTGTTGGAAGATAGTAAGAATAGCTCAAAAAAAAAAAAAATCAAGAAAAATTTAAATGGCAAGACTGAAAAAATTAGGGCAACTACCATAACATCAGCAACAGAATGTCATCATTCTTAACTCAAGTTTTATCATTAATGTGACTCAAGTCCTAACTCCACTTCTCTGTCTCTTACTGCAAATTCTCAATAAAGATACTCTTTAGCCCAGCCTGATTAGATTCCCTTATCTAATATTTTTTTTCTTTTTTAAACAGGCAATTATTAGAAATACTACCAAAACCAGAAAATTTCCTCCAGCAAATAAGTAAGCAAAAAAGACAAATTTCGTCTTCCTCATCTTATTCTTTGTTTTCTCCTTTATCACTATTCCCTTCCCACGAAAATCAAAGAGTATATGAAGTTAGATATTAAAAAATACAGATGTAGTTTTGTGAAATTATGAAACTACAACCTTCATATATTCGTGTGTTGATTGTGGTAGTGATTGTGGTAATTGTGGTAGTGGTGTGTGTCAGTAAACTAATGAAAACACTTCAGATAACATTTTGGCATAAATACACAAATACAGTATCCCAGGTAATTTTATTCCTAGGAATATATAGTAGAGAAACTCTTGCACATATCATGTCTTATATCAAAAGATGATAAAATAATTTTCTTAGAAATAACTCAGAACTATAAGCAACACAAGTGTTTTTCAAGGTTATAATGCATAAATACATTGTAGTATAATTATGCAATGGAATAACATATAATAAAGGACATAAATAAACTATAGTTGTGTGTATCAATGTGGATGAAACTCAAAATAATACTTAGGGAAAGGAGCAAGTATTCATACAGTATTAAAATATTATGTGACATGTACAAGTGAATATCAGTATACAAACAATATATATTGAAAATATAATAAAAAACTAAAATATTCACTACAGAATTCAAAACAATGATTAATACTGGGTAGTGAAAGAAGGATAAACAGAATACTTCTAAGAGATTGGCAAGGTTCTGCTTCATAATTTGAGTAGTACACAAGTAATGTTTGTGTTCTTTTTATTAAATCAGTACTATTGCTATTAATATTATAAAATCAGTAATTTTATTATTATTAAATCATACATATGGAGACCAAAGGAAAATTTTAGGATCCCCACTGAGTTTTTGATTTAGTGCCAGCAACTTTTCAGCCTCATTTTATACCTATATCCTGAACCATCATCTCTCTGGCATTCTGATAAACACCCCTGCCCCTACACACATACATATGTGCACGCAGATGTGCACACACACACACACACACACACACACACACACACACACACACACATGCATCTACCCTTTGTTGCTGTTTCTTTTAAATTTTGCTCTTTCTCGACTTCCTTCCAGTGATAACAGCCTCCCCCTGGTCGGGGGACTTCCGCCTGTGTGAATAAATATAAATCTTTCTTTGATTGTCCCAAAGGCTAAATGTCATCAGTTTCAACATCAGAACCTAAGTTGGGGAAGAATCTTTCTCAAGTCACAGTGAGGTTGCTATAATACTTATATATTTTTTGCACTATTCTCTATGATTTAGTTTTTTTCTCCAGCTTTATTGAAGTATAATAGACAATTAGTTACCCATATTTACATTGTACAACTCAATGAGTTTTTTTTAATTATAGTTGGCATACCATAACATAATAGTTTGAGTTCTATAGCATAGTGATTAGAGATCTATAAAACTCTCAAAGTGGTGACACCACAAAATCAGGTATCCCTCTTCCCCTTACATATTTTTTACATTGTTGGCTATTTTTCTTATGCTACATTTTATATCTCCATGACTATTTTGTATCTATCCATTTATACTTCTTAATCCCTTTGTGCTTTTTCACCGTCCCCCCAACCCACCCCATCAAAATATTCTCTGTATCTATGAGTTTGTTTCTGTTTTTGTTGTTTATTTTGTCCTTTAGCTTCCACATGTACATGAAATCACGTGGTATTTGTCTTTTTCTATCTGACTCACTTCATTTAGCACAATACTCTCTAGGTCCTTCGAAGCAATATCTTTTTCCATCCCCTTTTAGTCTGTGTGTGTCTTTTAATCTAAAGTGAGTCTCTTATAGGCAGCATATGTAGGGGTCTTGTTTTCTTATCCATGCAACTTCCCTATCTTTTGGTTGGAGCACTTAATTCCTTTCTACTTGTTGATAAATATGTAGTTATTACTGTTCTTTATTCATATTTCTGATACATGTTTTTTCTTCTTAAAGAAGTCTCTCCAACAATTCCTATAATACTGGCTTGGTGCTGATGAATTTCTTTAGCTTATTTTTATCTGGGGAGCTCTTTATCTGTCCTTCAACTCTAAATGATAGCTTTGCTGGATAAAGTATCCTTGGATGTAGATCCTGGGTTTTCGACACTTAATATTTTGTGCCAAGCCCTTCTGTCTTGAAAAGTTCCTTTTGAGAAATCGTCTGCCAGTCTTATGGGAGCTCCCTTGTAGGTAACAAGTTGCTTTTCTCTTGCTACTTTTAAGATTCTCTCTTTGTATTTAACCTTTGGCATTTTGATTATGATGTGTCTTGGTGTGGGTCTCTTTGGGTTCATATTTTTTGGAACTCTCCGAGCTTCCTGGGGTTGTATGTCTATTTCCTTCACTAGGTTAGGAAAGTTTTCTATCATTATTTCTTCAAATATACATTCAATTTCTTGTTCTCCCTCTTCAGGTACCTTTATGACACAGATGTTGTTACCTTAATTTTGTCTTATAGGCTCCTTAAATTATTATTGTATTCTTGGTTACATTTTTCTTGCTATTCTGGTTGGGTGTCCTTGGCTTCCCCATCCTCTATATTGGTGTTATTTTATCCTCTTCTTCCTCCACTCAGTTGATTCCTTCTAATATACTCTTCATCTCAGATAATGTGTTCTTCATTTCTGACTGGCTCCCTTTTATAATTTCTATTTCCATTTTTATGTTTTTTTTATCTCTTTGTTAAAGTTTTCACAGAGTTCATCTACATGTCCCTTAATTTGACTGAGCATTTTTATAACCAGTGTTTTGAACTCTACATCTGTTAGATTGCTTGACTCCAATATTTCTGAATCTCTGTTCTGTTCTCTCATATTGTTTCTGCTTCTTTGTCTTCCCAATTTGGCTGCCATTCTGTGTCTGTTTCTATGTACTAAGCAAAGCTCCTAAGTCTTTTGGTCTTATTATAATGGCTTTGTGTAGTAGATGTCCAGCAGCACAGTCCTGGGAGAGGTTCAGCTGCAGCCCAAGTTTAGCCCCAGCCTGTGTCCCTCTGGGGCTACTTGTTAAGATTCAGCAAGCAATCCACAGATACTGTGCTTATACTTTCTTCAAGAAGCCACACCAAAAACCGAGATCAGCTGCTACATTTGTGAGTCTTGGTGCTGCTCAGCAAGTGGCACAGGACTTGCAGAAGACAGAACTAGATGTGGCTTAGGAGAGACCATAAATTGGGGAGGCAGAGTTTTAGGGAATCCTCTGGGAAGAGTGACCTCTGTTATCCAGTTTGATGACTTCTCAGCTATGGCAGCGCTGACTTCGCAACCTGAGAGTGGGGAGGGCTCAACAGAGAAGCAATGGATGCCACCAGCATATCTGCTCTGTAGAAAGCTCGCCTCTGGCCCTCACTTCAACAACTCAGTGTCCTCTGTAAGTCTCTGGTGACCCCAGAACAGATGACTCAGCACTAGAGCTTGGAGCAAGCAGATCCGTCACCACAAAAGTCCGCACAGGGACACGGACTCTTTAAGAGACGTCTGCAGCTGCTGGCTGCCACTGCCACAGCCTCTGTCCCACTCAGCTGCTGAGGACCGAGGAGCCTCGCATCTTCGTCCCCTGTTATCTCCAACCATTGCAGGATGATTTCTTGTTTCTCTCCCTAGTTGTAGGGCTTCTGTTCATCTAGACTCCCAAGTGACTGTGTTTGCTGGTTGCTCCATGATTTCGTCTCAACTTTAATGTGGTTGTAAGAGGGATGAATGGAGCATTTATCATCTATGCCATATGCCTGATCACTCTATGATTTAGTTTTGATGTGAAAAAAATAGTTTGTATTAAGTTTAAATTTTCAATGATATTCAATTAATAGAGTCATTTTTTGTTGTAACTATTTTTGTCAAAATATTCCTCTTAATAAATTTCTTATAATCTAAGACCAAAATAGATCTTTGGTGCCATTGACGATACTTATTTTCTAAACAAATAAATTTTCTATTAGCCATTTAAAAATTCTGCCAATGTTATTTCATAGGGAGTTCTTGCTAATGTAGCTGGGAATCTAAAAATATGAACAAGGTAAAGAAAATTAGATGAACTTGTACAAATATAGGTTAATATGTCTAGAACATTATAATATAAAATAAACTACATGGGAGGGAATTGTTCAGAAAACAGTGATGCCAAAAAAATTTTCCTCAAGGATGATATGTAATATATTTGAACACATAATAATATTATGCCGACTACAGTCATTAGTTGAAGTAATATCAACAGAAATTTTAAAAAGAGCACATTATGAAGAGCAAAGATATGGACTGCAATTCAAATGTCGCCTCTGCGTGCTGACAAAATTCTCTTCACTACATTATATTACCTCCAGTGACAAAGCAAAATGGAAACTAAAAGAACATTAATAGCAGCCACAAAATTCACGGGATCACCTTTTATTCATATATTATATAAATTATGTAAAATCAAGAATATAGTTCAATAATAAAGGAATCTTAACTTGTACCTTTCTTGAGGTTTACCTTAAAAGGTGAATTGACATTTTCTTACTTCTGTAGAGTGTTTAAAAATGCTTAGTAAGTGAAAAAAAAAAAAAGGCACAATAGAAATAAAATGCTGAGATGGCTTAAATTTAAAAGATAAACATAAATAGTGAAAAGAAAGGGAAATTTTTACCAAATTACTAAAGTAGCAAGAGGAACCTTGTAATAAAATCTTTACTAGTAGAAACCTAAAGCTTTAAGGTTAGAGAGATGAGTGTGTGTGAATTATGAACCTGAAAAACAATGTGCATTTCACTGTAATATACTTATCTTCTTTCTAAAATCCCATAACACCCATAGAACAAAAATTTTCCAAGTCAAAACTTTTGTACCTTAGGTGATTTTGCTTTAATATGTTCAGAACAAATAAAATGCTGATGGTGATATCTTTAGATAATAATACAGAAATGAACTTGAATGTGCTTGATAATAAGTTCCTGCTCTAAGTGTTTCTGCTTAACGAACTTAAAGATCTGTCCTTTTTAAATGTCCAATTTCTTTAAAGGATATTTAGAATATCTTAACATTATAAAGTTGGAAACAATTCTAGTTGTATAAATAAAAACTTTTCTCATGCTTCAGTTAATTTTAATAACCATAATTCATAATGAGTGCAATACAGCGTGGGATTCTAATAATGTAGATTCATGCTTTCTTGCCCAGGAACATTAAAAGGCCACAAGGCAGTGGGGGGCATTTATTAAAACTGAACATAACATTGGAAGTATGAATCAGTTTATACACACACACACACACACACACACACATATGCATCACAGTGCTGCACAGTTGAAGATAGATCGACCAACAGTATTTCCTTTATAAAAGTGTGACACTCGAACCATTTTTTTTATACTGAGAAGAAAAAAATGAATCCTAATAAGGTAACAATAACTGATTTCAAGTTCTAGTTATATTACTTAGAACTTCCTTAATTTTCTGAATCCCAGTTTCCTTAACAATAAAATAATTTTACCTGCCTTACCAATAAATTAATTTACCTACTGCACAGCATTGTATTAAATATCGAAGAGTCTCTGCGATTCGTTAAGTTAAAAACACCATATAAATATAATCACTATCTATTGTATTCTCTGACATAATGCATTCAAACTTAACATAGATATAGAGGACATACTATATTGGAAATGTACAAAAATAAACATCAAAATAGTTCATGAAAGAAAAGAAAAATAATCAAAACAATTATGAAATGTTTAGAACTGAAAGATATAAAAGTGATTGATTTAATTTTATACCTCATGAAATTCAACTTAAAAATGCATAGCTTCTGATGAAAATATTTCAATACCAGTAAAACTAAAAATTGCTAAGGCAATAATTCAAGTAAAAATTTTAAAGAAATCAAAATATAGAAATAATGAGGATAGAACCATCACTGAATGAAATAGAACCAATGAAGTAGAGTAGTATAGAAAATTAGACTCACAGAGTAACACTATATGACACAGAATAACTATAAACTTGAAAAGGGGGTTGTCTTTATAAAATATGGTTCAAATGAAGTGAAGTGAGAGTAACTATAAGAAGATAGAAACAGAAATAAAGCATAATTCATTTATTATGTCAATAAGAATTTACTAGATATCTAATATATGCCCACACTATCCTAGGTACTAATTTACAATAGTTAAATAATAATAATAATAATAAAAAGATAAATATCTCTTAGAGCTTTTATTCTAGTAGAAAAGATTGTTAAACAAATTAAAAAGTAAATAATTAGTACATTAAGGTGTAATGAGTGTTGTGGGAAAAAAGTAAGTGAAGGAGATAAGGTTTGCTGAGGAACGAAGATTGTAATTTTAAACAGGGATATAACAGCTTTATCTTTCTTAAGTCAATCTTACTCTGAACAACACAAAATAATTCTGAGGTCTACTTCTTAATCAAAATTCAGAGGTATATATTGAATTACTCACCTTGCATTTTCACATAGATTTCTAGTTCATACTTCAAATTTAAAATATCCAAATCTATCCTGAATTGATATCACATCTACACATCTTTGCTACGAAAACTACTTGATCCACAGTTTTTCTCATTAGTCAATGATAAACCCAGACTTTCAGTTACTTATAACAATAAAGAGAAAGTAAGTAAATAAAAATCCTGCAGAAATCCTCATTTTCTTCTTTTTCTAAAAAAGTACACTTATTCTGTCAAAAAAAAATCTTGTCAGAAACAAACAGAAATATTAAAACACTTGTATGAGTATTTAATGGATATATACATACATGTACACACAAATGAATAAATGCATATGTGTATAGTTACATACATCATTATTTACTGGATCATCAAATATTTGTATGTATATATCATATAACACTATATGTATATTTAATTATTTCTGTATATACACATATAAAAATATATATGTGTATATGCGTGATATGTGTAAGTAAAGGTAAAAAGATTAAACAATTCAAATAAGTTTGAACTTATTTGAATAGGCATCTATGAGGCATGGTAACTATTCTGAAAATTCATTCTTTTTAAGCACGTATGTAATGCTTATAAAAATTGCACACATCTCAAAATGCTTCAAAGAATTGATAAAAAAAGGTAAAATTAAAGAATCTGTATTTCAAAATTTAAAACAAATATTTAAAAAATCAGTAAAGTAAAAAAAAAAAAAATCATAAAGCCCAGCAGGGAAGATGGCTGAATAATAGTCACTGTACTACAAGTAAAACCTGTGCGATGTAACTAAAATACAGAGAATGTATGATTTTAATGTTTAAATTGTTAAGAAGAAGCCATAAGAAAGAAACCTTAAATTAGTTGTGCCTCAAAATTTTAAGAAATTAACAGAATAGCAGAATAAATCCACTACAAAAATTAAGGACAGGAGATAATTTCATCAATAAAATACCAATATTAAGAGAAAACAAAACCAAAAGTTGTTTCTTTGAAAAACTATTAAAAATGTCATATCTTTGAAAAACTATTAAAAATGTCAAACTGTAATAATGATGTACAGGCAAATAACGCATGTGAACACAAATGCAAATGTCAGCAGCAAAATACTAACAAAGTGTATTTAGAAATAATTAAGGAAGATAATTTCTTATTAGGTATTATCTCAAGTATACAAATTTATTTCAGGGATAGAGATATTTGTTGTTCAAAATTAATGTTATTCAGTTCATTACCAAATAAAAAGAATCATATTTGTCAAAAACCTTCTAGATAAAATTTAAAAGTCATAATAATAAAATGATTATAAAACTTTTAGCATGCTACAGTAAAAAGGTATACCTTAACTTTGTAAAGGGTTTCTACCATAAACTTCCAGCCAAACCATCTGCTTCTAACATTAAACATCTTCCATTAGGAGGAATGTGACAAGAATACCCCCAAATATGTAGTTCTGTTTAACAATAAAGTGAAAAGTCCAAAGATTCCAAGAAAGCAAGAAATAAAAATAAACTTTTTTAAAAATTAAAAATTGGATATATGCTACAGGCCATGATGGAATAATATGAAACAAACGTTCCTATTGACCCTAGAAACTAGAAAGCCAATAAAATATATGAAACAATGTTATTCATGCGTTGAAAAGACATTACAAGATAGTAGTCTTTCAGAAAAGGAAAATAAATAAAGTGAGACCTAGGGTGTCGGAAAATAATTTCCAGCACATAGCAGAGGGAGAAGAAAACTAAAAAAGACAAAATTAGATGTTTTCAAAATTTTGAACAGGAAGTTGTCCTCCATCACACTGCTATTTTGTATGGAAATGGAGGCCCTAATGGATATAATTTTTAAAAATATAAGATTTAGGAAGAAGGAAACAAAATGCAAAATTATAAAAATAAAATTTAAAATATAAAATAAGAAAATATAGCAAAAGAATATTATTCTTTTAAACCAGCCATTACTCATTAGAAATAATTATTAAACAACAAAATGTCTCATTAACCACCTGTACTTAGGAATAAATCCAACAAACACATGCAAAGCATTTGTATAAAAATTAGTTAAACTTTACTGAAGGCTATAAAAGGAAAACCCAACTAAATAAAGAGATGCAATAACTTAGATATCAATCCCTAATCTTGGCTATTATAAATAATGTTGCAATAAACATTTATCTTTTTGAATTCATGTTTTTGTTTTCTTCAGATAAATATTCAGAAGCAAAATTATTGATTTGTATGGTAGGTTATTTTTTTTTTTAATTTTTTTTGGAAGCTAAGCAGGATCGGGCCTTGTTAGTACTTGGATGGAAGACCATCCAGGAATATTAGGTGCTGTAGGCATAAAAAATAAAAAAAATAAGAGATTGAAAGCTGGCAAGGTCTTGCAATCTGAGAGGTCAACCAAGTGTTGCCTCGCCTAAAAACTAAAAACTAAAAATAAAAAACAACAATAAAAAATAAATAATTTTTTGGAAGAATCTCCATACTATTTCCCATAATGGCTGTACCAATTTGCAGACACACCAACGGTGCACAAGGTTCTCTTTTCTCCATATCATCAACACGTTTACTTGTGGACTTTTTGATAATAGCCATTCTGACTGATGTGAGGTGGTTTTGACTTGAATTTCCCTACTGATTAGTGATGTTAAACATCTTTTCATATGTCTGTTGGCCATATATATGCCTTTTTTGGAAAAATGTCTTTTCATGTCCTCTGCCTAGTTTTTGATTAGATTGATTTTTTTGGTTGTTGTTAAATTGTGTGAGTTCTTTATATATTTTAGATATCAATCCCTAATCAGATATTCCATTTATGAATATATTCTCCCATTCAGTAGGTTGTCTTTTTGCTTTGTTGAATTTTTTTTTTTTTTTTTTTTTTTGCTGTGCAGAGCTTTTTAGTTAGATGAAGTCTCGTTTTTTTTAATTTTTGCTTCTCTTTCCCTTAATTGGTAATTACATTGCAAGGTATAAAAATGTTGAATCACTATATTGTATACTTGAATCTAATATAACAATATAATATTGCATGTCAACTGTACTTAAATAAAAGAAAATAAACCTAATCACCTCAAAAAATTATTTTTGATTAGTTGCTCTAATGTGCTATCAGTGTCCATAAACTATGGCTAGTAAAATTCTTCAAACTTGCGTTTTTACTAGTCTTGAATTAACTGACTATTGGTAATAGCATATATATTCTTGCCTCCTTTATTATAGATTAATAGACCATATAAGCAAGAGTTTATTTCTGGGCTGTCTTCTGTTCCATTGGTCTATGTCTGTTTTGTGCCAGTACCATATGGTTTTGATTATTATAGCTTTGTAGTATAGTTTAAGATTTGGGAGCATGATACTTCCAACTTGGTTCTTCTTTCTCACTGTGCCTATTTCTGTTATTTTGTGCTTCCATAGAAATTGTAGAATTGTTCGTTCTAATTCTGAGAAGAATGCCACTGGTATTTTGGTAGGGATTGCAGTGAATCTGTAGATTTCTTTAGTTATTATGGTTATTTTAATGATATTAAACCTTCCAATCCCTGAGCAGGGTACATCCTTCCATTTATTTGTATTCTCTTCAATTTCTTTCTTCAATGTCATACATTTTTGAGTACAGGTCTTTTACCTCCTTGGTTAAATTTTTCTAGATGTTTTAATTTTTTGATGCAATTGTAAATGGTATTATTTTCTTAATTTCTCTTTCTGATAGTTTGTTACTGGTATATAAAAATGCAAGCAATTTCTGAATATTGACTTTGTATCCTGCTACTTTCATTTATCAGTTGTAATAGTTTTCTGGTGGAATCTTTAGGTTCTCTCTTTATAGTATCATGTCATCTGCAAATAATGTCAGTTTTACGCCTTCTTTTCCAATGTGGATGTCTTTTATTTATCTTCCTTCTTCCTTCCTTCCTTCCTTCCTTCCTTCCTTCCTTCCTTCTTCATCCTTCCTTCCTTCCTTCCTTCCTCCCTCCCTCCCCTCACTCAATTTTCCTCCCTCCTCCCTCCTTCCTTCCTTCCTTCCTTCCTTCCCTTCCCTTTCTCTCTCTCTCTCTCTTTCTCTCTCTCTCTTTTTTTCTTTCTTTTTGTCTGATTGCTGTGGCAAGGGCTTCCAACACTATGTTGAATAAAAGTGGTTAAAGTGGACACACTTGTTTTATTCTTGATCTTAAGAAAAGCTCTTTTAGCCTTTCACCATTGAGTATGATGTTAGTTGTGGCCTTGCCCTATGTAGTTTTTTTATCATGTTGAGGTAAGTACCTTTTATACCCTTTTGGTTGAGAGTTTTTATCATAAATGGATGCTGAATTTTGTCAAATACTTTTTTCTGCATCTATTGAGGTGATCATATGATTTTTATTTTTGGTTTTGTTGATGTGATAAACCACATTAATTGTTTTGCAGTTGAACCACCTTTGCATGCTTAGTATAAATTCCACTTGATCATGGTGTATAATCTTTTTTTAATGTATTGTTAACATTTGGTTTACTAATGTTTTGTTGAGAATTTTTGTATCTATGGACATCAGTATATTAGCTTGTAATTCTCTTGTAAGTGAATTTCTGATTTTGATAATCAGAGTAATGCTGGCCTTGTAGAATGAGTTTAGAAGTGTTTCTTTCTCTTAAATATTCTGGAATAGTTTGAAAAGGGTAGATATTAATTCTTTAAATGTTTGGTAGAATTCACCTGTAAAGTCATTTGGTCCTGCCTGGTTTTTGTTGAAAGATTTTTGATTACTGCTTTAATTTTATTACTAATAATCGGTCCATTCATATTCTCTAATTTTTCCTGGTTTAATCTCAAAAGGTTGTATATTTCTAGAAATTTATCTATTTTTTCTAGATTGCCCAATTTGTTAGCATATAGTTGTTCATAAAATTCTTTAATGATTCTTTGTATTTCTGTGGTGTTGGTTGTAATCTCTCCTCTTTCATTTTGATTTTATTTATTTTGGCTCTCTTTATTTCTTGATAAGTTTGTTAGAGGTTTGTCAATTTTATTTATCCTTTCAAATAACAAGCTCTTATTTTCATTGATCTTTTCTTTGTTTATTTAATCTCTTTTGTTTATTTCCTCTCTGATCTTTATTATTTCCTTCCTTTCACTTACTTTTGGTTTTGTTTGTTCTTTTCTTAGTTCCTTTAGGTTGAAAGTCAGACTGTTTATTTGGGAATTTTCCTGCTTCTTGAGATAGGCCCATATAGCTATGAACTTTTCTTTTATAAATGCTTTTGCTGATTCTCATAGATTTTGTAAAACTGTTTTCATTTTCATTTGTCTTAAGGTAGTTTTTGATTTTCTGTTTGATTTCCTCTTTGATCTATTGGTTGTTTAGTAGCATCTTGTTTAATCTCCACATATTTGTGGGTTTTTTCCAGTTTTCTTCCTGTAGTTGATTTCTAATTTCATGCCATTGTGGTCAGAAAATATTGATATAATTTCAATCTTCTTGAATTTATTGAGGCTTTTGTGTGTGTGTGTGGCATAATATACAGTCTATCCTGGGTAATGTTCCATGTGTTCTTGAGAAATATGTATAATTTGCAGTTTGGAGAGGAAATGTTCTGTAAATGTTGACCTGTTCTAATGTGGTATTTAAAGCCATTATTTATTTATTATTAATTTTCTGCCCAGATGATCTATCCATTGAGGAAAGTAGAGTATTAAAGTCCCTAATTATTATTGTATTACTGTTAATTTCTGCCTTTATGTCTATTAATATTTGCTTTACAATCTTGGGTCCTCTTATGTTGGGTGCACAGATATTTTTACAATTGTTATATTTCCTTCTTGCATTGAACTTTTATCATTATGTAATGTCCTTTGTTGTCCCTTTTTACATTATTTGTTTTAAAGTCTGTTTTGTCCGATATGAGTATTGCTACCCCAGCTTTCTTTTTGTTCCTATTTGCATAAAATATCTCTTTTCATCCCTTCATTTTCAGTCTGTGTATGTCTTTCTTGTAGGCAGAAAATAGCTGTCTTACTTTCTTTATCCATTCTACCACCTTATGTCTTTTGATTGGAGCATTCAGTTCATTTACATTTAGAGTAATTATTTATAGTTATGTGCTTTTGATGTTTTGTTAACTGTTTTGGGTTGTTCCTTTCTTCTCTTCATCTCTTTTTGATTTTCTGGTTTTCTTTAGTGTTTCGATAAGGTTCCTTTCTCTTTATATTTTGTTTATATTTTGTAGATTTTTGCTTGGGGTTACCACACACACACATTTATAACTATGTATACACACATTTATATCTGTAGCAGTCTATTTTAAGCTGATAAGTTTAATTTCATTCTAAAAGCATTTTTACTCCCTTCTCTGCTCTTTATGTTTTTGACAGCATATCTTTTTATTTTGCACATCCTCTACTTACTATAGTTACAATTAATTTTGCTACTTATGTCTTTTAACTTTCAATGAACTTTTCAGTGGTTGACTTACTGTGTTTTTTATATAGTCATTTTACCAGTGAAATTTTTTATTTCTTATATTTTCTTATTTCTAATTGTGGCCTTTTTTTTTTCTGCATAAAGAAGACCCTTTAACATGGCAGTTTAGTGGTGGTGAACTCTTAAGTTTAGCTTCGCTTATACCCTTCTGGAGTTTCACTCCTTTGTAAGTTGTTTCTTTCATGTTGCCTTCAAGATTGTCTCTTCATCTTTAACTTTTGCCATTTTAATTACAATATGACTTGCCGTAAGCCTCTTTGGGTTCACCTTATTTGGAACTTTTTGTGCTTCCTGGACCTAGATATCTGTTTCTTTCTCCAGATTAAAAAAGTTTTCAGCCATTTTTTTTTTTTTTGAATACACTTTTTGTCCCTTTCTCTCATTCTTTTCCTTCTGGAATCCCTAAAATGTGAATGTTAGAGTGTCTGATGTTATCCCAGAGGTCTCTGATAGTATCTAGATTTAATTTTTTTTCATCATGCTGCTCCGATTAGGCAATTTCCACTATTCTGTCTTCTAGGTCATTAATACATTCTTGTGTATTAATCAATCTGATGTGGATTTCTTCTAATATATTCTTCATTTTAGTTATTATATTCTTTATCTTTAATTGTTTCTTTATCACATTTTCTCTTTGTTGAAGTGCTTTCTAAGTTCTTCTATTCTACTCTTAAGTTTGTTAAACATCCTTATGACCATTTTTTGGTATTCTTTATCTGGCAAATTAGTTATATCTGTTTCATTAGAGTTTTTTCTTTCTTTTTTTTTTTCATTTGGGGCATATTCTTCTGTTTTCCCATTTTGTTTGACTTTCTCTGTTCCTATGAGAAAGCTGCAAAAACTCTCTCTCCCAATCTTGGAAAAGCGTCCTCTGGGTAGTCTATATTCCTGATGGTTTTGGCAGGCCAGTTGTAGTAGTGGCTGGTTTATATGATTCCAGGCAGGGCAGCCTGGTATGTGCCCTTCTGATCTGAGTGGGGCTGCCTGGTATGAACAGGGCTACTTGGTTCACACATAGTTTCTATATTTGTCTGTTGTCTAAACTGGGTCTGGGTTGGGCTGCTTCTAGTGCAAAGGTAGCAGTGCCCTATTAGTTCTGCACTTACTTCAATGGGGCAGCCTTGTTTATGCACACTGCCGCACTTTAATAGTTCCTCACCCTCTTCAGGAAGGGCAGCCCCATGTGCCTGTGCTACAGCACCCCACTAACTTAGCACTTCCTTTGGATGGCTCAGCCCTGCTTGCAGGTACCACAGTGTTTTGCTAGCAACACACTCTTCTTCAAGTGGGGGAAACTTGCACGCAGTGAGTGCATGCAGCAGTGCTCTACCACATCCACTGGATCAATATCCAGGTGGAAGAATGTAATCTGCAAATTATCTCGGGGTAAATGGTGCAACAACAAGCACTATTGGCAAGTATTCTTCAGGTAAATGGGAAATGGGTTAAACTATTGGACATCTGCCTACCCAGTTGGGAAAAAAACAATAATAATTGCATCTCATTACACATATACACATGTGCATGCTCATGCACACACACACACTTACATACCTATATATAAAAGTATATGTTCTGAATAAATAAAAATTTAAATGTAAAAAACAAAAAATTTTAAAGAATATATCTATATTCTAGTGAGATAAAAAATATTTCAAAAATGATAGAAACTGATGAAATGTTAAAAAGTGGGCAAAATATATAAGCTTTAATATGGTTAAGAAAACCATAACTAGAGTGTAAAAATAAACATATGTATGTATGAATTCGTGTATGTATATGTCACATGGATTAGCATTTGGATTGCAGATAAAAGAACATAATAGAAAAAAATGAGCAATTCAAAACATATAAACAAACAATTTAAAAAAAAGAAACTGGCAATACAGAATATTTGCTTACTACAATACTATTAAGAAAAATTCAACTTAAAACATTGCCAACTTATTCCAAACCTATCAGATTAGCTGTATGAATATCAAGTGTGTGGACAATGCTAAATAAAATCAAAAATTGGAAAGCAATTAGACAATATCTGAGATAGCTGATGATACACATTTCTTATAATCCAGCTATGCCACTTCTAAACATATATTTTAGAAAAGAGTTAAAAATATATTTATGCATGTATATACAAATATATGTAAGTATGTATGTATGTGCGTGTGTGTACATACATATGTGACATGCCAAAGGATGTTCATTTAACTATTAATTACAGTGATGTGGTACTTTAAATATTATCATTAGGCAAGTAAACAAAGAAAATATGGTATATAGCATATTTCAATTAAGCAATTAAGATGAATGAATGTAGTCTACATGTATTAACATGAACATTTATACAAAATGTTGAATGAAAAGCAAATTTTAGAAGATGTGCAATATGAGACACTGAGGAATTTTCACAGTACGTTGTTTAAGGATATGTACATACATAGCTAAAATATTAAAGCCTGTGTGGAAATATATGACATAACCTTGGGGAAGTAGTTATCTCTGGGGAGGAAAGGAGAAGAACAAAATCAAGGACAGTTGCCAAGAAAGCTTCAAGCCCTATTGCTAAATTCTGTTTCTTTAAAACAAAAGATCTGAGTCAATTCTAGCAAATTTGCAAATTTCAATGTTTTCAGTGTATTTAAAGTAAATCAACATTTAAAGAATGAGTCAAATAAATATCTATGAAGCCTTCCCCAAAACACTAGGCAGTTAAACTTGTAATGTCCCTCATTTACTACTATAAACAACAGGATAAGGGAAGATCACAATTGATTCTCATTTATCTTTGTACCATTTCTAATTTAATTCTGGCATTTAATTTGGTTGATCAAATGATTAAATGAAGGAATTTGCATACTCTCATATATTAATGATAAAGTGTTTTAACATCTCAGTTAGTTAGAATTATAATTTATCAATAATGTATTGTCTGCCACAAACACACATACACACATAAGCAATAAGTACACACATAAGTCTACATGTGTGTGGTTTTATATATGTGATATATATATATATACATATATATATATATATATATACACACACAATATACATGTATATATCAAACATGCAAATGTATATACACTCACACAATAATTTATAGTTAAATGTTTAATTAATCCAAAGATAGAAGAGGATCCTCATTTCTATTCTAGGATAGCTTATTGAAATAGAAAGTGCATCATCAATTAAAATATTTCCATAATTCTGTTTGTTTAATAAGTTGGAAAAAATGTTATATATCATATTTTCTGGTCTTGTGCACTTGAGGAAACCTAGAACATATTTTCACTATCATATGGCATATTTCTGTATTCATTCAATTAAGCTCAAGTTGTTTTGGACATGAACATTTCAAATAGTGTATTTTTATAGAACTCTATCTTCTCATAAATAAAAATATGTTGGAAAAAAAGACAAAGTAGTAGAAACTCATCAATATCTATTTTGTCTTTTTTTTTTTTTAATGTGAGTTGAGACCATTCAATAATAAATCCTTAACTTCTCCTAAGATAAGTATTTCAAATCTTATGGAGAAGATCAAATCAAATAAAGAAGTTTAATGTCAATAAAACTATGCAAGAAAATGAATACCACTTATGGAAACACTTGTTATTTCTTCATTAAAGTCATAAGCATTCCTACAGAGAACTCTTAACTAAAACTCATTTGCATTTCATATACATATACTGATAGATCACTTTGCTATTTAAATGATAAAACAGTGGATTAAGATACTATTGATTCTTAATTGCCCAATTTATATATTTCATAATTTCTATGCTTAATTTTATATATTTTGTGCTACCTTATTAAACTAATTATCTTCCAACAAGCTAAAAGCTCCTCGAGGGAAGTATTTTATCCTTTTTCATAGCCAGCACAATGCCTAGTACATGATAGGTATTTCATAAAGAGTTGTTGCATGAGTGTGCCTCTGTACGATGGATTGACTGAGTATTGGTACAGTTCAACACAAACCATGTATGACAATTTATTAACATTTATGAAATTTTTATTCTTAGAATTTTGGCTTTGTATTTGGTAAGAGAAAAATAATATTGTTAAGTTATTCCAAAGTAAGCCTTTAATTTAGTTTCTAATTTAAGATAGTAAAGTGAATTAAAAATTATAATAGATTATACAAAACAAAAAACACTTTAATTTAAATTTATTGATTTTATTTACATTTTCTATAATATTAAAAAACAATATAGTTTTTTCATGTATATATTCAGATATGTGCAAATGTTTAAAACGACATTTGAAATCATTCTTTATGTTATTAAATCAGTGCCCCTAAAACAGAACATAACAAATAGTAAACACTGATCACTTGTTTACTTAGTGGCTAAAAATCATTAAATTCATTAGTTAATAGAAAATTTCTAATCTCAAGTTATCATCTCTTTAAATAAAACTACTAGGATAGTTATTATCCTCCCATTTACATGGTATTTTTCGATGTAAGTATTGGATTATTGGTTCATTTCGGAAAATTATTTCTGTTATATAATTTGCATTGATGGGCCTAGTTTTCATGAGATGAAATATCTTTATATAGTCATTATTTACTTCATTGATTCATGTAGGCTTATGTCACTGTGTTTGCTCTTAAGTTGATTGAGTTTTGTATTTTCTCTATTGTAGAATCCAACAAGTTAAGGGGTCTGAATTATTTCACATAATATAGTTACCATTTCTAAATGTAATCAATTTAAAAGATAATTAAGCTGCCTGGTAAAATATTACATTTTAAATTTTATAATACACTACTAAATATATGGAGTTTTTACCTAGGTACACAACCGTTTGTTTGAAAGAGAGAAAATAGCATCTCCAGAGACATCACCATTCTAACCATTTTCATTATGAAAAGCTTTGGTAGTTTTAGGGAAATTTTCTCAAATTGAAAATTGAGTTTTGATTGATGAACTTGTGATAGAAAAGTAAGATAAGTAAATAACTCAAACAGCATTTTACATCATTCACAGTAATCTTATTTAATCATCTTTTTAAATTTTCAAAAATATCTATTGGAATAGACAGGTAGAAAATTTAGAAAGTTAAAGAAAAAGAAAGAAAAAAAAATACTCCGAATGGCTCTTCCAGAGGCTTCTTCAGAAGGTGGAGCTAACTTTAAGCAAGTGCTTTGGCAGGTTCCCTGCCTCCCAAATAGCTTTCTAGAGGCCATGAAAGATTTGTAATGGAGATGGCTAAAGTGTTGCTATTACTCTCCAGGATTCTATTCCTCACTGTGGTGATTGCTGAATAATTTTTGTTCCTCACTGAGCCCACAGTAGTAGATGTTGGTCCATATCCAAGCTCTTAGGCTTAGGTTACTAGAGAGAGACATGAATTTATTCATACTTGGCATTTCACCATCTGCTCTCAGGCTTCTTGGCTTGGTCTGCCCACGATGACAAACTTTTCAGTACAAAATTACACGGTTTGCCAATGATTTCCTTGATCTGCTTCTTAATCTCAGAATAATATCTGAGGACTGAACATAATTTATGCTATTTTTACTACAGAAGAACAGTACTGTTTTCATTTCCCCATCAACTATAATATAGTATTAAATATTTCTTGAATGGACCTTTTTCTTAATGGTTGTATAAAGAATGACGGTTTCATAGCAATCCTTCTGAAGTTTTCATGCCGGAAAGAAACCAAATGAAATCTGAATATCAATCTATTATCCAAATGTTTTCAAAATTGTCTGGCACTCTATCTCCAGAATATGTGAATGAATCAAAATTTTAATCATTTATTGATTTACCCTTTCAAATGCATTTATTCCAGTAATATATATTGAGTGTCTCTATATGCTAGATACTATTCTAGGATTTAAAAAAATCATTCCACATCGATATATTGAATACAATGTACTTATTGTACTATAAACTTAGTAATATCCAGGTATTCTACAGTGGCTATCAAAGAATACAATGCTTCTCAGTATCTTGAACATTTTTTACATATCTAAAATCCTTTACTTCTTTTTTCAAATAACATACATATATAGATGTAGATATTATGAATATATATTTTGGTGAAGCTTATTTTCATAGAACATTTGTTTTTAAAACTAATTTAAAATAAAGTGGGTTAGAAATGAACTTGGAATTGGCCATGGTGTATACATAATACTGACTTCTATCAACTAATGTGGGATATTCTAAATGGAAGCTGAATTTTTCAAATTTACAATTTTTAAATATCATCACAGAATAAACTAGAAATTATTTGTGACAAATATATTTAATTAAAAGAAAACTGACATGGTAAGTGCTTTCTTTGCTATTCCATCATTAAACAGATTCTAGAAATGTTTCAGTCTTTGAAACATTACTTTCTAATCAATTGTGTTAGCCCACTAAATGTTGGTTACATCTTATTTGTAATCAGTTAGAAATCCTTAATCAAAGTAATGAATGAAAGAAGGTCCCCAACTTCAGATTTTGAAGTTTTTAGTAAATTGTAATTATTAAAAATTATTGAAAACCAAGTTTGCAAAGAAGATATTAAAATTTATTTTATTTAAAAGCAAGGATGAAACAAATTAACAATAGGAACTCAAATAGCATGTAAGATTTAATTTGGAGATTCTAAAATTAAGCTTTAATTTTTTAACCTACAGTAAGATAGAATACCTGTTTTTAATTAGATAAATTTATAACTGAAACCTGAAGAAAATTGAGAAAACCTGTGCTTTTGTTTGCATCTGTATTTTTTGTAAAATTTAAAAAACACTTTAATAGAGACGAGGTATTTTAGGAATTTTACTTGTGGTAGATATTTGTGAATACAATTTGGCTAAAATATTTATGAAATTTAATACTAAATACAGAGTTAAAATATCTCCCATTTAGCAGAATTTTCCTAGCAGCTACAGAATGTTATCTCAATGGAGATATTACGGTTTTTCAAGAAGAATCAGTTGACTATGTCGACAATTTTAAATTTATTAATCATAAAATAAAAGTTTGAAGAATGTTGCAGAAAATATTTTCTGAAAAAATTAAAAATATGTCCATATTAAAAAAATACATTATTCAGAAAAATACCATTGACATAGTATTAGAGATAAAGATGGCTAAGAAACTCATTAAAGACATGCATATGTCCTAAGAATAAGGACATATTCTGCCTATGTTCAGAAAAATCAATATAAATCTTTATTTTTTATTGTGCTTTAATGGACACAGTATATGTTATTTTTATTTTTTAGAAATAATTTCATATTTGAAAGTGTTTTGAATTAAACTATTTTAAAAATAAATCAATATGTTACATCTATGATTAACAATATCATTATTGTACACTTAAAATTTGTTTTAAAAAAAGCCTCACGTTAAGTGTTTTTACAATAATTTTTTAAAAAATCAATGAATATAATGAAATCAATTTGCCAGTCTCTCACTCACTTTTTCTTACACATTTAGCATTTAATGTTTCTAACATTAAATTCATCTTCTGAATAAAATAGTTAACTTCAGTCACACATAAATTTTCGGACTCAGCATTCCCACTTTCTATATTTATTTTTAATCACTGTTAAAAAACGAACTGTAAGACCTCTTGCTTAACAACAACAAATATCTTAAGATTTTGAGCAGAAGCCACAGTCTTGAGTGCTTTATAGCTTCATGAAATAAGCACCATTATTACATACATTTTATAAATGAGAACTCTGAAGTACAGAGAAGCTAAGTAAATTAGCCCAAGGTCATGAAGCCAGTGGGTGAATGAGTCAGAAGGCAAACCAAGGCAGTCTGCCTCTCTCTTTTATATGACTATAGGATACTGTCCTTTATATAAATTTTTTGTAAAAACATTATGAGCTCTGCCCTAGTATAGTGTTTCATTATTACTATATAAGTGTATCTTACTTCACTGAATTTTAAGCATCATAAATATGTAAATCAAGCTTTACAAGTAATTTATTATTTTTCATTTCCCTTTCATTATATAGTACCTAGTTATATTTGTTTCCAGTTATAATCTGGCATAATTCAAGCAAGTGATAGTAACTATTTGTGAAATGATTGATTGGCCTTAAAAGCTAAAATATAAATAGACTCATGAAAATTACAAAAGAGGTCTTTTAAGGTAATTATTGCATAATGATTTTTTTCTGGTTTCAAAGGTTCAGTGGAGAATATAGGAAGAAAAAAACAAAAACAACAATGTTTTAACAATCTATAATTTAAAGTTGTATGGCTGTCATTTCCTCTCTCTTAACTGTCCCTGATTTGAAACTAATCATAAAATACTAGCCTTAATTGAAACACCAGAGGTCATTTAGCCTTATCTTCTCACAGCTGCAGAATCACTTACCTTATAAACTTGCTTTATTCATATGAGTATCTGTTCCTGATATGATAATGTTAAAAAATCTTTAAAATTGCAGAGGCAATTTTTTTCCTTTTCATTACTCTAATAACTTTTCCTTATAAAAAGTATTTTTCAATGTCATATTTTTTTAATAAGAATTCTAAGAAGCTTATTGAAAAATAGTATTTTTTTCTTTTGATTAGTCATACAGCATCAAAATTTCTTCTAAGGTTTTACAAAATCCTTCTCTAGTTTCAGAATACTAAGCTCAATAAGGCATGATCAAACCTTTACTTCATAATTTGTATGAACATTTTTCATGTATTTTAATCTATAATGAGATTCTGGGGTATTTCTAGGGCAGGGTGATTATGTTTATACAATGGGAGTTATTGGTAATATTATTTTTAAAAGAATACAGTTTTGGACTTCTGTATAATACGCAAAAAACAGAATTCTTTTCGAAATCATTTGTTCTTTTAAATCATTAACTTTTATCAACTTTGGTAATCTGAGGATTGTTTTAACAAGAGCTCTTAGTGAGACTGAGCTTGGTTCAAATTATATCTGCTTCATCTAGATAATAATAAAGCTATATGAATTACAGGTGTTGACTCCATACTGTCTTTTTTTTTTTTCTTTTAATTGATTAGAGGTCATATGTAACCCTGGAAATGGTTCACTTCTTTAAAATTACTTTTTTCCCCCTCTTTCTCTTTGATTCAAACTGGCTTTGGGCTCACTTGCTTCTTTTTATTTCCTTAACCTTCTGCATACCGCACTGCCATTCCTTAATCATTAAGCCCTTAGGTTGTTGTGGCCTGTATAGAATATACCAAACCAAGTATGCTCTCAAAGGCTGTTTATTAGCCGGTGGCTGTCCTGTACAAAGGAGCAGCCCCGAAATGCCAAGATACAAGGTTTTTAAGACCTAAATCCCATTCTTCATTCTATCTTAAACACAAAGGTCTATTTCTCTCCTATTCACTACCTGTCAACCCACTGGTCAGGTGTGCAAGCGGAGAGTACAGAAGCAGAAAGCTTGTTGTTAGAATATTATGTTCCCATGGGTGATTGCCTATGTTCCCATGGGCAATAGCCAGTATTCTCATGGGCAATGGCCAAACAGTAATTTTCAGCTTATATACAATTGATTATTTTTCATGCCATGCAAGCAAGCAGGGTTACACAGGCTAAAACTGGCAGTTAGCGTATGAGCTCATTGTTACAAGTTTCATGATTAACAGAATGCGGTTAGGGGTTCCAGAAACTAGACCTAAGGTTCCAGAAACTAGACCTTTTCACATTTCAGCAGGCTGTCACAAGGTCGGCATCGAACAGTCTTAGGAGCAAAGTGGAGGTCTGTTGACCACAGAAGCAAAGTTTTAGTCAAACTAAAGATAACATCTTGCAGCTCAGATACCCATGAAAGCAAAAAGACTCTACCAGCATCCCTTTGAAACCAGACAGAACTATGTGATGACCGACATCAGTACTTGATGCAATGACCCACTACCTTCTACTCTAGCCCCGATCAATCAGTAGAGCCTACAACCCCAACTTCCTTAGCTACCATGACTAATGAGTTTTTCCCTATATAACCTATCCCCTAGAGGCCATCAGGGAGCCGGGTCTTTAAGTGCTGGCTCACCTGCGTTTCTGGGCTTGGCACCATTTCTTAAATAAACCTTTACTCTTTTTTGCTGCAAACTCCTGTTTGAGTCTCTTTGGCTTTGACGTGTGCAGGCAAAACAAAACTCTTGAGTTCACTAGCAATTATACTGCTATTCAGGTCCATGTTTGCTGTGAGAAATGTATTTAGAGTTTGGGTATGCTAGAGTGGAAAGCTTATTCATTGAATTACTGACAATATTAATTTGGATAAGAATGGCATCTTGGAGAATAAGATAAAATTTTAAAACCTGACAAGTTGAAATGTAGATGTCAGCAAGGTAAATTTTAGTATGAATGTTGAAGGAAAAAATTCACTTGAGAGGAAAAACAAACTGCACAAACACATGAAAAGATAATATTTGCAGAAATGCAGCAATATATAAATATATATACACGATATATAGTATAATAAAAGATGTTGTTAAACAAAAATAATTTCTATAATTAGTATTTACAGTTTATAATTAAAAATGAATTTTAGTTGAAGTATTTTCATTTAACTTTAAGCCTAACTAGCTGCAACATCTATCTTTTTATTCATTCATTCACAGTTTCATGCTTATATGCATACATTTAGTCAGCAAATATTTAATGAGAATAAACAAGCCATCTTGTTTTTGTAAGAGGGCTCCAGTAAAGGAATAGGTAAAAATCTAAATCATTAACTTAGTCACGAACTCTAGATTCCCTATGTGACTTTGATCGTAAGAAGAAATCAAACTGAAAATTCGGAAAACCTTTATTCAAGCTCTGACACTAACTGAAAACCCCTTCTGTTATGGACTGAATGTAGCCTCCAAAACTTCATATGTTGAAGCTCTAACTCCCAGTGTGATGGCACTGAGAGTTAAGACTTTGGGAAGGTAATTAAATTTAGATTAGATCATGTGGGTGGGACATCCATACTGAGATTAATATTCTTATAAAAAGTGGGAGACCAGATCTCTTTTACTCTCTCCACCATGTGTGGACATAGTGAGAAGGCTGCAGTCCAAGCCAGGAAGAGGATTCCACCAGGAAGTGAATTGGCCAGTACCTTAATCTTAGACTTCTCAGCCCACAGAACTCTGAGAAATAGGTGTTTGTTATTTAAGTTACCCAGTTTTTGGTATTTTGTGATAGCCTGTGCTAAGGCAGTGAGATAAGGAGAAATAAATATTTGGTCTTTGTCCCCAGTTGCTGACACAGAGTTTCTAAAACCCTTGGAATGTCCTAAGTGATAGGGATGATAGAAGCTTCTTTTGTTATTCACAACAAGCCTCTGGCCACCAAACCTCAATTTATGCTAAGAAAGTGTCTCTAGATGAGTCCTTAGGTAGCTTAGAGATAATGTTTGACAGAGGAAGCAATCATGTGATTAAAAGATTAGAACTTTCAGCCCTACCTGCAGACATCAAAGGAGAGGAGAGAGGCAGGTGGTTGAGTTCAGTCATTAATGACCAATGATTTAATCAATTATGCCTACATAATGGAACCAATTTAACAACATGAACTTTAGAGATCTTCTGGGTGGTACATACATCCATCATACCCAGCTTGTACCTAAGGCAGGACTAAATTGAAGAAGGGGAGAGGTCTTAACTTTAAATCAAGAGCCTCATCAACACTATTAAATGAAAATAGATATTTAATTACCGCTTGGAGAAATGTTACCATGAGTTGACAATACACTGATAGGATTTGCCTAAATTTCAAAAAAAGGGGGATCATTAGCCCCAGAGGATGTAAACACATGAGGAAGAAAAATTCTATTTTTATATTTGTATACTAAAAATTGTGCTTATTTAAGTATTATAAGAATTCTCTAGTACCTAGTATTGTCCAAATACTATTATTTAAATATTTTACTTACTCAGTGTGTGTATGTATACCCATAATTTCTGTCTCACTTGGTATAATCATTGCCACCATATTGTAGATGAGATAAAGGAGACTTAGAGATACTATGTAACTTGTCTAGGTCTAAGGTTGCCAGATTTACCAAATAAAAATACAGAGTGCCCACTTAAACTTGAATTTCAAATATATAATGAATATATATTTTAGTATACAATATCTTATGCAATATTTGGGGCATTCTTATACGAAAAAGTTATCAATTGGTGAAATAATTGATAACTTTTTCGTATAAGAATTATACTAAATTAACTGAGTTTCTACATTACCAAGCAAAGTTTCTACATTGATAACTTTTTAGTATAAGAATTATACTAAATTAACTAAGTTTCTACATTACCAAGCAACCCTATCTAGATCACAACTAAGGGGTGGTCCCAGAATTTGAAATCTGATCTGTAGGATCTGTATACACTTTGTTCTCATAACTCTGTGATCTCTTCAGAGGAGAAAAAATGGCAACTTAATTGTTTCTTCGTACTGTTAAATCTCAGGATCTTTCCCTGAAGCTTTGGCTTGATTTATTCCCAGTATCAAATGCTAAAATCTACTGTTGCTGGCTCTCTTTTAAGGACCCAATAGAATAACTCATGCCAAAGACACGAAGCATGCACTCATCTCTGTTTCCACGGTTGTGTTTATTATTCCCCCTATGTTAAGAGCCTCCAAATACTTTTGGCATTTCTCCTAACCCAACACTCTTCTTCCTAGTGCTTGCTCAATTTGTATTTTACAAACTTCTCAGCTTCCCCTACCAATCACATATCCTGGGCCAGTGGCTTTTCAAGCTGTTTTTACAGAAAATGCTCTTCTTGAAAGATAAAATGTTTTATTTGTAAAAATATGAAAATCTACTTTAGACAAGACAAAACTGAACAAAACATATTTGACACATCCTATTTTCACCATAAGTTTTGGAATAAAAGAATAAACAGATGAAATACTACATAATTGTTTCATTGGTATTAATCTTGTTTCTTGGGACTAAATTGTCAAAGAATTTAACTTTAGTGCCCCTCTCTTTTTGTGTATATTATAAAAATGAAATACATAATTAACAGGGAACCAGGGGAAGTTCAGAGATCAAGAAGCTAATAAAATAAAGGAAGTAAAAAAGTTTTCTTTGAAAAATGTATTAATATTTTCTGGGTAACTTAAATAAAAGTTATAATAGAGAAATAAAAAAATAAATCTTAGAAAGTGGACTTATGTACACCTTGTTTTTTTTTTAGCCTATTAAAGGCAATGTTAAAGATACACTTAGAAAAAGTCAGGCAATTATTGAGAATGTTTCCTTATACACAGTAGTAAACTATGTGCTTAGAAATATTCTAGCTGAGGGATATTTTCCCCAAGAAGTTTTCATCAAAGAAAGAAAAAAAGACAGATTAAATAATACATACATACAAAAAAAAGCATATAACAAATTTCTATATATAAAAAATGTTTCAATCACAATTCTAGTTGTATTATACATAAATATAACAATGTAATAAAATTGTAAAAATAAACTAGGTGTGCTGAGATATGAAAGTGCTATGTATTTTAAAGGAAGAAAAAAATAAAGAATGGAATTCCTGAAGTGACTCGGTAAGTAAAATAAATATAGTTATGTAAAATGATTTCAGGGAAGTGGTAAACTTAGAAATTAACTTTGAAAATAGGGAAAGCCATGGACTAGGGAAGAAGAAAGACATACAATATCAGAGGTGAAAAAAAGCAAAGCGAAGATAACAAATCTGTTTACTCTGTATAGTAAAAAGTGTATTTCATGTGAATTACACAAAGAAAAATTAGGTAGATGGTAAAGGGAAAATTCTGAGGATGCCTAAAGTAGTGAGAAGATATTTCTCTTTGTCCTGAATAAGTTAATGTAAAGAAGAAATTTTAGTTTAGATAGTAAGAAGCAGGGGTGTGTGGAGCTGGCTATTCAGTGAAAAAGAGCTGATTATTTAAATGTTGGTTTCCTTAAATTGACAATGGTAGAACAATTTACTATAAAACTGGTCAATGTTACAGGTCAAAATTTTGTTTGTTTGCTTTTCTAAAGAGCTAGTTTATGAGTATAATATAGATACCACTGTTGTAACTGAAAATTAGTTTCCAAATAAGGCTATAGAAAAATTTTTTGCTGTTTCAAGAAAGAATACCACCACTGAGCCTCACAGGGCCCCTTCTATATAGGGCCACCCTGCCAAGACTGGGAGACATAACAGATCTACCTAATACATAAAAACAGAGAGAGGCAACCAAATGAGGAAACAAAGAAATATGTCCCAAATAAAAAAAAAAAAAGGGAAAAACTTCAGAAACAGAACTAAATAATATGGAGGCAAGTAATCTACCAGATACAGAATTCAAAACACTGGTTATAAAGATACTCAAGAAACTTAGTGAGAACTTCAACAGAGAGAGAATAAGCATAAAAAAGAACATAGAAACCAGAAAAAATGAAACAATCAGAAATAAAGAACACAATAACTGAAATGAAGACAATACCAGAAATCAATAGCAGATTAGATGAAGCAGAGGATTGGATCAGTGATTTAGAAGATAAGGTAGCAGAAAACATACGATCTAAGTAAGTAAGTAAATAAATAAATAAATAAATAAATAAATAAATAAATAAGAGAATAGTTTAAGGGACCTGTGGGACAACATCAAACATAACAACTTTTGCATCATAGGAGTACCAGAAAAAGAAGAGAGTAAGCAAGGGATTGAGACCCTATTAGAAGAAATAATTATTAAAAACTTTCCCAAACTGGTGAAAGAAATAGCCATACAAGTCCAGGAACTTCAGAGAGTTACAAACAAGATGAACCCAAAGAGGCCCACACCAAGACATATAATTAAAATGCCAAAGGTGAGAGACAAAGAAAAAAATCATAAAAGCAGCAAAAGAAAGGCAGTTATTACCTACAAGGGAGCTCCCATAAGACTGTCAGCTGATTACTCTACATAAACTTTGCAGGCCAGAAGGGATTGGCACAAAATATTCAAAGTGATGACCTACAACCAACAATACTCACCTCAGCAAAGCTATCATTTAGAACTAAAGTACGGATAAAGACCTTTCCAGAGAAGAAAAAGTTAAAGGCATTCATCGCCACCAAACCAGTACTGTAAAAAAGGCTAAAAGAAGAGAAGAAAATATATATGAATAATAAAATGGTAATAACTACATATCTATTAACAATTACTTTAAAAGTAAATGGATTAAATGCTCCAATCAAAAGAAATAAGGTAGCTGAATGGATGAGAAAAAAAAAGACCCATACATATGCTGTCTATAAGAAACCCACTTCAGATCAAAAGACACAGATAGATTAAAATTAAAGAGAAGGAAAAATATTTCATGCAAATGGAAATGAAAAAGATAAAGCTGGGGTAGTGATACTTATAGCAGACAAAAAAGACTTTAAAAGAAAAGCTATAGTAAGAGACAAGGACATTACATAATTATAAAAGGATCAATTCAACATGAGGATATGACCCTTGTAACGTTTATGCACTCAACACAGGGGAATCTAAATATACAAAGCAAACAATGACCATTAGAAAGAGAGAGAGCAACAATAATACAGTCAAAGTAGGGGACTTTAACACACCATTAATACCAATGAACAGATCTTACAGATAAAAAATCTAACAACAACGACAACAACAACAAAAAAACAGTGGCCTTAAATTACATACTAGATCAGATGGATTTAATATCTTTAGAGCATTTCATGCCAAAGAAACAGAATATACGTTCTTTTCAAATATACATGGAACATTTTCCAAAATAGACCATGTTAGGCCACAAAACAAGTCTCAATAAATTTAATGAGACTGTAATCCTATCAAGCATCTTCTTTGACCACAATAGTATAAAACTAGAAAACAATTACCAAAAAAAAAAAAGTGAAAAACACATAAACACATGGAGGTTAAATAACATGCTGATAAACAATGAATGGGTTAACAATTAAATGAATGGGTTAACAATTAAATCAAGAAAGAAATCAAAAGAGATCTTGAGACAAATAAAAATGAGGACACAGCAACCCCAAATCAACGGGACACAGCAAGCACAATCCTAAGAGGAAAATTCAAAGCAATACAGGCATATGTCAAGAAACAAAAAAGCTTAAATAAACAATTTAACCTTACACCTATAGGAGCTAGAAAAAGAACATCAAACAAAGCACAAAGTGAGTAGAAGAAAAGAAATAATAAAGATTAGAGCAGAAATAAACAACATAGAGACTAAAAAATAAACAAAAGATCAATGAAACCAATAGCATGTTCTTTGAAAAGATTAACAAGATTGATAAACTTTAACCAGACTCATCAAGAAAAAGAGAAGACCCAAATAAGTAAAATCAGAAATGAAAGAGGAAAAGTGACAACTGACAACACAGAAATACAAAAGATTAAAAAAAAAATACTAGGAGCAATTACATGCCAACAAATTGGACAATCTAGAAGAAATGGATAAATTTTTGGAAACACACAATCATCTAAGACTGAGTCAAGAAGGAACAGAAAATCTGAACAGACTAATTACTGCTAACAAAATCAAATCAGTAATCAAAAAACTCCCAACAAACAAAAGTCCTGGATCAGATGGCTTCACAGATAAATTTTATCAAGCATTCAAAGAATTAACACCTATTCTTATCAAACTATTCCAAGAAATTTAAGAGGAGGATAGACTTCCTACCTCATTTTACGAGGTCACCATTACCTCGATTCTCAAATCAAAGATATTACAAAAAAAAAAAAATTATAGCCTTATATCCCTGATGAACATAGATGTAAAACTTCTCAAGAAAATATTAGCAAATCGAATTCAGCAATATGTTAAAAAGGTCATGCACCATGATCAAGTGAGATTTATTCTTGAGATGAAAGTTTGGTTTAATATTCACAGATCAATTAATATGATATATCACATAAACAAAAGGAAAAATAAAATGAACATGATCATATCAATACAAGCAGAAAAGCATATGACAAAATCCAGCATCTATTTATAATAAAAACTCAACAAAATGAGAATAGAGGGAATATACCTCAACGTAATAAATGGCACTTATGACAAACCAATAGCTAACATCATACTCAATGGTGAAAAGCTAAAAGAATTTCTCTTAAGATCAAGAACAAGACAGAAATGCCCACTTTCACCACTTTCATTCAACATAGTATTGAAAGTCCTAGCAGTAGTAATCAGAAAACAAAAAGAAATAAAAGACATCCAAATTGGAAAAGAAAATGTGAAACTGTCATTACTTGCAGATGACATGATACTATATACAGAGAACCCTAAAGATTCCAACAAAAAACTATTAGAACCGATAAATTCAATAAAGTAGTAAGATGCAAAATCAATATTCATAACTAACTTGCATTTTTATACACCAACAATAAACTATTAGAAAGAGAAATTAAGAAGACAATCCCATTTACAACTGCATAAATACATACATACATACATACATACATACATACATACATACATACGTACATACATACATATCTGCCTACCTACCTACCTAGGAGTAAATTTAACCAAGGAGGTAAAATGTCCATTATAGGAAATTGAAGAAAGAAATTGAAGGAGATACATATAAATGGAAGCATATACCATGCTCATGGATTGGAAGAATTTACATTGTTAAAATGTTCATACTACTCAAAGCAATCTATAAATGTAATGCAATCATCACAATACCAATATTCAGAAATACAATATTCAGGCATTTTTCACAGATTTAGAACAAATAATCCTAAAATTCATATGGAACCACAAAACACTTGAATAGCCATGACAATCTTGAGAAAGAAAAACAAAGTTGAAAGTATCATACTATCTGACATCAAATTATACTACAAGTCTATAGTAATCAAAACAACATGGTACTGGCATAAAAATAGACACATAAATCAGTGGAACAGAATAGAGAGCCTAAACATAAACTCACACCTATATGGTCATTTAATCCATAACAAAGGAGGTCAAGAATATACAATGGGATAAAGACAGTCTATTCAATAAATAGTGTTGGCAAAACTGGACAGATACATGCAAAAAACAACAACAACAACAAAAAAAAAAAATTGGACCAACTTTTTCTTATACGAGAATAAATTCAAAATGCATTAAAGACTTAAATGTAAGACCTAAAACCATAAAACTCCTAGGAGAAAATATAAGCAGTAAACTCTCTGACACTGTTCGTAGTAATATTTTTTCTGATATACCTCCTTGGGCAAGGGAAACAAAAGAAAAATTAAAATTCACAAATGAGACTACATCAAACTAAAAAGTTTTTGAACAGCAAAGGAAACTATCGACAAAACAAATAGACAACCTACTGAATGGAAGAAGATATTTAGCAATGATATATCTGATAAAGAGATAATATCCAAAAATTCATAAAGAATTCATACAAGTAACACCAAAAAAATAATAATAATCCAATTAAAAAATGAGCAGAGGATCTGAAAAGACATTTCTCCAAAGAGAACATTCAGGTGGCCAATAACATAAAAAGATGATCAATGTCACTAATCATCAGAGAAATGCAAATTAAAACTACATTGAAATATCACCTCACACCTGTCGGAATGGCTATCAAATAAATCAACTAAGAACAGTGTTTGAGGATGTAGAGAAAGAGGAACCCTCGTGCACTGTTTGTGGGATTTCAAATTGGTGCAGCCACTATAGAAAACAGTATGAATCTTCTTCAAAATATTAAAAATAGAACTACCTTATGACTCAGCGATTCTACTTCTGGGAATTTACCCAAAGAAATCCAAAATAATTCAAAAAGATATATGCACCCTATGTTCACTGCAGCACTATTTAACAATACCCAATATACAGAAGCAACCTAAATGCCCATCAGTAGATGATTGAATAAAGAATAGGTAGTTCATATATGCAATGAAATATTACTTGGTCCTAAAAAGAATGAAATTTTACCATTTGTGACAACATAGATGGACCTAGAGGGTATTATGCTAAGTGAAATAAGTCAGACAGAAAAAAAATACCATATGATTTCACCTACATGTGGAATCTAAAGAATAAAATAAACAAACCAAACAGAAGCAGACTCATAGATACAGAGAACAAACTGATAGTTGCCAGACAGGGGGAGGGTTGGGGGCCTGGGTGAAAATGATGAAGGGGCTAAAAAGTACAAATTGGTAATTATAAAATAGTCACTGGGATATAAAGTACAACACAGGGGATATAGTCAATAATATTGCAATAAATACATATGGTGCCAGGTGGGTAGTAGACTAATCGGGGGGATCACTTCATAAATTATATAAATGTCCAGCTACTATGTTGTACACCTGAAACTAATATAAAATAATACTGAATGTCAACTGTAATTGAAAAATAAAATTAAATAAATAAAAATAAATAAAAAATAAAAATGGAAGGAAGGGTAAAGGAATGCAAAGGAAAAAAAGGAATAAAGGAAAAAAGAAGAGTGCCACAATTATGTTTTTATATTGTTTCTTATTTAATAGGTGAAAAGTCAAACCATAGTTCCCTCAATAAAACTACCTGTACTAACTAGTTCCTGAAGAAAATTTCTCTAATTTTTTTTTTAAAGATAAGACTAACAAGCTTAAGTATATCTTAGAGGAGAAATAAAGCTAATATATACTTAATGGAGACAGTTGTTAAATGAGGAAAACATGTAACATTGGTAAAAAGAAACAAACCTATGTGAAGAAAAAGATACTTTCTAATTTAAAAAAATGCATTATTTTCTTTCGTTACTTAATTAAGTGTTAATTTATGTAAAAACATTGAGGCTCAAATCTATGTCTGTTTGCCCGGGTACTTTGAATATTAATTATTGTAAATATGTTTTATAAGATTAAGAATAATCAGGTGAAAAAATATACTGTGTGAGCATCTTAAAGTGTATTTGAAATTGTATCCTCAAGGTTTGAGATAAATGAAAACATAGGGCATAAAATGGTTTGTCACAGATAAAGCATTTACACAGCACTTCTTCCTCAGTATTCACTTGCTTGAATAAATATGCTAAATGAATATACCATATAAAGCAAAATATTGCATTTGCTAAAATAAATACATGTTCAAATGTGCACAGCTACAGATGGCTACGGCTCTTAGAGAAATAAATAGGGCTCAGTCTAAAATGAATGTAAGACATTGAAAGAAGCATAAAACAGTTTTATAGAACATGATAAAATGAACACTGTGCCATTAAAATCTGATTGACAGGTAATGAACTATAAAATCTATATTGAAATGAAAATGACACAGAGAAAGAATAGCACATCGCCTTATCCCTACAGTCTTAAGGTTGAAAAATGGGAAATTTTCTAAACCACCAGCTCACAAAAATTAAGCAAATTAAGAACTGATGAAAAATCCGTGTGCTATGATTGAATTAGCCAGTTGCTGAGAAAGAGAAGTGCAATGCAATTTAACTTCATGGTATTAGAATGATATTTCTACTTATATTAGATTGAATTGGCAGTTGAAAATGAGATGTTTCCCATATATATGTGTGCTTAGTTATTCATCCTTATGTTTCTAGATAATTCTCCATCTACTAGAGGATTAAAACATATGTTAGAGATCTACATTCTGCATCTTAGCCTATCAGCATACCCATGTAGACCTTATTTTGCTACTTTATAATTTAATAGTCTACGCTGTGTAGCCATAACGAGTAAACACTGGTTTTTATTGCTAATTTGATATAACTGTTCTGCATAAAATTTAAACTGCCTCACTCACAGTAAGGATGTCTTTATACCTTACTTTAACTCCATACATTTTTTCTTTGCCTAAAGGATCTGGTAAAAAAAAAAAAAAAAAAAAAAAAAATGCCAGGCTCTCACAAGTAGCAGAATAGAAGTGTATATTACACCTCTGACATTAAAAAGTAAAGACACTAAAACTACTTGTATAAAGGAAATGAAAAGCAATAATAGTGAGATTTCAGGGATTTATTAACAAGCTTATTTCAGGACACAAGTGCACTCACATACTCATGGATCAATTATCATTTATTGTTAACTTATTTGTCAGGTTCTATTCTAGACTCGTTTAATCTCATACTGGACTCTAAAAAGATATGTAATATATTGTTCTCAAATCACTGATAACAAAGCTTGGGCACAGAAACATTATGAAAAATTTTCAAATTTGTACAGGTAGTATAGGTCCATAGTCTAGTTCAAACTTAGTAGTGTCACTCCCAAAGATGTTTTCTTAACATTTATAAGTCAAGGTTTTTTTGTTGTTGTTTCTGTTGTTGTTTTGGCACCTATATATTTTAATTACACCTCAACACGTTAAGTAGCAGTTTATATTTGCATTCTCCTCAATATCAGTGTTTTGGCTCAAGGCGTAGATAATCAGAAACATAACTAACATTGGATGCTACCTCTTTAGTATAAAAAAACAAATTAGAGCCCTCTAGGAGCATTATCAAAGGGCATTGTTCAAATAAACTTATTGTAGAAAAAGGAGAATGTTATCCATTATGATTATGCAGATTGGGAAACTGTCTAATGTATCTTGGTAAAACTAAATTGATTTTCATCTTGTCTCTGCCCTACTTACAATAACTTATCAATTTCTTCAGTTTTGGTCATTATAGTGCAAATTTCCTTCCTTTGCCTATACATTAGAAATTTGGAGCTCTACTCATAGTGTAAACAAGAGATGCTGAATTTCCGCAAAATCTACATTTAAATCTATTGGCTTCAAGGGAGTCCATAATCTTCTGAAAAAATGTGCACATATTTGTGTGAATATGTATGTGTTTGCAGAGGGAACCTGTAGTTTTTTTAGATAGCTAAACCAATTATTTGGAGTGTGTAACTCAATTCTTTTTAATTAAACGTTTACAATTTTAGAGCTGTCAAGATGACATGAATTAGTGGAAAGAGGGAGAGGTCAAAAAACTAGATTATGTAATGGTTAAGAAAGCACTTGGGAGAGAGGCTAGCAAGTTCAAAACTGGGCTCTGTTTACTAATAGCTTGTGCAAATTTAAACACTTCGTCTTAACTTCTCTCTAGCCTTAGGTTTGTCATCAGTATGTTGGTGACAATACGTATAGATCTTATTAGGGTCTTGTATGATATTAAACAATTTTAATATACATAAAGTGTGTGGAATTATAAAATTGTACTTTGATCCTATATCTTTATCAGTTACTATATGAACCTTGGAAAAACCAATTAATTTATTATTCTAAAACTCAGGTTATTTTTGTTCGAATTGGTGAAAATAATGACTATTTTAGCCATCTTTGGCAGGGTAACAAACTACCCTAAATTCAGTGGCATAAAATTATAAAGATTCATTATGCTATTTTGTCAGAGTTCAATGAGAACAGCCTATTTCTGCTGAACAGGGCATCACCTTCTGGGGGAGACTCAAGGGCTTGGGCTGAAAGCATCTGAAGTCTTCCTCCCTCTCACACCTGGTGGTTGATATTGTCATGGGGAAACTCTAGAGGGCTTTTAACCAGAACACCTACATGTAGCATCTCCCTGTGGCTACTGGAGTTCCTCACTATGGCTAGGATCCAAGAATAAGCACCCAAAGAAAAATCAGGCAGATACTATATTGCCTATATGATCTAATCTTAGAAATCAGTGTCATATCTGTCATGATCACAAACACACCCAAATTCAAGAAGAGGGAACATAGACCCCACTTCTCAGTGAGAAGTGTCAAAGTCACAGTATAAGAAGAGCATGTGAGGTGGAGGTATTATTGCAACGATTTTTGAAAAATATAGTAAAACCATAGCTATTTAACAACAGGGCTATTGCCAGAATGAAAGAATGTATCTGAAAATATGTTACAATATTTTAATTTCAGTATTGAAAGTAAATCACATGTGAATGGGGGAAAAAAAGCACTATTACATAGTTATATGTTATTATTGAGACTACAAAAAAATATTGTTTTCAGCAATGTTGATATGCTTGAAAATTTCACTAAAATCTTGAATTTCTCTATAGTTCAGATGGAAAATATTGTAAAATTTAAAAGAGGAGGCAGGTACAAGTGTGATAGAGTTTAGAATATTGAAAACATTGATAGCTTGAATATTAGTTTTTTTTTAAATAGTTATAGTATATGCTCTAGATTGGTTATTGATATTTTGAAGGTTAGAAACCCTTTGAGCTTCTAAGAATGCAGCACCAATAGCAAAATTTTCAACAGCCACAATGGAAACCCAGAGACAAAAGGACTATATTTTCCTGTGAAGAGTGAAAATAGTTTTCAAAGTATATCCAGGAAAATTAGCCTTTAAGAATGAAGGCAAAGTAAAGATGAGTTAAAATTGATTCCTTCCTAAATAACTTTCTAAAAGACATACTTCAGGAAGAAGAACAATGATCCAGAATAAAAGGTCTAGAACACAGAAAGAATGGTAGTAAAGATACTAGTAAACATCTCGGTAAATCTAAATTTAAAAAATAAATAAAAATAAATCAATGATAAAATTATACCTAATCTGTGAATTAAAAATATCTTCAGAACTAAACTATTTGAATACAGTAGCATAAATGTATTGTTTTGTGGAAGGGTAAAACTTTTTATTTACTTCAGACAGATATAGGCAAATTTATTCAGTAAAGAGCCCGACAGTATTGTTTTGTGAATTCTGCATAATTTTACTTCAAAACCAAATTAGGACTGTACAATGAATGGCTAAAATCCAAAACACCAAATGTTGGTGAGGATGTGGAGCAACAGGAAATCACATTCATTGTTGGTGGGAAAATGATACAGTCATTTTGGAAGAGAGTACAGAAGTTTTTTCTTGTAAAGCTAAACACACTCTTACCATATAATTCAGCAATTATGCTTCTTGGTATTTCAAATGAGTTGAAATCTTATGTCTACAAAAAAGCCTATACATAAATGTGATAGCAGCTTTACTAATATTGCCAAAACTAGGAAGCAATCAAAATGTCCTTCAATAGGTGAATTAATAAATAAATTAATTGTATTACAACCAGATAATGGATTATTATTCAGTACTTAAAGAAAATGAGCTACCAAACTACAAAAAGACATAGAGGAACTTCAAATTCACATCACTAAGTAAAACAAGCCCATCTAAAAGCCTACATTTTGTATGATTCCAACTGTTCTAAACAATAAAGTCTATATATATTTTTTAAAGCCAGTGGTTCTTGTAAGCACCATGAAAAAATTCTAAATAAACTCATCATATCAAGAAATAATAATAATAGTTATAGTAACAATAAAGAAAATGTGTCCTGATAAATGTAGATTTTTCCCAGGAACGTAACTGTGTTTTAACATTAGAAAATAAATAAACATTATTCACCACATAATAGATTAAAGGAGGAAAATTAATTAATTGTGCAATAAATACAGAAAAAATGCTTATAAAATTCAACATTTAGATATGATAAAGATTGTTACTAGTATAAAATAATAAAGGTAGAAAAGACTATCTAAATCAAAACAATAATGAAAAACATTTTTACCTTTTTCAAACAAGCAAGAGTTTATCAACTCTCATAATATTCACTGTTGGCTGAACAACGGTACATTTTATAAAGTGTTAGTAGGAGAATATGTTGGCTGGTTCAACCACTCCTCTTTTTTTTTCTTTTGGATGGGAAATGTTATTGTAGGCTACTTAGTTTTGGGATAGTTTGTTATATATTATTGTGTAAAGAGCTAAACTTAAAACCTGATAGTTATGTGAAGGGAAGACAAAGGTAAATGATACCAATGTATTCTATGTATTCTATGATGGAAGTATGCAGAGTACCACAGGAATATCAAAAAGAAGAATTAAACAGAGATGGCACAAAGTAGTGTCAATGTCAAGGTGGTCTAGAGGAGGTAAGTCTTTAGACCAGACTAGAGCTATATGCAGACTGATGTATGGGGGTTGCTTGCTCCGGAGCAAGAGAACAGACTGAGTAAAGTCTGAAGCAAGAAAGAATAAGGCCCATCTGAGGATCTCTAAATAGTTCAATATTGCAGGCATAGAGGGTTTCTATGAGTAGAAGTAAGGCAACAAAATAAGAGATGTTAGATTATAAAAGGCCTTACTTGTCACAATTAGATTTCATATTAGAGAAGTTTTAACATTACCGCACTCCCTTTGTCAGTTCCTAATGGGAGGGCCAGTCTATAATCTAAAAATTTAATAAACCAGGCATAATATGGACAGATAATGAATCACTTCTGATAAGGAACTTACTAGTATTTATAAGTTATTAGTATTTTAATAGCATCCTTCTGAATAATGAAGACAATTATATATATATATTATAATATACTATATATCAATACAAATATATAAATAATATGTAATAATACTATATTAATATATGTTATAAATATATTAATTTTAGTATATAATATAAATAATTATATAATTATATATGTAAAGATAGAGAGATGTGTATACATATATAGACATATATATATATATATATATATATATATATATGTCTTTAGGTCTCTCATAACTTTAGGAGGACTAGAAGAAACTTTCTTCCTCCTTAAAATATAACTTTCTCAGTTTTGAAGAAATAAGTTTGCTCTAGAAAGTTTCTATTTAAAAATAAGACCTCTAACTTATTCACAACTGTATAATTAAAACCTCAGTTATAGTTGGTACTCACTAAAGGTTTACTGACTAAAGTAATCTCCTAATTGGGAAGAACTTCAGATATATACGGATTCAAATCTTAGCGTTTTCACTAAGTCTACCTTAGAGTAAGTGTTTTTGTTTGTTTGTTTGTTTGTTTGTTTGTTTGTTTGTTTTATCTTTAAAATAGTAGTATATAATTCCTACTTCCTAGAGATGGTGGAAATATTTACTGTTATAATGCCACAAAATGCCAAGTACAGTACCTGCCATCTAGGAGGCATTTAATTATTAGTAACTATTATTATCATTGCTGTTCAACACCCCCCCACACACACTGCACCAATTACTCCTGTTGATGCCCAAGCTTGTGGAAGTTGAAGTCCATGCAACCATAAATAGAGGCATATTTGTCACATCTTGTCAGAAAAGGTTTAATCAAATTCTAGCCAAAGACAAGACCAGTTTGTTTCTAACTTGATTTTTTAATATGCTTCAGTTGTGCCACCTCTAAGGAGCTCATTAGCAATACTGCTTCATCAGTTGCTATAGGCACATCACACTAAGAGAAATTATTTTTTATTCTCATTCTTATTTCATCCTCTCTTTTGCTCTTTTCTAACCTGCATAAAAAAGGGCATTTTCTCTGCTCCTAAAGAATTTTACAGCAGTCTACTTCCTCTTTGTCCTCATAGGAAAGTGAATTGGCCTTATTATAAAGCAATATAGAGCTACAGTCAAAAAGTTAAGCTTAATTCACTCATTAGTAAGAAATGCCCTACCTGGAGAAATGCATATGCTACATAGATTCTCGGTAGCATATTCCTTTTAAAAAGAAATAAGTTGATGAATAAATTAGATTTTTAAGCACTGATCTACCTATATACTCCAAAGAATGTGCAATTAGAAATTTAAGCAGGCAGCCAGATATCATTACGTCATTGGAGACATTTGTATCACAAGCCAATAATATTACCAAAATGTTAATTGTCTAAAACCATTTAAAAATCCTTAAATGATATAAAGTGTACATAAGGTTGATTGAGCAAGCTGATTTACATAAATGTATCAGACAAATAATACTATTCTTATGTAAAATACATGTTATACTCTAGTTATTAAGTGAACTTGGTATTTAAAAACCATGGCAAAATAATAACGGAAATGGTATGGCAAAGAGTCATTTACATTCAAGAAAACATACTCTTAAAAAATAATTAATAGTTGCCTAGTGATGATATAAAGCCAGGTTATAGGAAAATATGTTATATCCTTTCTCCTCATAGGCCCTGTCTCCAAATACAGTCACATTCGATGAGGGCTTCAACATATGAACTTGGGGTAGAGTGCGGGGCAGGAGGGAGACACAATTCAGTCTGTAATACACGAATATTCAAAATGACCAAATGAACATAAAAAGCTTTAAATTTTATGCTTTTAAGAAATTGATATTGAGAAAAGATGAGTTGGAGAGGCATGCATATAACTAAAATGGAAAAATGTAGAAAAATGAAAATCTGTGACATTTGGAACCAGAAATTTTACCTATGTATGATTAGAAATTGCAAGCTGCTCTCTTTATTTTCACTTTTACTTCTAAAATGACAGGCTCTTTTTATTGTCATAATAGGGTAATAAATTCTAGATCAATTCTAAACTGTGTGAACCTCTGAGATATCGACCTGTTCACACACATTCACAGATTGGTTAGATGTGTCTACAGGAATCCCGTTTGCATAAGAAACAAGGCATCTCTTGGGGTGTAGGGGCCCACATTCTAAGAGAAGGATTCATGGGTCATAAATTTAATCGGTTAAAAAAAAGTCTTATTCCTTACGAAGGAAATCATGATATGTCAATCGGAATTATTTGTTAGCCTAGCCATCTGTGAACTTATGTTGGAAATATACGGTATGTTGCATGAAAAAATTTGAAGATACTACGACAAAAGCAGCACCTATTTTGTACTTCTGTACTCTATCCAAGTGTTACAAATAATAAGAAAAGGAGCATTTTTTTCCTATTTTTTAACACTTGACTCTAAAGATTTGACTTTGTAAGAACTTCAGAGTACTGTACTGTCAGTGGCATTGCCCAGCATCTAGTATGAATCAGCAGTTACCCAGAGGAAATAGAGAAAATCATGATAAGGTGAGTGCTGGTGTGCTCTCTAATAACATCCAGAGGAAACAGAAATTGTTCTCGGCACAAGGGCCAGCATAATTTAGGAAACTCTGATATCAGCAAGAGTGATCTCAGAGGAAGAGGAATAAAATTGTAGATACCGGTGGTAAATGACTTGAGGTATCTGTAGTTGGTATAATCAAATGTCACAGTTTGCTGGAAATAGTTCTGATTTACACCTGACTGGCAGAGTACTTATTAATATGCTCTTTTGCACTCTCCAAAATTTCCAATTTTGGTTATCAGTTATATGGTAACCAATCTCAGGAGAAGGGAAATTTGGAGGAAGCTGGAAAGTGCCTTGGCAAGATCAGGACAAGAGTAAAAAGAAAATTGTGTTTTATGAAATTACTGCATCATATAGTTTTATATTCTATTTAGAGTACTAAGAGATTTAAAGTTACTGGCCGATTAGTAAGTTCTGCTAACAGTGACAAAAGTAAAAATGAAACAGAAAGTTCTCTAGTTGCATGATTGCTTTGTGTACATGTCTGGGGCCAATATTTTTTTTTTTCTATAAAAACTTCAGTTCTAGTACATTTCTCTTCTTGGGCATATTAAGGAAGGCACTGGATTTCTCCAGGGGTGGAGGGGAAGTAACAATAACTGGAGTCAATTCTGTTCACTGGAAAGAAGAGGCCCTCCTAACATTTGCTTGGGTTAACTTGGAGAACAACAGTTAGAAACTTACCTTGACTTCAGAAAAAGGTGGGGAGGGTTTCAGACTCTCCAAATAAAATGGGAATTAGAAAAGAGATTCTCTTTTACTTTACATACCTAGGAAATCTAGGGTCCAAATTAATTTCATTTCTGAGATGAATTAAGGGTACAGTTAACCATGTCTGAAATTTCTTACTACTACAAATGAGGTTTAATGAGAATCAGAATTATACTCAGTACCTGTTGCTATTATTTGGTATTAGACATTTTCAGTAAATACCAGAGAAATCAAATATGTATGTAATATTAAGGCTTATCAGGATTTCTGCTCAGTACTACTGTAATTTTTACCTGGATAATTCTTTTTGTAGGGGTTATTCTGTGCAGTGTAAGATTGTTAGCAGTATCCTTGGCCTCTGTCTACAAAATGCCAGTAGCACACGGCTCCCCACAGCTGCAATAACTGTGGACATCGCCAAAATTCCTCAGGGTGGGCATGTGGGGAGAAGGGAAACATCGTCCAGGTTGAGAATCACTGGCTTAGATAGAATAAAGTTGTCAATTTCTCGAAAAGGGACTCCATGTACATTCACTCATGGAAGCAAAATTTAGAAATCTCACACACAGCCTTGCTTGTGTAGACACTGCCTCACTGTCTGGGCTTAAAGCCAGAATTAAAATGAAGTATCTCCCAATTCTCTAAGACAATCAGAACACATTTTGCTACCTCCCTTCCATCTACCCTGACACTATTTCTTTTGGACAATTAAACTGCAGTACTTTAGGTTCCTTAGAGAAAAGCTGCTGTGTAAATGCAATGTAATAACAGTAGTGGCCAAGTAAAATTAAAGAAACTGTATTAAAAAGTTAATTGTCTAAATTGAGAAGTTGATGCTCATGAATAAATATTCATGGACATATTTTCATTCTAATATACTGAAGTAATAACAGAATCCTGCCAGAATAATTTGAAGCCAAGACATATTTTTGAAGCTAGAGACATTGATCTTATGATGATGATCTATAACAATAACTGCATTTCTACCATAGAAGTTAAATAATATAATTTTAAAATTACAAATGCCAATATGTGGCTAGATGCACATTTATTAATTCGATTTGCTTTAATGGAATTTTTTTCCCTAAGGGTCTTGGTAGTAGGTAGCAAACATAATACATTAGAAATGGCTGTTCTTACTGTTACTTTTATCACAGAAAACACACTCATTATACTTTTAGCATCTTCATAAATATTCAAATACTAATATCTTGCTGCACAGTAAGAATTGAGTTTAATGGTGAAACTGTTGAATAGAACATTTCACTAATTCCGAGGAGAAAAAAAAACGTGGTTATGTGTCCCCTGACAATTGTTTAATTGTCTTGATTTCACTGTGAAATATAAGAGATAAGTAGTTACTTATACTATAAATCTATCTAATTCATTTTATAATTTAGCTTAGTCGAATAGCTGATTTAAGACTAATAACTTAATCCTGATAAAATTTAATAATAAATAACATTACTTTGCAATAGAAGGCTAAGTGAGCTCATGGGTATTTCTCTTGCATCCACCACTCATACGGTCTTTGTTCCAGCTACTGACTTGATCACATGATGGACTCTTCCTTATTTATCTTCTTACTCTTGCTAATTTTTCAGTTTGGAAGACCATCCAGTCTGTAATAGACTTATATTCATTTTATTTCTAAAATTCAGCTTCCTAGATTTTACAGCCTCTATGAAATCTTGCCTATACCCCAGTAAGTAAATTGAATCTCTCTTCTACTGATTTGCTCCCACTTCTGTTCTATCACCTACCTCGTGGTACAGCCATTCATTAGTTTTATTACACCCCTGAGAACGTGAGCTCTTTAAGGTCCGATCATTCTCTCCTACCAACATTTACAACTGAATGCAGTAAACTCACAGAACATATGCCATACAGATGTTTGTTGAATACATGAATGACCTAATGAATGCATTTAAACTACTTTAGAGTTTGAAATCGCTTTTACAGTAGGTATTATAATGTGAACATAACATATATTTATTTACTTGTTTCTTATCTGTATTCTCTCTCCCTTACCAGCACCACCATCACCTCCAAGTGAGGAATTAACATTGTCTGTTTTTCACTTCATCTATATTTCCCATCTCGCATCTAGCAGTAGCCCAATAAATATTTATCGGGGAAGATTCATGTTGTTGTTAAGTGATTCCTGATAATCTCTTAGCTCATTTACAAATAAGCTAAAGCTGTAATCGCAGAGAACATGTCAGCAATATATTCAATGCCTGATACAATACTAGCTACTCCGCAAATGATTTGTAAAAACACTAATACTACAGTGACTTGGACTGGGGTTTAAACATGGGTCTTCTGCATATAGTTCTTACAAATATTGTACTGCAGCATGATCACATTATTTTTTCAAGACATTTGTCAACTAAGGGTGACAGAATGTTTAAGCTGAAGAGAAACAATTCCATCATCCAGGTATGACGGTGTTACTTGAGAGGGGAAAGAACTAATAGGTAAGCAGGATCTGAAAATAAGAGTGAAAGAGACAATGATTGATGGCACAAGCTATTGGATTAAGGGGGAGGAAATTACTACAAAAACCCAGGTAAAATTTGAATCTGGAAAAGAAGATGGCGATGCTTTATTTAAAACAATGCACGTTCCCTTCCATGGTATTTTATTTGTCTTAGATTAAAGGCTATAGTCCTTTATAATGGCCAAAATGGTCTTCCAGTACCTAGCCCCAGCATAGCTCTCCATCTCTTTACCATATACCCTCAGCTTTAGCTGTGTGAACTCTCGGTTCTTTTTTATTTATTAAATTTATTTGTTAATAAAATTGCATAGGTTTCAAGAGTAGAATTCAATAATACATCATCTGTATATTGCATTGTGTGTTCATCACACAAAGTCAAATCTTCCATCACCATATATTTGACCTCTTTTACACTAATCTCGCAGTTCTTAAAAGTCCTCAGGGCTTTTGCTCATGCTGTTCTCTATGCCTATACATTCTTCATCTTCCTTTTCTCTTTGTCTGATATTCATGTCTCTCACCTTAGATGACACTTCATTGAGAAAAATATTCTTCACTCTCTATACTAGGTTAGAGGGTAGCAAATTATAGATGCTTTGTGAATTACTATATTACATTAATATCTGTTTTGTACTAGACTATAATTCTATGCTGTTAAGCAAATAATATATATTCTTTGCCAGTATAACTCCAACTCCCAACAAAATGTTTGATAACTTTTTTGTTGAATAAATGAATAAATTCAGTGGTCAGGTGAGAAAGAATGGAACATTAAAATGTAGATATTTATAGAGACAGAAAAGCAGATGTATTTCACATTAGATGTCATTTTTTTCTTCACGGTATAATAGCTAGGTAGAGTTGAAAATTGTCAAGAAAATAGAAAAAATTAAGCATCAGGCAATGTGGAAATCTTAATAGTAAATAAACAAAGACTCAATTAAAACTCACACATCAGCCAACAATTTCCTTAGCCAATAGAAAAATCTGAGATGACCAAAGCAGCTCCCTAAATTCTTCCTTGCCACACAGGGATACACCCTGCCCAGACTTGACAGATGAAATTTCTAAGCAATTTAGGCAGGGAATCACTTTCACAAAAGGAACTATTTAAATTGTAATATATATCCATTCTATATTTTGATAATTAATTATATAGCTGGCACTAACATTTCTCGGTGTATCATGTCTCATAATGCTTAGAATCCAAGTTTATTTACCATCAGAAAACTTGACTGACCAGGAGTATTCTACCTGAAGTGTTCCACAGACCACGACTTTCTACTACCTTTCTACTCGAAGTTTGCTACATTAACAGGGAGGTCAATCTCTTTCCAATCATTTCTTTCTTCTTTCTTTTATTCCTGCTGCCCCCTGTAAAGGCAGGATGGGTTACAAAACAGCTGTTAACCTTTCCCTTACTACTTAGTATCCCAAGTTCATTTAAATCAATTAACATATCATATAAAATCATGCATGAAATTTTATTGTAGTAACATGTTAATATTCAATTTATAGAAGACCTTTGAAGTAAAAAAAAATGATCTAAATGTACACTGTCTAAACTTTTAGTATCTGAACTACCTCAAGCTTTAACTGAATCTAAATTATAAAGAGGAAAAACACAGATAAAACAAAATATTCACATCCTATGCTGATTCTTAGATGACACTGACCAGTGAATGAGCTCTCTCCCTCAAGAGATCTTATTGTACTGTACTCACCCTTCTCATGATGATGTGGGATAATAAAATGCCTATGTAATGCGATAATGATAAAGGTGAATGATAAATTACTAAGATAAGAGTTACTTGAACACAAGTATTGCAATACCATGATAGTTGACCTGATAACCAAGAGAGCTTCTAAGTGACTAATGGGTGGGACTATGTACAGCAAGGATACCCAGGACAAAGGAATGATTCATGTCTTGGGCAGGCCAACTATACAAGATTTCATCACTCTACCAGAACAGTGTGCAATTTAAAACTTATAAATTATTTATTTCCGGAATTTTCCATTTAATATTTTCAGACCTTGGTTGACTGTGGGTAAATGAAAATGAGGAAAGTGAAAGGGGGGGACTACTCTATTTTTATTCCCATTTTTCAGATAAGCCAACAGTGGTATTTAGAGTTTAATTTTATCCCCATTTACTAACTCAATGTCCTCACACATCATATCCACTAGATTTTATTTTCACTGTCATTTGCTTCTGCAAGATTCTGTGGCATTAAAGTGGAGAGCTACATAGAAAGCAGTTTTTTTGTGTTATTGTTTTCTTACTTAATGTAGATAATTCCCTCTATCCTCCATTGCCTTATAAATGAAATGAGGCTTCTACTTTCACAAAATAATCACAGGACTGCAATCAAGGAATGATTATAAACATCACTACATTTAAAGAACAGGATTATAAGATAGAAGGATAAAAGAAGAAATTAAGGCTTAAAAGAAATCTGAAATCTTTTTCTTAAATTAACCTTCTTAAATTAGGAAAATAAAATATTCTGTTTCTAAAACTACAACTCCTTTCTCAGTTGCTTTTAATTTTAAACTTAACCCCCTTTAAAAATACAAACCCATTCAATTAAAAAAAGGGATCATGCGTTCTTTTCTTTTTCCCTTAATTTCTTTTATCATCTCATAAGCATAGCTATACATTCAAAATTATCTTTGTTCCATTTTATTCAAAATTCCTAGATGCTTATCATAGGAGAGTTCATGAAAACATACAGAACACCAATTTGAAAAATGTAGGTGATGCAATAGTTTCTTCATTTATATAATTAAGAATATATAGTAAATTGGTTATTTCAAAACATTTTACGTTCAGTTGTTAATGTCACATTAATCTTCATTTGACCTTCATTAATGGCCAATTTTTGATCAGGATGGTGAAGAGGCACAGTAATTGATCATCTTAGAAGCCTAGAAATTGAAAGGCTTCCCACTCAATGTGCCACTGAGATCATCATAAAGTTGAACATCGTAGGCATTTTCTAGGGAGGGGATGCTAATATTTAGCTTCGGTATCAGTGAACAATAGGTATCTTAGTGCCTAAGTAAATCAAGCTTTTGCTTAGTTTTCTGGTTGAGGAGCTGACAATTATCTTGGGTTGTACATTTTGGGGGATAAGAGCAGAGAAGCTTCTGTTTTTGCTGCCAATAACGATACAATGGAATCTCAACCCTTAGGCAATGGAGCAATGCTGGTGTAATGAGTGGATTCTCTAGAAAAAGGGAAAGTAAGAAAGATAATAGAAGGCATTTGATAAACACTTATTACTTTCCACTATATAATGAGCTAGGAAGGGGCTGACTTTATTGTAATGGGAGATTAATATCCAGGAATAAACTTATTTTCAAACTACTGGATTTTAAGCTTCACAGTTTTCTGTAGACTCCTTCTGAGAAAGGCTCTATCAATATTTGATATGATCATATATTTTTGTAAAGTTTGCAAAAGTTATTTTGTACTCTTCTATTTAATGACAATTCTCCTTTCTCATATTGTATCCTCAACTTTATCTCCTTTTCCATATCGTATCCTCAACTTTATCTTCTATGGACACACTCTATGAAATTGTGAATTAAAATGACCACTTTTAATTGTTCCAGGAAAAGGTATATAAACTTCATAAGATTTGAGCTCTTATCTCTTTGCAGCTTTGCAGGGATTATTCTGCATGCATGGCTCTTTTGGAAAAACAATAATAACTGAAATAAAAGTGTTGTTGTTGTTGTTATTGTTTTTAACTTATCTATCAATCAGAATGTACCTTGGATATAAACTATCAAAAGTTTTTTGCCATTTGTCCCTCCACTGTCGGTGGTGGACTTCTCTACCTGAGGAGGAGGATTGTACAGTGGCATGTATAGAGCAGCCAGGACATATTCTAGGACTAAAGTGATGATAGGTAAACATAATTCTCAGCCCTAGCGTAGACTCATAATTTTCCTTTCTATGTTATGCCACTGAAGGCAGTTTATTTATAGAAATCTGCTAGAGATGTTTGGATTTCTGCATGAGAATGGTAATCTAGGAGTCAAAGATATAGAGTCAAATTCATGCTATGAAAGATTAGGCAGAGAAAGATATTGATTCAGGGGCTCACTGAACAAGCTGATGACCACATGGGCATAGAGGATTCTCTTGTCTCTTTTGGACTCTCTTTGGGCTACAAAGTTGAATAGACTCATAACTATGCCTTATGTTTATATTGTGACATTTATGTACAGATTCACTGTTTTGTGACTGTGTCTGTCTCTTCCTGTCAGTTTACTCATCACAATCCCCAAAATATAAGAAGCCAGGAACAAACAGATTTACTAGTATAAGACTGTCTAGGTTACTGACTAGTCATTCGAGTTTAGTGAGGTGATGTGAATAGACTCTGAAATTAGTTTTGCAAAACCTGGGCCTAGAAGCTGGTTGGTTACTATCACTACTTCTTTAAATAGCTGTGTTAGACAAAATAACGAGCCTCCAAAGATGTCTCCATCCTAACCCCCAGAACTTGTGAATATATATTACTTTACAGAGTAAAAGGGGCTTTTAAATGTGATTAAAATAAAAGATGTTGAGATGGAGAGATTATTCAGTTGGGCTCAATGGATTATTCAATTGGGCTCAATGTAATCAAAAAGATTCTTCTAAGAGGAAGGTAAGATCAGTGTCAGAGAAAGAGATGCAACAACAGAAGCAGAGGGTGAACTGATATAATTGCTAGAAGAGGGCCAAGAGCCAGGAAGAGGGTAACCTCCAGAAACTGAAAAGGGGAGAAAATTGATTTATTCCTAAAGGCTGCAGAATTCGCAATACAGCCTGCCAACACCTGATATTGGTCCCACTTCAGTCATTTAGGACTTCTGATTTTCAGAACTATAAGACAAAATTTGTATTGTTTTAAGCCCTAAGTCTGTGGTAATTTGTTATAGTGGCAATTGTACATAATACAGTGGTCACACAACCTGCGATTACCATTGGCTTAAGTAATAGGTGTTCGATCTACTACTTTATAAGTATTATTTCTCATTTATTTAAATATTTTATTTTATTTTCTCAAGAATTATTGCTGAGTTGAAAGTAATTAAACATAATGAATAAAAAACAGAATTATGTGACTAATAATATAATATACTTAAAAATACAAAAAGGCATTTTTTTATTTTTAAAGTACACCATAGAATTACATATATATGTCACAATGTATGCAATTTAATATTAAACAAAAATAAAGAACAATGTGATTCCACAATATATTATCTTTTATACTAAAATAGAGAATGATATATAATTATGCAATTGACTCATTTTTCTGCCTAATAAAAATTTAAAATTATTTTATTCTAAATGTTAAATGAGTGAAATGAAAATTAGATTCATCAATAAAAATGCTTTAAATCAGAATCACTTTTACATATCTATATCTGTATCTATATATGTATTTGCATATGTATATGTATATGTGTATCTGTATCTATATCTATCTATATCCCTGTCTCTCTCTCTCTCTCTCTCTATATATATATGTTTCTATCTCTATCTCATCTATCTATATCTATCTATATCTATATCTATATCTATCTATATCATTTATATATCTATATAATTTTAGAACTAATACAGAAACTAAAAGAGAAAAAAGAAAAAATACACTAGAAATCTCTAGATTCAAGGAAATCCTTATTTCTATTAAAACAACAATGTATTATAAGTGGAATTTCAGGGTAAGTTCTCAATTTGTTGTGCTTCAATTCCTGTTTCCTTCAGATGTTTAAAAATATATTTGAGAAGGTCAGAAAAAAAGGATTATTTTCTTTTCAGATTTAAAAAAAAACAATGAAATACTTCACATTGATTTACTATGGGTGCAAATATATGATATTTTTCTGAAGAAGTAGCTAATATCAGTGAGTATAGTAAATAAACTTCCTAAACAGAGGACAAGGATTGACTCAGAGTCTACTCACAAAAACTTCACAGATGTGCTGTTTCAAGTGGTGCACATTTTTACAGGCAGCCAGCTTTAAAGCCAGGCATTATGTAAGAATTAACTACCTTAATCTGAAATGATTTTCAGTCAGTTTATGATAACATCAGCTTAATTGGCCCCTCCTTTATTGACACCTCTAAGATTTGCCACCTTTTCTAAATTCTCAGAGTCAAATATCCAGAATAAATTTAGCTCTTCTTGCTCTCTGGCACCCTTTAATTATGTCCTCCCTTCAAAATTACTTTCTTCTGTTATTAATTCAAATTACTGAGCCAAAAATCATCAACTTTGTTAGGTCTTTCAATTATTTAAGTTGTTTACTCAATTTCAACCTTGCTTATAACACTCAATGGTTCATGGGAATCTTTCCCATTCTTATTATGCATTTCAAGCTGCCCTTGATAGCCCATCAAGAATAATAACATTTTAAAAACATCCCAGACTTGCCCACTATATTAGTTCTAATTAAGCACATTTTCTTTAGGCCTTATTTGTTTTATATTTCTTGATATGGGAAAGCATTAAAAAATCTTCAACATGGAACCTGATGATCCTGATCACTACATTTAATGGATTTTCCTCTCATGGGCAACAGATGGGATAAGCAGACTATTATGTATTGTTCTTAAGCAAGTAGGTCAAGATATCTGTCATTTCTTGAGATTGACACACATTTATATGAAATATTTTATATGTGAAATCCCCTGCTTAAATTCTTTTGCCTAAAAACCAGGATGGCTTTTTTTTTTATTTTTATTTTTATAATATGAAAAGATTTGTTCATACATATATCAAATCCTGTAAGAAATGTAACAGAAGCACACTATGGGATCACTCTTTCTACCATAAAAAAGTTATTTAAAAAAGGTCTGAACAGCCTTTCTTTTCTCCCACCTACTGCACCCCTTGGTCACCATCCTTCATACACACTCACACATAATCTTTCAGATGAATTCCAGACCACGTTTTCAGATGTTCTTCTAGAGATGAATATATGTAATATTTATTTTAGTATTTTTCAAAGTACTTAATCTAATATAGGGTCTACACATACTATGCACTCAGTAAATATTTGCTATATTATGCCATTTAGGAACAGATATTAAGTAAGACAATGAAGTAATAAGAATTGTTTCTAGAATATTCTTAAACTTACATTGGAGTTACAAAAAATAATTCATAACTATTATAAAAAATAAAAACACAAAAACTATAAAGGGTAAAATAAAAATAACCCATATTTAGGATAACAAAACATTTTTACAAAGTAATTTCAAGAGATAATCCCCAAATGCTTTTTCAAAATCACCATGGCAAATTTTAAAAAGTATAAATCATTTATAAAAACATAGCAAGTAAATTTAATTAACCTCAATAAAATGTAACATAATGGTTACTATAGATTAAGTACTCATCTTTTCGATGGTGATACAAAGAGGAATGAGAGCTTTTCTATAACTGAGAACCTCACAAAACGTCAGGAGAGTCAAACATTGTGATAAATGGTAGTATAGGCAGATACACAAATGCTATGGTAAGCACAGCTAAATAAGCCAATACGCACAGCTGTTTCACTGTTTTGTTTAGTGTGAGAATTTATGTTGTAAGTGCCTCTCTTTTGGAAATAAACCCAAATTCTACTTTGAATTTCTCTAAATATACTTATCTAAAATTGGAAGTACAAAAGACAACATCATTCTCTTAGTCTCGCTTTAACCTTGGTCCTCCATCAGCTTGTGAAGAAATAGATACTCAAACATGAAATATAATAGTTTTTCTAAGATTTTTATGGACTCTACAAGAAAAACACTATAACTGATTAGTAAGATTTAAAAGCTAGGAGAACGTCTTACATGGTAATACTATATACCTTAGTACTAGAGCTTAAAATGAGTGAAAAAATATGCAAAAAAAAAAAAAGCAATAATCACTAACATTTATGGAAACTACAACTATAAATGTAAAGAAATATGTCTTGCAATAGCACCATTAACCACTGAAGTTATGAGATATCATTTGGTACAACTAATTATAAAATACTCTTTGGTAATGTTTACATTAACATAATAGACTATTCTCAAGGGTTCATACTGCTTCAGGTGGATACAAGATATTGTATATATTTGTATTAGCCAGAGTTGACCAAACTGACTTATTACAATATTACAAAACTATTCCACATAAAAATGAATCAAAATGATCAAGAAAGTAATAACTATCTATTGATAATTAAAATTGGATCAGTTATTCATTTAATAAATAGTTTCTGAGGATCGACTGTGTGCCACACTCTATTAGCTAGGTGAAATTTGTGAACAAAATAAAGTCCCTTCTGTCACTGAGCTTACATCTTAGTATCAAGAGACAAATAGATAAATAATATACTGCAAGTTCTGTATACATTCTCCACTGTGATAGACTGTTACTCTAGAAAAGAGTTTTATTAAGGGAAGACAAACTACTTGTCCAAAATCTCCTAATAATTTAACAAAATATTACTATATGTAATAATTTAACAAAAACATCAAATAAGCAACTTAGTTAATTGTGATCAAGTTTGTTTTTAATAACCTTACTAAATCCTTTTCCTAAAATTGTTCGCACACCAGGGACAACTAGTTTTTTTCTATTAAAAATCTACATTCAAGATGCCTTTGTTCAGAAATAAGTTCCAAAGCCATTTACTATATATTAAACTCTGCAATTTCTAGTATATATATATATAAAAGCTTGTTTATATATATATATATATATATATATAAAAGCTTGTTTAAGTATCTTAATTTAAGATTTCTATAGATAAATATTCTGGTATCTTCATTTTCTAAGGCTTTCAAAATCAACTTCCCATTATAATCACCTGAAGAGCTTTAAAAATGCTTGTGCCAGACAAATAAAATTCAATTATTTTGGGATGGGTATACAAACTATTTAGTGCTGGAGAACAAAGTATCTTAAAACTTGTGGGGCTTAAAACAAGAAGAATTTATTTGCTCATTATTCTGTAATTTGGCCTGGACTCAGCTGGGTGATTATTCTTCTGGAAAGCTAAATATCACGAAGTCAAAATGTTACTGAGGAAAACATTCTTCTAATAGATGCTGAGGCAAATATAGAATCCAAGACCAGAGAAAGAGTGTAAGAACATGTAAACTGGGAGCTGAAAGAGAGAGAATCAAGACATTTAAAATAACTGTTGAATTAGCTAACAGAGTTAAAATTTAGAGTGCACAAACAATTTAAATTTATTATAGGGCAATACCACAACACAGAAACTTGGAATTATAATTATTTCAAATTATCTAAGAAGTGGTCCATTCCCAAACAAAAAAAGAAAATAACTGAAATAGAATGAGAAAACAAATGATTTAATATTACCATGAATGACTTTTCAAAGACCACAGAATGATTATGATTATCTTTATGAAATATTAATTCCAAAGTCTTGGCCATGCCAATCTTTCTAGAAAAGTTCACACAATAGCATATATACATATGCTATTTTATACACACACACACACACACACACACACACACACACACATATATATATGCTATTATTATATATGTATATATATATAAAATAGCACACACACACACACACACACACACACATATATGTGTATATATAATGTAAACCATTGTATTTTGATTTTGGATACTTCCTTATTTAAATCTCTATTTTTTTTCTCATTTGATTATCACAACCAAATAGCTTATTTCTAGAATCAATTACATTAACAAAATATTTTGCAGTTTTGTTAATTAAGTTTGTAAGAGATGAAAACCAACTGCATAACTAGAATTTCATTAGTGTAGAATTTCAACAATATTGAGTAGGTAATCTCATTTGCTCTATGAAAGACAAATTATTTTTGTTACAAAGTATGATTATATCATATTTTTAGGAACTATCAAATTGAATATTCTTGAACTATCAAGAATATCAGTGCTACGTGACCACTATGCTATTTGATCAGATACATTTTTGTAATGCATTTTGGATGACTAGAATATTAACAATAAGCTAGGCATTTTGACCAGCTTCTTGTTCTTTAACAGATGGTTTTATTATAGAAGAGTCACCAGATAATATAGATATTCTCTTATACTCACATTTTACACATGAAAAAAAGTGTTTATTCCATTCCTCCATTTACTATATTGAAGGATTACTGGTACATACAATATGCCTATTTCTGTCTAGGTGTGTTTATATCAGTTTTTTTTTTTATGAGTTTTCCACAACTATATAATAGTTTAAGGGTCATTTACTCTAAAAAATCGAAATGTCTAGAACAAATTATTAATATTTAAAATCTAGACAAATAAGTACACTCAGTTTTAATGTGTTGGCACCTGCTGAAATAAAAGGAAGCTTCATTTTTTTAAACTGAAATAATATTGGTTTGTAATATATAAAAGTTTCAAGTGTACAACACTGAAATTCAATATCTGTATGCACTGTAGTGTGCTCACCACTAAAGGGTGAGTTTCCATTCATCACTATATAATTGCCCCCATTACCCATTTTGATCTCTCTCCACCCACTTCCCCTCTGGTAACCAACCATCTGTTGTCTGCATGTATGAGTTTATTTTGTTTTGTTTTATATTTCACATATGAATGAAATCATATGGTATTTGTCTTTCTTCATCTATTTCACTTAGCATAATACTCTCAAAATTTATCTATGCTGTCACAAATAGAAAGCTTTTTTATGGCTAAGTAGTATTCTAATATACATATTAGAATTATATATATATTCCACACTTCTTTATCCACATCATCTGGTGTGTGTGTGTGTGTGTGTGTGTGTGTGTGTGTGTGTGTGTGTACATCTTCTTTATCCATTCATCTGTCAATGGACACTTAACACTTAGGTTGTTCCATATCTTGACTATTGTAAATAATGTTGCTATGAACATAGGGATGCATATATCTTTTTGAATTAGTGTTTTTGTATCCTTTGGATAAATACCAAGAAGTGGAATTGCTGAATCATATGGCAGTTTTATTTTTAATTTTTTGAGGAACTTCCACACTGTTTTCCACAGTGGCTGCACCAATTTACAATCCCACCAGCAGTGGGATTGTAAATTGGTTCCTTTTTCTCCAATACTTGTGATTTCTTTTCTTTTTGATAATAGCCATTCTAACAGGTGTGAAGTGATATCTCACTGTGGTTTTGATTTGCACTTCTCTAATAATTAGTGATGTTGAGTATGTTTTTATGTGCCTGTTGGCCATCTATTTGTCTTTTTTGGGAAAAAAAATGTCTATTCAGATTCTTTTTTGTTAACTAGATTGTCTATTTTGTTAACTAGATTGTTTGTTTCATTGTTGTTAAGTTCTATGAGTCATATATTTTGGATATTAACCCCTTATCATAGATGTATAATTTGTAGATTTTTTCCCCATTTACATAGGTTTTAGTGATTTTTTTGTGTGGATCTGACTCCAACAGCAAGGGAAACAAAAACAAAATAAATAAATGTGACTACATCAAAATAAAAAGCTTCTAGGCAGCAAAGGAAAACATCAACAAAATGGAAAGGCAATCTACTGAAAGCCTCTTATTTTTCTCTGCAATTACTTTAGGAGAGTTGATAAAATTATATTTCATCAAGAAAATGAAAATTTACTATGTCTCATTATTCAAGACATTTTTCAGCATGAAGATTGTTCATTCGTGAGGTTCCCTTAATTTTAAAATAAACTGTAAAAATACTAAGCAAAAATTCCTCCGCTGAGCAGGAGATACGGGTGCTCCAGCTTCAAATGATAATTTAAATGATTCTGTGCTCAGTTCCAATTTTCTGAATAATAATAAAAAACTTTATTTTAAAATTATCTGTCTTCATATGTAAGAATCTTTACTTTAGGATTATCTCTCCTCACATGTGAGAAACTATGTTTCTGAGGCTCTAGCGACATCATATAATCAACAAATAAGAAATCTAGTTTTAAAGGAACAAGATACTTTGGATAAGTTTATCTGAGTAGAAAAATTTTCCAACAATGTGATGCTGCAGTTCTAGATGACTATATTATAAATAGGTATTACACCGAATCATTTTATTTAGTCGACAGTTTTAATACTAAATATATTTCGAGATCCTTAAGTACTATTTTATTTTTTATTAACAGGAGGCATTATATAGCTTAAAATTATAGAGAACAATGATATTGAAGAACAGTGAGGAGAACATAAACCAAATAATAGAAGAAAACACTGTATCTGTTTTTGAAGGGTTGCAAATCAATATATGGCTCTCCTGAATTCACTTACTGTGTTTTTTGATCAAGGGCATATGGTAGTTTTTAAAGAAATGCTTACTGGGTTATAATAATTATTTAAATTTTAAAATGAAAATTATCTCTCTGGTGGTGGCTTTTGTTAGATAATTATGTCTCATATTTTCTCAGCAGGCTTACTTATAAAAGAAGAAAGAATACATTTTAAGAAAAAGCAGACAAAACATAACTATAAATCAATCTTCATCAAACGAAAAAATAGGGGAATTTGGAATTTTTTATGGAAATATATCCTGGAGAAATATGTAAAGAAACAACATGTTGTAAAGGGGATTTTTCAATTAGTTACTCTGAGTTTATTGTAGATACCCTAGAAAATACAGCATTACAGAATATATATAAATTTTTTTGAACAATCATTTCAAAATACTTTTTTGAAAAGGTATGTGTAGTTGACTAGAGAAAAATGAGGGAACTTAAGAAAGAGGCAAATAAGTTTTATATTAAGTAACTGGTTGATTGCACTGATGCATTCAATTAATGGCTTGATTATATCAAATAGCCTTTGCCCTGTAACTGCATCGTTCTGTCCCACACTGGGCTGGCTTGGTGGTTTGGTTTAGTCAATGCAGTATGCTCATGCACTGGTGTGAAAGTAAAGCTATGCTAGCTTTGAGCTTGCACACTTCCATCTATTTTTTTGAAACTATGACTTGAGTATGAGAACAAGCCCAGAATCTGAATAAATTTTACTAAAGACATTATTACCACTTTGATTTAGAGCAACATCCTCTCCTGCAGAATTATTCCAATAGCCTCCTAATCTGTCTCTCTACTACTTCTCTATTCTTGATTGTAGAGTGATCTTTTATACTGTAAATCAGATTATGTCACTTCCTTGCTGACAGTCCTCCACTCTCTGCTACTTTCATTAAAAGTTACAATGTTCTAAAGCTGTGTTCATTTTGGTAGCCACAAGCCACATGTTGCTATTCATCACTTGGTCTGTGCCTGGGCCAAATGAAGGTATGTTTTTAAGTATAAAATACACTCTGGATTTGAGAGACTTAGAATGAACAAAAAAAAAAAAAAAAAAAAGGGCAAAATATCTTATTTACATGTATGTTGACTATATGTTTAGAAGTTAATGTTTTGCATATATTAGGGTAAATAAAACATATTACTAAACTAATTTTTTAAAATATGGCTACTAGATACTGTGAAATTATATATGTGTCTTGCAGTATACTTCTACCAAGCTGCCCTACCCCTTATTACGTTACCACTCTGAGTTAATCTCTTAATATGCTCCGCCCCCTGTACATTATACTCCAAGCGCGCTTTTGTAATATACTTTTGTGACTTTCCTATTGTCACAGAAACACTAGGCACAAACCTGCTTGGTAATTTTTAGGGGCAATTTTAAGTTCTGCGTAAATAAATATAATTTGTACTCTTTTTAAGGAAAACAATACAAAATTATTACTATTAATTAAGGTAAAAAATAAATATTTATTAGAATAAAAAGAAATCACAACCATTGTAATTCTTAAAAAGCTAAAAAATACCATGAACATCAAAAACTCTAGACTCTAGAGCAATACCATATTATGGACACCATAATTCATAACATTCTATGGTCTCTGTCCCATCACCTTTAGGTCATAACTCTTGAAGTATCAGTTCTGTGGGCAATAGAATTATTACTGGAAGTCATTCCTATGTTGGGATGGCTAGCCATAATATAACCATAAACTGGACAGATAATTTATACATATATCCCATCACACTCATATCGTATGTAATCATATTAAATGTATCCCCAGTTCTGTGGTACTTGGACACTACTCTACAAAAATAGGAATACAATGGAGGAGAATTTGAAGTTAAGAGACAGTGACCTTACTCAACTGAAGCTTAAAAAAAGTCTAATTTCTCAAATATTTACAAAAGAGTAACCATATAATCTCATTGCTATCTTCATAGTAAATAGTCCCTTGAGGCTTTTGGATGGGTAATGCACTCACCTTCTTCAAGTCTCCTCAAATATCACCTTCCTAATGAGAATGACCCTGGCCAACCTACTTAAAATCGTTACCATTCACAGCTTTCTTGATATTCTGTTTTATTTTTTCCATATATCTCTTTATACTATAAACTTTGCTTTCTTAAGTATTTCTTGGTTGGTCAATCTTCCCTAATATCACTGGAATATAAATGTCATGAGAACAGGGATTTTTATACTTTTTATTTTTTTCCCAGATGCATTCCCAATGCTTTAAATTGTGCCTAGAGCAGAATAACCAGTCAATAACTGTGTATTCAATGAATGAAGAAGCCAGAGCCTTTTATCTTTCTGCTCTGCCAACTTCATTGGTCTTCAGATTTTTCTTCCATGTTTGCAAAATGTTGCAGCTGACATAATCTTTTCAAACAGCTTTGTACTGACAAAAGACAGGAAAGTTTTCCTCCTTGGTTCTCCTTTGCATTTCTCTAACTCATTAAGTTTTGCTTTAACATTGGCTTTCTTCTTGTTAATTTTATTTTATCTTTTCTATCATTGTGTCTTGAATGCCTGAGTTGTTTTTTTCTTCTTTTTCTTTTTTCCTCTATGGGATATGTACTAATATATATATTTTCCCCCTGAGGCCTGTTTAGTTGTTCCATATATCTTTATATGTCAGGCTTCAATTGCCATAATTTTAAAGATTTTGCAATTTGTGATTAAACTTTGTCCTAAAATTCTAAGTTACTTAAGAGATAGTTTTATGTTTTGCTTTGATAAAATTTATAAATGAATCAGACAATGTCTTTTTTCATATGTATTTTTTTAGATGTATAGTTTTACAGCATTGAGATCAGAGGATGCTGTCAACTATTTCTATTTTTGAAATATATTGGAACTATCAGTCTGTTCTTTATATCTATGAGTCTAGGATGGGGGTTGGAGGGCTAGGTGGAAAAGATGAGGAGATTAAGAAATACAAATCGGCAGTTACAAAATAGTTATGGGGATATAAAGTACAGCATAGGGGATATAGTCAACAATATTATAATAACTATGTCTGGTGCCAGGTGGGTACTACACCTATCGAGGGGATCACTTTGTAAATTATATAAATGTCTAACTACTGTGCTGTACACCTAAAACTAATATAATAGTGAATGTCAACTGTAATTGAAAAAATAAAATATATTGTTTTTTGTGGCCTAATAAATGGAAGTTTATCATAAATGGTCCATTTATAGTCATATTTTTTACTTAACAAAACACAGAATTTTTTTTCCAATTGGACTCATTAGTTCTATTAAGCTACACATTCTAAGAAACCTACCTAAAACTAGGTAACACTGAAGCAGATGAGACTGTTAAAAGTGGCCTCATTGGAAAATTAAAATGTTCTAATGGCACTATAAAATAATTCATTTAAAATTTTATTATAAGTAAAAAGTGCTAAATTAAGAGATTTCTTTTGTCACTTAGGAATACAAGAAAGAAGAAAAACAAATTGAATAAAAAATTAAATAAGTTTAATAACAATTTTTACAATTTTCTTCAGCATATCTGATGTAAGTAGAAAACTCATTTAATATGTAGATTTAAACATTAAGTAAGAGTGTGCAATGGCTTTAATGTAACTGATCAGTGAAATTTTGTCCAAAAAATAAATTAGAAAAGAGATCACTGGAGTGTTTCTTTTCCCATAAAAGTAGTTGCTTATCATGAAAATGCATGAAATTATCACAAGTATAATTAAGAGTTTATTATAATGCCAAAACAGTGTTCTATGTTTATTTCTATATAAAATTTTCTCAAAGAAAGAAATATTACTTCAGTAAGCCAATTTTACCATTTAAATGGAAAAGTAGAAAAATCCATTTTTCTGTAACCTTAAATTTGATTTAATTTCTCAGTCTTTGTGATGCAGCTCTTTGTAAATACTGTATTATATCTATTTCTGAAGAAGCAAAGCCAGCACAAAGAATCTTTTTGTAGTATTTTTAGCAGCAGGTCAGACTTTCTCTAAATTCTCACTGCTTTAAAATATGATTTCGAGATCTACTCGATTTTATATGGACCAGATTTCAAGGATTTTGAACTCGAATGCACTGTCATTACTTTTCTTTCCTTAACAAAATTGCAAGGAAATTCTGCTCCTTATAAAACACTTCTGTAGAAATGAAGCTGACTGGATGCAGCTTTATATACAGCTTGACTTTCCCTGTGGGAGATGAATAATAATTGTTTTGTTTCCAGAGCATCACAGAGTAATATGAAATTTGCAGAGAATAATAAACAACTTAGGCTTAGCTCTTGCCTCTGAATCATCAGTCAGATCAAATGAGTAGTGGATGTTGTACAAAGTGAATGTAATGTTAACTCTCTGTTAAATGAAAATATTGAAATGAAAATATTTCACCTAGTAACATATTTCAAAATGACTTCTGAAAGAGATGCCTTGCTTGGGTTGATGTTACTTTATTCACTATAAATTACAGAAATTGTTATTTATCAACAGGGTTTTCTGTTGACATTTTCCCTTAAGGTTTAACCTTTGGCTAAATAAGCATGCTTGAATTTACATTTTTAATAAGTTTAAGTGGTTTCTTAAAAACATATTTTATTGTTGACAGAGGAGTGTTTTGAACTCCTCATGTGTGATATGTGTATGTGTGATTGGGAGGTTGCTGAATCTATTTAATTGCTAGCATTGAATTTCAGTTAAGATTCCTGGTTCCAGAGTACTTAGATTTTAGTCTGGGTTCAAGATTTTACTCTCTCTGTGACTTTGTAAAATTACTACAAATTGAAAATAGTAAAGATAATAATTGTGCCTACCTAATAGTGATGCTATGAAAATTAAATGAGATAGCCTAGGCAAAACTCCTTACACAGTGCCAGACACATATTGGATATTTAGTAAATGATAGATATTATTAATGAAAGTGAATTTATAACAGTGAAAATAACCCTGGTCAAGAAATGCTGAGCTCTAGTAAAAGTACTGTTACTTAATCACTCTGTAATCTTGAGAAAAACATATAAACTCTTAGAATTCATTTTACTATCACAAAATAAAGGTCTTCATAAATTTCTTACATATTAAATAAAACTGACATAAAGACAAAATAGTGTATTAAATATGATTGCCATACAGCTGGATGGTCTTTTATTTAAGGGTCTATTCATTTTATTATCTCCTTTCACATACAAATTTCTCTAAATTCATGAAATTAGTTGATGTTTTCCATGTAAATTCATATTTAAAATACACGCAAACTCAAATTCAATTATTCATGGTTTAGCCTTTTTAAAATGTAATTTTCAATGCTATTTTACCTCATACTTAATAGTTAACTATCAGCCATGTATTCAAAATGGTTTACTTCTCCAACCATTCACTATAAGTGCCATATTTCGTTTATCCCTTCGGAATACTCTGGTTACATTTAGAATAGAAAAAGAATAAAACTGGATGCACAGCTCAAATAAGCTATTTTGGTCACCATATCTCTCGGGAACAATTTGATATAGATTTATAATCCATCTTTAAAATTGATGAACCTTAGGGATTGGAATGAAAATGAAATATTTAAGCACTCAAACTTTAGCATGATTTAAATATCCAAGTAGAATTTAGAGGGCTAGCTTGGAGGAAATAAAGGAAAAGGAAAAGAAGAAAAGAGTTGGCTCTCTGTTTGATTTATATCCTGCAAAGAAACTTTAAATTTTGCATACTAGACCAAAATATATATTACTAGCATATGAATTTCTATTTCCACTCAGTATTGCTGGGAAGGTACAAGTCTATTGAGCTGAATGAATCTTTTGTATACTTCAAGTGTTCCAATTTCTTCCACATAGCCCACTGATTGTGTGTATGTGTGTGTGT